>NC_060283.1:35543145-35620091 GCF_021613505.1 Equus quagga | reverse complement strand
CCAACACAATAGATACTGTGTAGGTCAGGCACCCAACAAAAGAGATATTGTATAGATCAGGCACCCAACCCAATTGATATGTATAGGTCAGGCATTCAACACAATAGATATCATAAGTCAGGCACGCGGACAGTGCTCGCTCAGCACACAGTAGGTCTTCAGTGAGGACCAGTTCTCTTCATGCTCCTCCCCTTCATAAACACACGACAGAGGTTTCCAGAAGTGGGTCTTCTGAGAGTAGAGCATAAAACTTTATTGCCTGAATCCTTTCCCTTAGGTTTGAACCATTCCTTCTCAGTTCCTGAATCCTTGTTAGCAAAAGCTCCTAATCAAGCTAATTTGGGAAGGACAAGTGCCCCCTGGCCCGTGCTTCACATGAACCAATGCTTCCAGAGCCCCGGAAGTCTGAGTGGTCTGATGGTTTTCAAGTCAAGGGGTTCATTCCTCAGGAGATTTCTCCCTCTTCTTGGCTGGCCTCTCTGGCTAATTAGAGCTCCTTCTAAGCACTTATCAAGATCGAATTCCTTCTGCACTCAGAGGAGGGGAAAGGACCTTGCCGAAGAGAGTTTGCGAATCTTACATTTCTGAGCCCTTGAACGTGGGGTTGGGACAGCAAACGACATTGTGATGAGCTTGGAGTAGACGGGCCTGTTTCTGGCCCTCTGACACATTCTTCCCAGGAGAGAGAGCAAGGATGGTCTCAGACAAGCTCAAGGTGAGGAGGAGGCTGAGTTGAGCTGGGGGTCTGTGTCTCAAATCACAGGAAGGGCCAATGGTGGGTGAAAGCCAGAGGAGAATGATGGTCTCGGAAGCAGCAGAGCTCTCCATGGGGGGGATGCAGCTCCCCCTTGCCCAGCCTGGAGTCCCCCTTCTTACCAGCCCCCTTCCCAATGGACCTTTCTTCCCCAGACAGACTAGGAAGTGGGAGCAGAGCTCTGTTTAGAAAATGCCTATCCGTCCAAGTTAAAAATCAAGGGCATCATCAAAACACATAATTATGATTCTTGAACAGTGTGTATTCAACCATCATTATGGAAGGCCTACTATGTGCCAAGCACCGTGGAAGACAGCAGGGGCATCAGAGTGAACCACACAGCCCCTGAGCTCCCTGAGCTCAGAGCGGGGGTCAAAGGCATTCATGAGGCCGTCACACAGATGCAGGAGATGAACGTGAGGATGCTTCCGGGAGAACGCGCAGGAAATAGCGGGATCCGGTGGCGGGGAGAGCAGGGCGGTGGGGAGGTGCTTTTCTGAGAAGAGGGACAGTTGAGCTGAGATCCAAATAGAGTTGGACTCGCACAAGTGAGGGAGGGGACGCCATCCAGAAAAAGTGCCAGATACAGTGATGGATGGCAACTAGACTTTGGGTGGCGAACACGATGCAGTCTATACAGAAGTCAAAATATAATGATGTGCACCTGAAATTTATACGGTGTTATAAGCCAATGTGACCTCAATCAAAAGTTTCCAAAAAAGGAAAGAAGAAGTGCTGGAGCTCGGAGAGCAAGGGGAGGCGGGGGGATGAGATTGGGAGACGGGCAGGCAGATGGCTCACAGAGGTCCTGACCCCCAGGAGAAATTCAGCTCCAGGGTTAGTGTGACCTCCACTGTCTGCAGGACAGTCACATGGCCCTGGGCGCTGAGGAGCTGGCAGGAAGCAGGGTCAGGTGACGGCTCCTCCAAGGCTCCCCGGCCTCTCTTACATAACCTATGATTCCCCGCCCGTCGGAACAATCACAAAGCCAGGAGAACGCTCCCCAAAATGGGATTTTTTTCCCAATTTTCCAGATTCATGAAAGAAAAAGAAAATTCATTCAGCGTCTATGAAAACATATTTTCTCATAATTTACAGATCGTCTTCTGGACACGGTTAGGCTGGGGGCAGTATTTTGCCTGTGCTCAACTTCTTGGATGTTCGTCCCAAAAATCCAGATGCTCTGGTTGGCCAGAGGCCAAATTGGCCCAGAGGATTTAGACAGGGGAGCATGAGGGATGGGTTTTAACTGCTGCCTGCCGGTGAGCTAGAGGACCCTGGAGGGGCGATGGACAGGGGACAGCAGGCCTGTCTGCACTAACCTGGACTCTGCCATGGAGGAGGAAGCTGGCACTTGCAGACCCTGTAGGATGCTCCCTGGTGGGCCAGGGATCTCCCCTCCCCTGGGACCCCCTCTTGATGAGCAGAGATGAGGTAGGTCCGAGCCCAGCAGGCAGTGGTACTTGCCTGCCCAGCTACCCGTGGAGATGGGGGACTCCCAAACTGTGAGACTAAAAGACCCCCCTGAGGCCTGTCTTCCGTGGTGAGTTTCCCTTCCCGCTGGCATGATCAAGACAGTGATCCTTCCCTCCTTGTCACATAGGCCCCTAAATCTCAGCAAAGGAGGAGTCTCCAGGCAGCCTTGGTAAAGACAAGGAGGTGGGAAGGGGCTCTCTACTGCCCTCTGGTGTCCACCCACCAACCAGGCTTCTCAAAGGTCCATGATGGCTGAGAGAGAGGTGCACTGTTAGAGAGGTAAGCTGCCTCCAACTCTGTGTGACCTTGGGTAAACGCCACTCCCTCTCTGGGCATCAGTTTCCTCATCTGTATGGGACAGGACTGAACCAAATAGTCTTGAGAAAGAGAAAGCCAGCCCCAAGCAAGCAAACAAGGAAGGACAGTCACAGGGGCAAGGACAAAAAGTTAGGGAACCAGAGGGTACCACCAAGGGCCACCCCGGGAGCCCTGAGGAGATGGGGAGGTAGGAGGGACCAGGGTCCCAAAGGTAAGGCCCAGGCAAGCCAAGAATGTCAAGGTGAAGAGAAACAACCAAGACCCCAGATCCTGGCCAGGGGCCACCAAGCCCCACTGCTTACCTCTCCCCTCCTCCTACTGTCTCCTTTCCAAGGTCCCCCTAAGTAGCTGAATTAAGACATCAAGATATTCTGAACTGGATCCTTTTGCAATAAAGAATATTATTGAGGCAACTGGCAAAATCTGAAAGGGTTCCCAAGATCGGATGTCAGCAACGTATCATTTACCCATTTTGACGCTTGGGCAGTTTGGTACAGGACTGTCCTTGTTTATATAAAACACACACTAAAGCATCCTGTCAGCAGCTGCCTCAAAAATGGGAGGGAGGAGTTCTTTGTACCGTACTTGCAAATCTCTGCAATTTTGAGATTGTTCCAACGATTTAAAATTTTTTTCATTCTAGAATTTTCTTTTAAAAATTGCATACATCCTTTGACTCAGCAATTGCTATTTTAGGATTTTTATTCTACAGATATATTGGTATAAGTGTGTTTAATACTTACAATAAGATATATTGGTATACGTTTATGCCATTGAAATTAAGTATTATCTACAACATATTTATGGCAGAAATATTTGAAATAGCAAAAAATTAAAAGTTAACTGTCCATCAATAGAAGAGTGGTAAAATAGCGATGGTACTCTCGTGTGTGGATGCTCTGCAACCCTTGAAAAGAGTGAATGGGGTCTATACTAATAGTAGTTAATATTCACTGGGCACTCACCACGTGGCAGGTCTCACCCAAGGGCTGTATATACACATCAATTCAGACCAACCTTATTCCGTAGATCCTCTTACTATCCCCACCATGTGAAGAGAGAATTGAGCCTGAGGGACACTAAGTAACATGCCCAGGATAACACAGCTAGTGGATAATAAACCCAGGTGGGAGTCCAACTCTTGCAGCTGGATCCAGAGACCCCCATGCTTACCATACGCACACAATAATTTGGGAAGAATACACAAGACACCATTAATAAGATTACCTTTGGAGTGGAGTTAGGGTAGGAATAAGAGAGAATTTGACTCTTCATTTTATACTCTATCTTCTTTACCATATATCTTTATCGTGTATCACCATATCAGTTTTATGCATTTTTTTTAAAAACACTAGTTGAAATAAATTAGCACTAAAGCATAAAAAACTTTTAAAGGGGCTGGCCCGGTGGCATAGTGGTTAAATTCATGTGCTTTGCGCCTGGGGTTCAAGAGTTCAAATCCACTGCTCATCAAGCCATGCTATGGCAGCATCCCACATAAAATAGAGGAAGACTGGCACAGATGTTAGCTCAGAGTCAATCTTCCTCACCAAAAATAAAACAAAAAAAAAACTTTTAAAAAATCTTCTGCCCTTAAGGAATTTATGGCCCTGATACCAACTTTCAAGGGATTTACTAATTTTACAAGCAATTGTAAAGTATATGCTAAAGAAATGAAAATCATAAGAACCAGATCATATGGGTTGTGGAAAGTGATTTGTGTCACTTGCACGCATTTCCAGGGTTTGCACACAGCAGTTGATGGTGTTTGTGAGAGCAGCTATCCCAATGTGGCCCAGGGGCCTGAAACACCCAGTTCACCTACAGGGCATCTGTGGGCGCACGAGGCTACCAAAGGCTTTACCCTGAGTAGCGTAGTGTGGCTGTTGGAAGCTCCTTACGAGTTATCTAATGTGACATCACAATGATCCTATAAGGTTTAGTTCCTCTTCCGTAATATGGAGTTAGTACTGTCTCTTCACTTACTAGCCTGGGTTATTTATGTATCTTTTTATATTCCTACCCCCATTTTGCAGATACGGAAACTGAGTTTCAAAAGCAGTTTCTGGGGGAAAGAATGTACTTTCTGTTTGATCGTTTTTTAATAAGCGAGAGGGAGGAGGGGAGACTGCTCAGAGGCGCCGAGCTCGGAAGAGAGAGGGGAGATGGTGAGTTTCTTAATGTTCCTGGGAATTCAGAAGGACAAGCAGGCCCGGTGGGCTGGAGCCAGTGGCTGCGTTGGGATCGGCTGGATTTGAAGAGGTGAGTCCGGGCGAGGAGAGCGCGGCGGCGGCGCAGCTTCCAGGAGGTTTCCCCGGCACCGTGTTCTCGCATCCGCCCCGCCCCACCTGCGCCAGTCTTGACCCGGCTGAGAGCCCTGGCTGTGTGACCTGTAGGACTCTTCTCAGTGGACAAGGCCTCGGTGCCCTCCCCGCAGCGGGGCTACTGGTGCTGTGGGCTTCCCAGGCCAGCCGCGTCCTGATGCCAGGCAGGATGGAAGGCGGGGAGGGCGTGGGATCTGCGCGAGGAAACCCTGGGCCCAAAGTCCCACTTACCAGTTGGCATTCGCACTTATTAATGGGTGGCTTTGGGTAAGGCTCTTTTTCTGAGCCTCAGTTTACCCCTCTGTAAAGCCAGAGTAAATAGCGTTCTCCCCGCAGGCTTGGGATGGGAATTAAACGAGGTACCGCGCACTCTCAGGGTGCGTTCAGGCAAGCGGGTCCCATCGCGCTGAGGGCAGGACCTGGGCGTCTGCATCATCCCGGCAAAGTCGCCGCAAACTCGCGCGGCTTACCAGGTGTGGGCTCAACCCTCCCCTCCCCGTCTCCACCTTTCTCCCCGAAGCTGGCTGAGGGCGAGGAGCGAGGGACGCCCCTCTGCAGGGTCGCCTCCTGCGCGGGCGCTCCGGGTGCCCGCTCCTCCCTCCGCCGGGCGGAATCCGGAGGTGCCTAGTGCTCCCGGAGCTGGGCGGGGCGGGGCGCGGCCCACGTGACCCGGGCGGGCTGCCCTGGGTTGCTCCCCGGCCGAGGCAGGTCTGTAGCCCCAGCCGCCGTGCGCCCTACGCCCAGCGCCCTCCCTGGCTCCTGTGCGCCCTGCGCCCTGCCTCGCCCCAGTGCGCCCTGACCCGACGCCTTGCCTCGTCGCTTTTCTTTCCCTCCCAGGACGGGAGATTGCAGCCTAAGGATCCGGACCAGGGCCGGCACGCCCCCAGAGAGGAGTCGGTGAGTGGGGGGAGAAGTGGGAATGGCGGGGCCCCAGTGGTGCCCACGTCAGGGAACCCAGGCTCAGGGAGAGTCCGCGGTGATGTGTGCAGCTCCACTGGTGTGAAAACGCCCCCAGGAACCCCCAGGCCTCGGTCCAGGCGGGTGAGGGGGGCGCGTCCAGCCCTCTGGACCCCAAACCTCAGACCTCGCCTGAGTACTCGGATCAGATTGGTCTGGGTCCTCGGGAAGCCCATTTTGAGGAAAATAGCGATTTTTATCAGAAGCTCTATTGTGAGACTGCGTGCAGGTGAGGCCGAGGCTGCGGACGTGGGAGAGACTCACTCAGGCTGGACACCCAGGGACCCAAGTCTGTTAGGGGGAGGACTCCCTCCTGGGCTGCCGTGCCCATTTTGGGGTACAGAGCTGGGATGATGTCTTGGCGCAGAAGGAGGGTCCTGGCCTTTTTCTGGGCGTCCAAAAGCCCCACCTTTATTGGAATCATCTTATGCTCCAGGTCAGCCCCAGTCCTGGCCCTCCCACCCTGTTGTAGGGATATGGAAAGGGTCCGAGGATGGGCATGGAACACTGGGCGCTGGCCCAGGTCCCCACTTGAGCGAACTCTCCTTATAAATCCCCAAGGTTTCACAAGCTTAGACCTTCGCCAAATATTGACAAACCCACTTCAGTTCCAGGTGGGTTGGGGCCTCTACATTTTCTCTCTTTTTTTACGGGGTGTAGTGTTTTCTTAAATCCTATTTGAATATCTTTCAGAGACGTTGGAATGATAATGGGGGCAGGTGAGGCCACCACCAGCCCACTAGCCCCAAAGGCCAGCACTGCCCCTGCCCATGGCCGTGAAGCCCCAGAGAGAGGCCAGGCTGGCCAACCGTGGGCAGCTGAGCAGCCACGTTGCACACTTGGGTGGGGACAATGGCAGCACCCAGGTGGGGAGTCCGTGGACTTCCTGATTTAGGCGTTAGTGACTGAAAAACTAAAACCAGTTGACTGGGTCTGGTGGGGGTGGAGGGGTTCCAGAGCTCTGTAGGCTCGTGGGAAAAATGTCTTTGGTACCCTTGGATGACAGTGTGGGAACTGCTCCTGTGTGCCCCAGCTCATGTGATCGGGTCAGCCTTCTAGGGCCAACTGTCTTGTTCTTTTCAGAAGCAACCTCTCTCCCTACACCCCACCATATGTCCCCCCACCCAACCCACCCCCCACACCTTTAATTCTAACCCCCTGGCATCTTGCAGGGCAGGGGAGGGCCGGAGAGGTCATGGGGCCCGACCCTTGTCCGTGGCACATGTGGGAAAGTGTGACTGAGACCCAGAGCAGAGGGAACTTGTCTGAGGTCCCAGGGTTGGCCGGGACCTGAAGTGGGACGGGAAGCCAGCTGCTCCCTCCCAGCCCCATCCTGGTCCTGCAGCCTCACCCTGGGACCATCCTCGCTATGGAGACCTGTGCTGAGGCTTCAGCTGCAAATTCAGAACCAATGTCCACATATCGATGAGAGAGCTGGGAGGGCAGAGAGAACCGCGGGAGGTGGGCAAGCCGCAGAGCTTCACGGCTGTACCCCAGGTGTGCCAGGTGCACCTGCGTGGGGGAGGGGGCTTTTGGGTGGAAACTGCTCATTTTGCAGCTGACGAGGGCTGGAGTTTGGTTCCTATCAATGGGCGAAAGGCCCTGCCCACAGAAGTAACCACACAGGCCAGCTCTGAGGGCAGCACTGGGAGAAAGCCAGAAAGAGTTAACACAGAGGGCCCCCAAGTTGGCACCTCCGCCTTCCCTCCAGAATGTGCCTGCGCCTTTATCAGCAAGAACAGGCCACTCGCCTTGACTCTGAGTCAGAGAGTATGCCTGCCATTGTTTGCGGGCATTTAATGAGGAACTTGGACCTGCCTGCCAGTTTTATTTGCTCAGGCAGGCGATCACTCATATCCCAGGCTCAGGGGACAGCTGGCCCCAAAGGTGATCAAGCCAAGTTTCGTGTAGGAGGAACCACCACCCAGATTTCCCTTTAATTTGGCCAAAATATGAACTCAAATCTTTGACAGACAAGGACACCACACCACTGAAATTCACTGGTCTGCGTCCAGGATGCCCATTTTACAAAAACCAGTTCTACTGTCTCTTTGCAACTCATTAACCTCCGGGTCACCCTCTCTTTTCTCCCTCCTAACTAGTCAATGATCACGGAAGGTTCACAGTCTGGAAGATTAAAAATGTGATTAAATCTGAGCAGTGGAACGGGCGCAAATTGAAAGTGTTTTGTTCAGGAACCTTGTGACTAGGAGTTATCTACAGTGAAATGAAGCCAGGAACAGATAGAGTGTAGTGGAGTCTGCCCTCCCCAACACACCCACCCTGGGAGGTTCCCCCAGGCCAGGGCAGGCACCAAAATGGCCCTACACCCTTGGTGGATCCAGCATGTCCTATGCTCCCATGTTCCTCCTTGACTGTCGGGAGTGGAGGGGCACCCAGGAGATCGGGGTCTCAGTGAGGAAGCGAAACAGGAAGTGATAGAGAGGAGGTGACTGTGGCTGAAAGGCTGTCCCTTCCGTGGATCCGCACGGGCCCCACGGTGTGGCTGTGCCTGGCAGAGGGGCTGCCCCTTCACCACACTCCAAGTGCCCCCATCAGTGTACCAGCCCGAGGCAAGCCAGAGAGGATGCTAGCAAAACATCCACGACATGCCAGTGACGTTTGATCAGTGCATTTTAAATGCTGAAGTCAAACATGTTCTCCGTTGGATTAAAGATAGTTTTTAAAAAGCTTTAAGCCTCTGCATTTCATTAATGCACTAAATGGGAATATTCGGTCACAGTAGACAAAGACCCACGTCGTGGACCATTGGTTCTCAATCCCTGGCTGTCCCAGGAACACGCTCCCCTCCCCGAAGCATCACCTCCCTGCGGCGTGGTACGCCCCCCTACCAGGCTGTATCTGAAATTTGGAATCGCTCTCCCTCCTCTCCTCTCCCTGCATCTCCTGCTCACCCGGATGTTGGGATGCAACTAAAAATATGCTAGAGTAAAATTTTTCAGGTAACATCTAACCCATGAAGTACCAACAGCATGTCCTTGGTTTAGCTATGTGGGATGCGTGTTTTCAAGTCTATATTTCATCTTTACTGGTTTTACTAAACAGAGCAGAGTGAACATGTATCACTTTCCTCAATCACTCTGGGTCGTCATTGGAACCTACAAGATGGTGCTAAGCCATGATGCGAGGTTCCTGTGGAGGAGTGTGGGCTGCCCCCTCCCTGCATGCTGGCCTCTCCGTTCATGTCTCAGCATGTTTCCGCCTGGCCTCCTCCCCATCTCCACCCCACCCCATGGCAGGCACCCTCCTCACCAGAGGGGCACAGACCCTCCCTGGTCCAGCATGGACCTCGTTCCCGGGCCTCCATTGTCTTTGCAATCTGAGCTGGGAAACCAAGTTGCCATACTTATTAGAAAGAAGCATCAAAGAGAAGAAACAGCCTTAAAATGGGGCCACGGGATGGGGCACAGATGTCCTCTGTGTGTGAATCGAGCAGCCTCCGGGGTGACAGCTGTAACCCTCCAGTGACTTTTTCATCCATCCACTTATGAGTCCTGACCACGCTCAAAGAGAGCAAAGCTTGCATGATAAGAAGCGTACACTTTTTCCTTCTGTTTGGCTTTTCTCCCTCACCTCTCACAACTGCAGGTTCTTGAAACAAGGCTGGAATTGTGACTTCTCCTTAGGAGGGGAGAGAGAATGGTAGTGACTCAGCTGATGGTCACGGCTCTCATCTGTTCTGAAAATAGAATTTCCATGAACATGCTTCTTATGATACAATATTTTTTTCAAAAATGTTTAAAAAATAAATAAATAAACCCCCAGTCATCCATCAAATAACTTTTTGTTCTAATTTTTTAAAAACCAAAAATGATGTGCTCTAGGGGGAGCATCAAGAATCAGTTTTGTTTTAATGTTTTCTTGTCCAGAGTCTACATTCCACTGTAGATGAAAATAGTCTGAATGATTCTGGCCCATCAGAATGACCTCTTCGTGATGGTTCACCGTCGGCGCCGTGCTCGAGGGTGGAAATGCTGAAGGGTCAGCACAAAAAATTTAAGAAGTTATTTTTCACCAATTTTAAGGCACAAACCAGGGAACATTTTAGTTGACAATCATGAGATCTCTACGGGAATTTTCATTTTAGATGATGTCTGAGTGCTCCTCAGAAAGTGTCGCTTTCCGTAATTAACCTGTTGTGTGACAAAATCGAGGTTCTTTTCTAGCACAGAGCAAGTTTTGTTAACATTTCCACGGTGGACACTTTCGAATGGTTGGCAGCAGTGAAGGAGAGATGCTCCGCAGAATTCAGAAGCCAAATTGAGTCTTTGGGTTGGCTTGGAGAATTCCAAGTGAGAATAGACAGACTGGCCCCCTTCTCTGATGCTCCTGAGAATTCAGATTTCAGTCCTCAGTGAAGACAGTTACCCACAGAGGAACCCGTCATCCCAGCAGAATCCCAGCCCAGCCTCGGTGCCCATGTGTGGGTGTAGCAACAGCGCTGTTCTGTCCCCCAGGAGTTGTAAGGCAAGAAGCCCAATCGATGGAGCCTTTCTCCAGGAACACACCTCTGAGGGTCCCACAGAAAGTGTGACCCTAGCAGAGGGGAAAGGAGCATACTGGCATCACTGACATTTATTTCACAATGGAAGGAGAATAAGGGGCCCCATGGCTAAGTGTGTGAGTTCCAGAGAATGGGGAGTAGATCCCTTTTAAAATTGAGATGTGGGAATTATACACATGGGTTCATTTATTTAAACTACATAAGTTTCCAGACATGCATTTGTTTAAGAAACTGTTTAAGAAACCCATTAACCCCAGGTACAAATTGCCCCAGAATTTGATGCTTTCTGTGTTGTCTCTTCCTTTGTGGATGAGCCAACATCCGAGGGCTTCCTGGGCTGACAACTGTGATCCTGTGACATTCCAGGTGCAACCCTGACAAGAAGCAGAGATGGGGAAAAAACTGGATCTTTCCCAGCTCACGGACGAGGAGGCCAAGCACGTCTGGGAAGTGGTCCAACGGGACTTTGACCTTAGAAGGAAGGAAGAGGAAAGACTAGAGTGAGTGTGTGGCTGAGCCCGTGGGCCTGGGGTCCTCCCACGTCCTCTGAAGGGTTGTCACCTTGGGGTGCTTTCTAGGGGGATGAACCACCAGGTACTGGGAAATGTTCTACTTTCTGCCCTCAGTTCCCTCATAATTAAAAGAAGAGGATCTGACTTTCCAACCAGATACTCAGGTGCTCCCTGAGTAGTTTTATTTCAATTTGATCCAGCTTCTGGGGTGACATCATCTCCTAGGTGAGGTGGTACTTAGGCCACAACATTGTGAGAATGAAACAGCTAAAGGTGATAAATAGGGAAAGGCTGGATGCCATTCTGAAACACCCAGAAGGTTGGGATCCAGGGGTTTTAGGATAAAGGCGGGCTTTCCACCTTCATTCCCAATAGTGTTGGCTGGCACCCCGTCCTCACCGTGGAAGGCCCCAGTGCCAGCTTGCACCACTGTCCCCATGGACTAAGCTAAGACCCACTGGCATTATTTACTCCTCCATCTACCTTGCAGAGTCCTGCCCCCAAACCACGAGCATTCCTTATCCACTGGGCTCCCTTATGAGCCTTCCTTGGTGTCTTTGGTGGATTGCTAGGCCTACTGAGCAGGAGACCTTTGAGCAAAGACTGGAGGAAGTGAGATAAGTACCCAGCAGATGCCTGACAAGGTGCTCCAGGTAGAGCACGAGAAGACGTCAGAGACGTAGTCGGGTGCAGGGCCTGGGGGCCTGGGGGACCTTCACAGAACTCAGGCCTTTCTCTGAGTCTCTCCAGCCTTGGGCGGGGAAATAACAAGACCCAACTTCTGCTGAGACGTGGTCGGATGAGCTCTGAAGGGAGAGCCGGCAAACTCGCCCACAGGTTGGATGTGGGGTCTTGAGTATGGGAGGCATCAAGGGCGACTCCAGAGTGGTGGCCTGAATAACTGGGAGCTTGGAGCTGTCATCACCTTGCTTGGGGAAGGTGTGGGGAGAGCAGGTTTGGGGGAAACCAGGAAACGGTTCAGACATGTTGAAGTTCAGTTGCCTAATAGACGTCAAGTGGACTCCACACGCACTGGGCTGAGCTCCAAAGAGATGTGATCATGGGAGTGTTCACCATACAGATGACATTTGTATTAGCTTCCTAGGGCTGCTATAATTACAACAAATTTAGTGTCTTAAAACACACAAATCTCTCTCTCACAGCTCTGGAGGTCAGAAGTCCTAAAACTAGGTGTCAGTGGGGCTGCCTTCCTTCTAGGGGCTCCAGGGGATGAGGTGTTCCCTTGCCCTTTCCAGCCTCTGGAGGCTGCCTCCATTCCTTGGGCCCTGGCCCCTTCCTCCATCTTCAATGCCATTATCAGCATAGCATCTTCCAATCTCTCTCTCTCGCCTCTGCTCCATCATCACAACTTCTTTTCTCTTTGACCCCCTGCCCTTCTTCTTCCCTTAGCAGGGGACTTGTGACCCCACTGGGCCCACTCAGATAATGCAGGACTGCTTCCCATCTCAAGATTCTCAACTTAATCACATCTGCAAAGTCCCTTTTGCCATGTGAGGTGACATATTCACAGATTCTGGGAACGAAAGCGTAGACATATTTGGGGCTAAGGGAGCATTATTCAGCTGACCCCAGTATTTAAAGCCACAGGACTGGAGGAGATCACGACGAGAGGCAATGCAGATAGAGAAAGACTGGGCCCCAAAGAGACAGAGGAGGAGCAGCAATGAGGAGGCTCTGGGTCCCAACATGGAGCAGAGTCCATGACAAATCCTTAAGTGAAATAAGTAGAGTCCAGCCAGGCGCCCCCGCTGTTAGCGGGAGGGGGTCTGGGTCAGTGCCCCTGCAGCTCCCTCTGCCTCTCTCTGCAACCCCTCTCTCTCCATTCTGCCTTGGGACACAGGTGACCCCCTGGATTTTCCTCATGAAGCCGCTTTCACCCCACTAGCCTTTGGCAATTGCCGGGCTCTAACTCACCCGCAGGCAACCCCAAGACTGGAGCCCACAGCAGCCCTTGACCCACTTCCAAGTGCTGAGCAGGGGCCACAGCCAGCGGCAGACAACCAGAGCTGCCTGCCCTGTCTCCTCTCAGAGACTCAGTCCCCCCGCCCTGCACATCTCCCCACTCTCTCTACCTCTGATGGCCCCACTTCACCACGTTCTGGGGTCCCTCCCTCTGTCTTTCCCACTCTGTCTATGAAAATGCCAGTGTTCTCTCACTTCGTGACCCATAGCAGCTCCCCCTGCCTGGCCTTGGCCTCCAGGCTCTGCCCAGGATGGAGGGTCACGTGCTCTCAGCAACAAAGCCAGCCTGGTCTCTCCTCTTGGGGGAAACTTCTTCCCAGAGGATGGATCATATCATGTCTCCAGGTGGCCCTGCTGTTGTGGGCTTTTGTTTTAAATGGCAGCTTGGATCTTCCCATTCTGTGTATATATAGAAACCCAGATGAATTGGAAGGGAGGGGAACCCAGCTGTCCAGGGAGCAGAGGGAGGGGCGATCTGGACCGATCCCATGCAGGCCCTCTCTTCCCTAGGGACCCTGGAGGTGGTCAGCCCCTCCTTCCATCCAGACTTAGCAGAAGTAGGTTTCACAGAAAATCCTGTGTTTCTTGCCTGTGAGGGACTCCCTTTGGACAACTGTCATCCGTTATTTTCATACGCCCTTAATCATTTCACGTTGCGAAGAGGAGACACCCCCAGGTCACCTCTAAGTACTGTTGGGAAAGGGTACAGATTGTGAGGCCCCTCTCCTGTGCAAAGCCTGTGGTCACAGTCACGGTCAGGGTAACCTCCTCATTCAGAAGTGGCCCAGGCCATCTGCTCAGAAGGGGCTGGGGTGGGGGATGTGAGCGGAGGGATTGGCCTGCTCTGCTGTGTTTCTCAGCCTGCTCTGCTGTGTTTCTCGGGCCTGCCGTGTGCTCAGGGGGCTATTAAATACCCCCAGTGCCTCTCAGACGGAAGGAGGTTGTATGGGGAGCATTAATACAATAGTGCATCATATCGTCACTGGAAACGTCAGCACGGGGAGCAGTGGTGGTGTGGAAAGTCCATATCGAAGTGATGCTGAGTCGAGAACACTGAAGCCCAAAGAGCATCACTGTGATGGGTTCTCGCTGTGCAAGCACGGTCTACCTGTTGATGCATTTGGAGGTAAAGTGTCGTGTAAACAGCAGGGGGGCTATGGAAGGCTTTTGGGTTTCTTATCCTTCTTGATGGTTGTGTCTTGTTCATGGTGCTACTGGTTAAATATGCACCGAAAGACAGAGCTGCTTCTGCCTGTGAGAAGCCTTTTCCCCAGGGTCCCCCATGACCCCCCAGGGAGCCAGAGGGCCCAGGCATGTCCCCTCAAGGTCCGAGGGTGGGCGCCAAGAGCACTATGAGTTCAGAGCCTGCAGGGTTGGGTTCTGCTCAGATGGGATGCTGAGACTGAGAAAGGGCACAGCTGAGATGAGCTTAGAATAGAGACCGTGTTCTTGACACCAAATTGGTTCTACAGAGCAAGTTGGCTGAAGTGCCAGCAGTCTGTTTGAAAGTAGTAAACCTCCTCCCTAATCTCTTATCAGTGTTAATCTGAAATTGGTTAAATGACACATTTAAGCAATTTCAGCATACGCTGTCATCCACTTCCTGCCGCCTCCGTGTCCCATTCTCTGCAGCACGTCCCCAGGTTTCTCCACGATCATCCTGGGGTCCTCATACGTGCTCCCAGTTCCCCATTCTCTAATCTGTGCATCAGCAGTAGGCTGCATGGAGAAGCTGGTCCTCAAGTGACCCGTCAGTGGGGGCCGTAACAACCCTAGCAGGTCAGGAATTGTTCAATTGAGTTGTGATGTGTTTGACGTACTCCAAAGGGATGCCAAATGGATGGCCCAGCTCGAAAAACCTCCAAGGTCATCGATAAAACAAAGTTAATGGGGGAAAAAATTGTGAAACCAAGAAACACGTTCATTATTTGGAAAGAACGTTCCAATCCTGAGTATGCATCAAGGGGACACTGTGTGGCCTGAGGTCGATTCTCCAGAAGCAAATTTGCCAGTGCACCAAATGCACCAATGCACAGCCAATGCACCAAATATCCCAATTTGAAAACAATCTGACAAAAAAAATGTATTTCTTATAAGATTTACAAAGTTAACAGAAATATGTTTTAGATGCATTGCTGCTCAGTATTTCTCCCCAAATAAGAGCATCAATGCTGCAGAGGGTACGTGGGCAGGGCCTGGGCAAAGACTCCAGCACCTTCTCCCGCACTGTCAGACCAGTGTACCTTTGGTTTCTCCTCTGTCAAAGCGCATGACAAATGAGCTGGCACAGATCCCTGATCTTCCAGAGGACGGAAGGCCCTGTGGCTGTGAGACTGGTTTCCCCAACCCCTGCATGAGCAGTAGACTGTCCCCAGGACACTAAAGCCAGGCCTGACCCGGGCTGATCCCAGTGCTGAAGACATTCAGAGCCCCCGTGGGGAAGACAGAGGCCATCCCAGTTGTGCAAGGCAGAGACTGGAGCCTGCTGTCCGAATGTCTTGAGCCTCCTCATGAGGCATTCCCAAAAGAATGCGTGTTTATTCCAGGGAACAGGGTTGCGGCAGCATTCACATCATCGAGGGCTTCTACCTGAACTGGTGAGAAGGAATTTCCTTGGAGCTCCAGCTCCTGAGTGGCAGGTGTGACCTAGAGAGAGTATCCGAAGGCCTCTTCTTGCAGGCTGTTTTGGAAATTCACCGAGAAGGAAGAGGGCTCACTTGCCTTTGATTCAGCCCCAGGCAGATGTTAATCTCTCCCTGAAGTTGGCATGTGCCGCCAGGGACGTGGGAATGGGGTGTTTACTGTACAGGGCGTGATGTTTTTCCTGGCTTCCCATCAGTGTGCTCCGAGGAATCAAAAACTCAGAGATGTACAGAATCAGGATGTTAACGACGTTGGCGTCAGAAAGGTGCTTTAGGGTAGACTGGGCTTAATACCCACTTCCTAGAGTCCTGGCAGGGGGCTGTAATGAGGGCGTGTGTCTTGCTGTGGATGAACTTTGAGTCTTAGAAGGTGGCAGACACTGTGTGAGAGAAGGGCCCTCCTTGTGCTCAGTCCACTGTCTGGCACAGGCGTGGAGCTGGGAGCCTTCCCTGGGTGCTGGACAAAGAGCTTTTGCTCAGAGGGGTTCCTCCACTTCGACTGATGCTCCAGCAGAATTGGTTTTCGCTGTCCTGCAAGCCAGGAAGAACCTCGAGGGCTTCCATGGGGGGTGGATGATGATGGCCCTGGAAGGGAGCCACGTGGGAAGGGAGCCAGGTGGGAGGGAGGCCAGGTGAGGCTCCTGAGAGGTCATACCAGCACCTGGTGCAAGAAACCAGCTACTGAGACCAGAAGGCACCTGAGGAAGGCAGCTGTCTCTTACAGCTGCTGCTGTCTTTAATTCCTTTCCTCTCCTTTGGGATTTAGTTCTCTTGGAGAACATCAGCCAAACTGTGTGCCCACGGAGGAGCGGGGAGTCCGTGCCGGTGGTCAGGACCACATGTGAGCAGCCCTGGGGTCGGCATGGAGGTGGTGGGTGGTTTTCAAAGTGAAGCCACCCCAGGGAGGACCTGGAGCAGAGGGCCAGGGGAGGGGACTGCCCTCTTCAGGAGCGCATCTTCTCAGAGTCAGCTCAGCCCGGGGCGGCTGAGCACTTTGGTTTCATAGGTCAGTCATTCTGCAGAGCTTGACAGTGGGTCCCTTCCCTGTGGTCTTGTCACCTTAGCACACAGGTGGAGAACCAGCTGGCACTCAACAGGGAGTTGGGGGTGTCAGGAAAGGCCCCTCATTCTTGCCCACACTTGTCTGCACAAGGCCACGCCACGTTCACAGTGAGCAGGTGTACAATGTCCCTAGCTCCCCCATGCCCACTCCTACACTGAGCTGGTGGGCAAGGCCCCCAGCCCCCAGCCACCTCTCTGAGACCCTCGGTCCCCCCCGTGCTCATTTGCTCATCAAGGTGCCCACTCAGCTGAGTTTCCTCAGAACTTCTCCTCTTCTGATCAAATCCCACCCTCTCCCCTTGGCCTCCTATCCTTCCAGCTCCCAAACTCCCTTCTTAATCTACATTTTGTCCTTACCAGGACCTCTAGAGCCTGTGGCCTCACTGTGGTCCCAGTCCATTAGCATCCCCCTGGTCCGTGACCTTCCCCAGGTCCCATGGCCCTGTGATGACTCTGAAGGCCCCTTTTCTAGGCTCCATGTCCCCTCCCCCAGATGCTCTCTGGCTGCCGTTCAGCACAGCTGCCCTTCTGGCCCCCACGCTGGATCTGCCTGATCATCCTCCCTGCTCTCCTCCGAGGACCTCGCTGGAGGAGGCTAGTCCTGCACCCTTGTGGGCTGGGGGTCTCCGGTCTATCCTGGCCCACAGCACTGCCCTGCAGTCCCGCCCCTTCCTCTCCAGCAGTTCCCGAGCTCCTGTTCCCGCAGCAGCTCTTCCAAGCCTTCACTCCCTTCCCGACCACTGACCTGACCAGCCGCTCCCAGCAGTGAGCTCCCCACTTCCTCACAGAGAAGCTCAAGGCCACCAGCCACAGCCTGCCTCCCGTCCTGTCCCTCACCTGTGTCCATGCCCACCCTTTCCTCCTTCCCCTGGCCCCTCACCTGTAGTCCGTGTCCATGCCCACCCTTCCTTCCTTCTCGGGGCCCTCCACCTGTGCTCCAGACTCTTTCCTCTCTGCCCCCAGCTCCTGGAGCAGGTCGCTGCCCCACTTATTCCCTGTTTCTCTACTGGCTCCAACTTGGAATGTCAATATAATCAATCACCATATTAAAACAAAAAACAAACAAAACAAAAAATCCACAGAAAGCCTTTTGTCTGTCCCTAACCCCGTCCTGCTGAATGCTGGCACATCTTGCTCCTTTTATGTCCACCTCACATTCCACTGGACTGTTCTGGCAGCCCCTCCTAGGGGCCCGGTCAGTAGCCTCTCTCAGCCCTGTCCTTCCTGACCTGGGACCCTGCTCTCCTCCCTGCCCCCACACCGTGTCTGTCCTTGGTGTTCCTTTTCAACACCCTCCTGCCTTTCCTCTGCAGTGACTCTGAAGGCTCCTTCTTTTCCTTCTGGCCCATTAATGCAACAAATTGCCAAAGATGTGTCTTCCCACAGGGTCTTGGGCCGGATGCTTTCACAGACAGGTCTTCAGATGCCCACAGAACAAAGAATTCTTGTGCCATTTAGAGTGCTTATGACAAAGATAAAGAACTAAAAATACAGCCCAGTTAGATCACCATACTAATACACCTGAAGATGTTCTGTCCATTATGGAAGCCACCAGCCACATGTGGCTATTTAAATTAATTAGATACTATTTAAAATTCAATTCCTCAGTCTCATTAGCCACCTTTCAAGTTTTCAAATAGCCACGCATGTGGTAGTGGCTGCCATACTGGACAGGCAGATATAGAACATGTCTGCCATCACAGAACGTGATTGGACAGCACTGGCTAAAGAGACAAATTTAGGATTATCTCAACACTATAGAAGGGTGTTTGGAGGCATGCTATTTCTGATCATTTTTTTAATTAGTAAAATCGAAATAAAAGAATACCTTTTTAATATGATTTTAACAAACCCAAAATAGTCATCATGATATATAATGTTAGAAACAAGAAATGGATTTCTATTGTCACCACTTACCACAATCAGTTTATCGTTGTCCCAGAAGTGACAGCCAATGTGCTTAGAGAAGCGAGCAACATAAAGAGTTTACTTATGGACAGAGAGAGCCAAGACTACTATCTGCAGATGAAGAAAACCCAAGGTAGTTATCTGGAAAAGCACGAAAAAGAGAGGTTAGTAGTCTGGCTAATTACAAAAGAATGTAAAAGATAATCAATGTCCCCTTTTTAGACGTCAAAAATAACTGATTAGAAAATATATAGAAAAATCCTATTTATAATAAAAATATGAGGTACCTAGAAATATACATGCAAGAAATGTGCAAGAACCATATGAAGAACAGTACAAAATATTACTGAGTGACATACCAAAACTGTAAATAAGTAGCAAGTGATGCCATACAGTCTTGATGGGAAGAACGTCACGCTGCAAAGATGTTGGCTCCTGAGGAATTGGCGAGCTGTAGTCCCGGTCAAATTCCCAAGGCATTCGGGGCAACATGAGAAAATGGTATGAAAAACAAAGATGTGAACAGTTTAAGAAGAATAAGGAGGACCTTGGTCCAATAAGATAATAAAAAGATATATTTTAATGCTAGGTTAATTAAAATAATGTGGTCCTTTCACAGATGTAGATGATCCATGAGACAACACGGACAGTCCTAAAATACAGCAAGTATATATAACAATTTCTAGTACAATGAGGGTAACATTTCATCTCAGTAGGAAAGGGAAGGATAGTTAAAACTAAGCATTGGGACCATTGACCATGGCGGGGGGAGGGAGCTGACCTCAAATTTTTAATTGTTATATTAAAAATGTAAGACATGAAAGTATGAAAATTACTGGAAGAGAATATAGGTAAATATGTATATAATCTTGAATAGGAATGCCTACATATGATAGCACAGAAAGAAATCACAACAGAAAATATAGATAAGTATTGACTAAATAAATATGTCCATCTGAATTTAAAGAGAAAATTTTTGGCTTTTAAAAAGTTAGAAGAAACAATCTTAACAGAAATGGCAAAGAGTCATATCTGTGCTATATAAAGAGCCCCTTAAAATCAGAAAAATAAATATTTTCCAAATTAGAAAAATGTGAAAATCCCAATGTTTAAATAGGAAAAGGATATGAGCAGGAAATTCACCAAGTAAGAAATGCACATAACCAATAAACACACAAAAAAAATAACTAAAAGAGTAATAATAGAAATTCAAACTAACTAAAGGAAAAATTTTTCACGTATTTCCAAAGATGAATGAGAATCCCAATATTCAGCCTGGTTAAAGGGTGCAGGGAAATTCACAGCTGAAGAGAGGGATAAAGTAATTCAACCTTTGCCAGAGGCCAAGCTGGCACAGTGTAGCAAAAGCTTTAAAAGTGTGCTCACCCTTTGAAGCAAGCCCTCTGCTAAAAGTCGTCCTAGAAAGACTCGAACGTCCAAAATTACAAGCTTTGGTTAAATACCAAATTTAACTGTGACTTCAACAATGGATTCCCCTGCACACATTAAAAATAATGCAATAAATTTTTATGAACAGTTCACAAGACATTAACTGGGAAAAGCAGGTTATGGAAATGTATGGATTTAGCCCATTTCCCTTTTTAAAAAATACATGGAAAAGTCTAATAATGATAATAACAGAGGCTCTGCATTCCTTGAGCCTTTTCTCCGTGTGACTCACACACTCATGTCTTGGAGTCCAGCCCCGTCTCTGTTTCCTTGGCTGGATCCTCCTGACTCCTTCAATGTTGGCATTTGGAGGGTCCAGGGCCCCTGCCTCAGCCCTCTTCTCTGTGCGCACACCTCCCCAAATGATCTCGACCAGCACCGTGGTTTTAAATGCCTTGTAGACCAGCGCTGCCCAACAGAATGATGGAAATGTTCTATATGTGCGCTCTCCAATATGGCAGCCATGCACTCCCCATAGCTGTTGAGTATTTGAAATGTGGCTAAGGCGACTTGGGAACCCAATTTTTCATTTTATTTAATTTTAGTTAACTTAAATTGTCCCATGTGCCCAGTGGCTGGTGGCTACCATATTGGTCTAGACAACAAGTTCCAAATTTATGCCTTCAGCTGAGAACTACCCTCTGACATTCTGACGCACGTACACAAGTGGCTGCTCCACACCTCACAGGAGGTCTGGTCAGCATCTCTCACCCAGCTTGTCTAAAACAGAAGTCTTGATTCCTCCTCCACCTCGCACACCCCCAGGCTCCAACTCAGAAGCGGCCTGGTTGCTGATGTCAAGTTCCCAGGAGTCACAGTCGTCTCCCCTCCTTACCCCATGTGTCATACATCAGCTAACCCCATTGTCTCCACCATCAAAATAAATCTCAAATCCATCCACTGTTCACCATCCGTACAGCCATCCCCGTTCACCCCTCACCATCTTGCTGCTGGACACCACGGGAGCTCGTCTCCCTCCACCCTCACTGCCTTGTTGTCTTTATTCCCCAAGGCCCCCAGGAATCGCCTTTCCGCCAGGTCTCCCCATTGCTCCCTTCTTCACATGGCTCACGTGCCTGCTCAGATGTCACCTCCTCAGAGAAGCCTCCCTGGATTGCCTCTTCTAAAATGACCACCGCTCCCCTGACACTGCCTCTTTTGCTTAGCCTGCTTGATCTGCCTCCACAGCCCTCAGCACTTGTCTGATATCATGTGAGTTGTGTACTTGTTTAGTATCTGTCCCCTGCCCGTATCCAAGCCCAGCGAGGGCTCTCTTTTTGTTTGCTACTGTGTCACCAGCACCCAGCACAGTTCTGACCACAGAAAGGTTCAACAGCTATCTTTGAATGCACACAGGTGACGCCACTGGGAGCTTTGTCTGTGTTCCATCATTAATCCTCAGAGACCCTCAAAATGTGGCTCCTATTATTGTCCCCATTTAGGAGTGAGGACTCTGAGCATAAGACAGGTTTCCAAGCCACGAAGAGCGTCCAGTAATTGTTAACATGGGGATATGTAGGGGGTGGCGGGGGGACTATTTTTACTGTTTTGTATTTTCACTTCTCTTTATCTTCTCAGTGTTCTATATTAATTCATTTTACTTGGGTGTTAAAAAGGTCTTAAGTAGAGAAAATACAGTCACATTATTTTTTAATGTCACATAAATACAAAGGCGCACCAAGTAAATCTTCTTGGAGGAACATCCAGTTAATAGTCCAGCTTCTTACCTCCCTCCCTCTGGGGAAGAGCCCAGAACTCCTGTGGTCGCCCACCATCCCGGACCCGAGCGACCTGCCTATGGCGTGGAAAAGAATCGAATCGAGCCTCAGCATTCTAGAATCAGTATCATTGCTGATTTGCATATTGTCTTCTCTTATGCTCGTTTGAAGTCCTTTTAGCCCATGGCTTCCTGTGTTGATTGAGATGGCCTCCCAGTGTGTTTATGGTGGAAATTCTTGGGTATTCCTAAAACCCCGGGAGAATGAGAACGCGGAGCGGGAGGCGGCTGACTCACGCCCTTGGGTGAGGACTGAAGCTTACCTAAACAGAACACCCTGTTTGAAAGGGCACAGCCTGAAAATCAAATATTAGGCCTGCGAACCTTCCCCAGAAAGACAAACAGGTGGTGGTGTGGATTTGCAGTCTCCGCAAACAGACCAGAATTCCTGAGAAAAATCTGTGAAAGATCTCCCAGCGTGAGACATGGGCAAACCGTGGCTTGCTTTAAAAATTAATAATAATAAGGAATTTGAAGTCACCCCTAGCTGGACCACTGGCACTGCAAACAGACAACTCTAGGGCTGAAAAACCAGGGGCTGAGCCAGGAAGTCAGCTGCCAAGGCAGGACCCGGAGATCAACTCTGGTCTAAGATCACTCACGAGATTCCTATGAGGCTGTCTCCACCAGGGGCCTGCCGTTCACACATCACCACATATTTCTTCTTTATCGTGTTTATCATCCTGTGGTCATTCTCTTCAGAGGACTTCAAAGAACGTTAGCAAGTTTCTATTTCCCTCACTATAATTCCTGATTCGTATAATCAGGGCTTAGATCCAGGTAATTGCTCTTCAATTATCAGTGCATTCAGCAATTATCTCTGACAGCTATGTTTAGTTTGGTTGTCATAACTTTAATAATTTTGTCTGTTCATTTTGTGACTCCAGTTCTTTCGCGCTGCAGCACCCCATTCTTAGAGTCCTACTTGGGATTCATTCTTCGGTCCTCTGGAGTACATCCTCATCTTGCTTTCCTAGGAATGGCATGGGGTGTGGATTTTACATTCGGGATCTCTGTTTTACTCGGCTGGGAGTGAGAGCTCCACTCACACACTTTCCCCTCAGAACTCTGGCAGAATAATACACTCCCAAAGATGTTCACATCCTGATCTCCCAAATCCATGAGGATGTTAGATTATGTGGCAAAGGGGGATTAAGGTTGCAGATGCAATGACGCTATCAGCTGGCTAATCAAAAGGTGTGGACGTGGGGAGATGACCCTGCATTATCCACGTGGGCCCCATGTGATCACAGAGGCCTGCTAAGTGGAAGGAAGGGGAGGGGAGGAGAACCTGAGAGCCAGAGTAATTCAGCGTGAAAAGGACTCAGCCCGCCATTGCTGGCTCTGAAGATGGAGGAAGGGGCTGTGAGCCAGCAAATACAGGTGCCCTCTAAGAAGCCGGAGAAGGTCAAGGAAACAAGGTTTCTCCCCCAGAGCCTCCGGGAACGATCACAGTTCTGCTGACACCTTGATTTCGGCCCTGAGAGACCCGTGTCAGACATCTGACCTCCAGAACCATGTATAATAAGTTGATGTCGTTTTTAAGCCACTGAATTTGTGCAAATGTGTTACAGCAGCAACACGAAGCTGCCCCATTGCTTCTAGCTCTCGGTCTTGCAAACAAGCCGCATGCCAGGCTTGTGTTCCAGCCCACGCAGCCTGCTCTGTCTGCTCACGCTGGCAGGGACATTACTGCATCCTTGTAGCTGAGCAGTTGTGTCCGTCAGTTGTGTGCATGGGGCCCACAATCCAGCAACCCCTTCTAGTCTGAAGATCCAGCTCCCTTCCTTTTCCTGGTTGGGAGAGTTTTCACCTATTCCCGTGGTGATCGTGCTACTGTGGCAGGGTTCAAACTCACTCACACCCAAGCTGTGCAAAGAAAAATAGTTCATTGATTACCTCTCTGATCTTACTCAAGAGTCTCCACCCATTGAGCAGCAAGAAAGCTTAAGCTTGTCGATGTCCCTATCCCAGACTCTGCTCGCTTACGGTCTCCTTTCTTGGCTTAGTCTTCTCTTCCAGCGTGACCCATCCAGGTCAGCAGTGGGTGATGGGAGAGGGGCTCATGGCACTCACTGTGACCAGAGTTGGTGGGGTCTTGACTGCACACACTGTCCACTGGCTCCTTGCTGTTCTCTGATGCAGAGCAGAGGGTTGGGTCTGCTTCTGGGATGCGGACCATCGCTCATATGCAAATGTTCCTGACGGGCATTGGGAGTGGCTGGCACCCGCCACTGAGGTCCTGATCCCAGCCATCTACCCTACATGCGGAGGCCTCTTGATACCAACCCCAAGACCCCACTCGTCCCCTGGCCCTCTCAGCACCTCATACCGTCCTGCTAGGGCTTGGTCTAAGATTTGTAGAGATCCACCCAACACCCAACACAAGTGATAGAGAGCACACGCACCGGCCCTGGAGGGATGAGCCACCAACCCCTGGTGTCCTGGGCTCTCCCCAACACTCTTGGAATCTGAAACCGTATCAGTGAACGTTTCCTCCCCTGTTCCATTAAAATCCATTGGCCTGTCTTGCACTTAGAGTGGACCTTTTATCCATGCCTGATTTTTGTAACACCGTATGCAGACTTCCCAAATGTCGACACATTTCATTATATATAACCAAAAAAATCACACTCATGACCATCCCCACTGATCTCATGAGAAACCTTTAAGTGATGGAAACTGTCAAGCTCGTGGCAGCAGATGTAAGTTTTCCAGCGTTCTTCTTTGTGCTTGAAAGCTTGAGTTTTGTGATTGGCAACAAATATTGTCACTTATCTTCCTGAAGTGATGGGCTCACTTTGTTCACTTTTGAGAAAATGTTGGGCAAATGCCCCAGGCAGAATAGTTTCTCTCTCAGCTGTTCTTTCAAGTAAAAATGATGTTTCCTGGAAAAAGTTTCTAGTTCGGATTGGAATTCAAGCAATTGCCTGGCTCCTTTCATCAGGACATCTGTGGTCCTTCAATACACAGTGCACGTCTCATTTCAGCTCACAGAATATTAAGAAGGCAGGTACCCAGGGGTCAAGGTTGGATAAGGTGAGCAATTTTTCCTGTTTCGTCAAGGGCATACCTTTAATCGAGGACATACTTCATCAAAGACAAGCTCCTCTTCTTTACTCTTCCTTTGTGACAAAGAAGAGAATGGCTACTGGTATAGTTTGTTCCTCTGCCTTGATCTGCTAAGGCCCTAGTAGTTTTGCCATCATTGCTTTTGTATCATCAGTGCAGGTGTCAAAAATCAAAAAAGACAAATACCATCATAGTATCATTATGAAAATCGTTTTGACCTTGTGGACTTTCTTCAATGGTCATAGGAACCTCTGGACCACATGTTGAGAACCACTATTCTAAATCATTGGACTAAATATTCTGCAGTGCAATTCTGCCCATTTCCCTCCTCGTTGTCGATTTTAAGTCCTTGCCATCTTTAGTTTAGCCAGCTCTTCTCCACGTCAATGAACATAGCCTGCGGTCCTTCCATCTCAGCCTTCGTCTCTTGCCCCTCTCTCTTATGCCCCACTTAGCACACCAAACAGACTTGTTTCGAGTCTTCTTCTGTTTCTGGTAGTAAATCACATTCAGGGGGCCTTTTACTCCTGAAGGTGACTTTAACTTGTAGCTGCATGATGACCTTTTGCCTATTGATGTATGTGTAGTGGACAGACATCTGGTCAACCCAGTGTTTGCACTAAGCAGGGCGTGTGCATTGTTCTGGCCCCACTCACTTCCTCCCCATTTGGTTGATGTGCCCTGTGGCTGGCAGGCATCATGTGGTGTTACTCTGCTGGAGCAACACGGAGTCTCCTTTTCCCTTCCTTCCCGTTCTCCATCTATGAAGAAGAGAAGTTATGTTTTAAAGAATCTGAAGCAAAATATAATTATCCTTTCCCCAAATTCAGCACCTGAATTTTGTCACTCTCCAGCCACCACCCCAGGACTCTTCTGGGCTCTTATTTAAGAGGACTTCACATTCTGGGATGCAGTGTGCCTCCACAGGTCCTCATCTTTCTTCCTGCTGAGCTGGGCCCTGAGGGTACAGCTCTGCCTAGATAGAGAATAAGAAGCACTCACTGGGAGAGAGGCTGGACAAGGCCCTGCCCAGTGAAGGAGTGGCCTCTAGGTCTTCTGGCTGATGCAGATACAGCAAGAGTGGAAATGGAGGAGACCAGAGCCTTCCCACCTGGCTCCAGGTGCCTGGTGCTCCTCTGTTTGGAGCAAAGACTTGACCTCATCCATGCAGCTTTATCTAAACTGTAGTCAATGGATGCCAATATTCCCCTAGATTCTTATCACCACTTGGCCATCCTTTCTTGGTTTTCAAATCTGAGACAGGAGTCTTATTTTTGTGTCTGTCTTCAAGAGTGTTTTAATCAATAGATGGGAGAGGGGAGTCAGTGAACTGCAGTCAAGGCTGCTGTAAACCAGAGCAGTCTCCCAAAGCTGCTTGGAATCGCTCCATTGTCCTCAGCCTCCACCATGCTCTGGGGTGTCCCCATCAGAAACCACAGGTGCAGAGTTCTCAGAAGACAATGGCTCCTAGTGTCTGTCTAATTATGTCACTAAGAATGACTTAATTTGATCTCATCTAAAACTAAAAATATTATGTTTGGCAGACATTCTCTGAAACCCAAAACAAAGGGAACATGTTCCTTATCTGGGGGTGGGCTTTCCAATCAGTGCAGTTGGCGGGCTCACCAGGAAGCTCTGCTACCGAAAACCCCGTGGTCTGGGGGAACGGTGGTTTTCCTGGGACTTCTGGGCTCTGGGTCATTCCTGCTCTGGACACTCGCCAAGCCACACCACTGCAGCCATTCTCCACGGGACAAACCTGGGGAGCAGGTCAACCTGCTCCACTGCTGGAGGAGACCCAGAACTGCTCACTGAGGGAATATCATCTGGTTTTGCCCTCAGGACCCTGTGTGACCCCTCTAGGGAGGGTGCAGTGATCCGTCAGCTTTCTCAATGGGACGCCAACCCGACCTCCACTTACCAGGTGTTGTCCTCAGCTCAGGGCCATTAACTCAGGCCAGTGTGGCAGAACGGGTGTGGCTGGCCAGGGCCTCACAGAAAGGAGCTTCTGCCTTGCCCACCTTCTGAATGAGCCTTTCCTCTGCATTCTCTGTGACCTCTGCTGCTGCTCTGACCAGCTCATGAACCACTTGGATTTTTCTTTCTTCTTTTACCTCCTCTTAAAAAATTAGACTGGGCAATAGATTGGCTCTAGATAACCATGTGGCCCAATCAGGCTGCACACCCAGGGCTCCACCTCGCCTGCTTCCTGCTGGGCTTCTGAGAGCCACCAACTTCACCCCATCCAGGGAAGGTTGACTACAGGTCCACGCCATCCAGCTAAAGAGAGAGCCTGGCACAGTCTCCGAGCTTTGAGTTCTGCATCCGAAAAACTCAGGGTTCAGGCTCAGAGCTGGGGAAAGAACTTGGGCTTCAGGACCTCAGTCCATCCTCTTTCCATGATTTTGAGTTACATGAGGTTGTACAGGCAATGGCAGTAACTGCCCCACTCTGTGTTTCTGAACCTTCATGGTTCGTTGTCCTTTGGCCATGAATCAAAGTCGTGGGCGTGCAGACTGGAAAATGTAAAATTGTCAGTAGTCACAGAAATGTTTAAATGCAATTTCATTTCTATAAAAATAGTGTATTTCATGGGCCAGCCCAGTGGCGCAGCGGTTAAGTGCACACGTTCCACTTCAGCAGCCCAGGGTTCACCGGTTCGGATCCCGGGTGTAGATATGGCACCACTTGTCAAGCCATGCTGTGGTAGGCATCCCACATATAAAGTGGAGGAAGATGGGCATGGATGTTTGCTCAGGGCCAGTCTTCCTCAGCAAAAAAAGAGGAGGATTGGCAGCAGATGTTAGCTCAGGTCTAATCTTCCTTAAAAAAAAAAGAAATAGAGTATTTCAACTCCAGCTTACCCAAATTGCTCATGTTTGAGCCCAACTTATTGGTCTTCCCCCTAGGGAGAGAGTGGGATTGGCGTTGCAAATAGTAAGGGCTGCCTGTGAGTCTTTACCCCACTTTGGGTCGCTGTTTCCTGCATATGGGAGAGTTCCTGTGTGTGTGCGCACACACATTTAAAACCAACTGCAAAAACAAGATGTCCAGAGGCTGACCAGGTGGCACAGTGGTTAAGTCCACACACTCTGCTTCGGTGGCCTGGGGTTCACTGGTTTGGATGCTGGGCCTGGATGTACGCACTTATCAAGCCATGCTGTGGCAGGCATCGCACATATAAAGTAGAGGAAGATGGGCGTGGATAGGGATGTTAGCTCAGGGCCAGTCTTCTTCAGCAAAAAGAAGGGGATTGGTAGTGGATGTTAGCTCAGGGCTAATCTTCCTCAAAAAAAAAACAAAGTGTCCAACATATTTCTTGTTTCTGATCTTTTCCTAAGGGGGTTGAAGGGCAAGATTAAGAGGGAAAGTTCCCAGAGGGAGCTGCTTTCGGACACCGCCCACCTGAATGAGACCCACTGTGCCCGTTGCCTGCAGCCCTACCGGCTCCTGGTGATGCCCAAGAGGCAATGTGTGGACTGCCACCTCTTCATCTGCAAGGCCTGCAGCCACGCCCATCCAGAGGAGCAGGGCTGGCTCTGCGACCCCTGCCACCTGGCCAGGTGAGCCAGGCCCAGAGGTCAAGTGACCCTGCTGGTTTTGGGGCCCAGTGTGTCCCTTTGGTGGGGCTGGCTGAAGAAGGGTGGGCACGTGGGTGTGCGTGGCAGGGCCGCCCCCAGCTCTGGGCTCCGTCTCTCTGCAGAGTCGTGAAGATCGGCTCACTGGAGTGGTACTACGGGCACGTGAGAGCCCGCTTCAAGCGGTTCGGGAGCGCCAAGGTGATCCGATCCCTCTGCGGGCGGCTGCAGGGTAAGGCGCGGCCGGCCGGGAGGGCGAGGGCCTCTCTGTCCAGTGTCCAGGGGGCTATTTTTGTTCCCAGGCATGCTAATGCTTCAGGACCAAGCAGATTCCTTTGGAATGTGGTGTGAGCACCTGTCTGTCAGTCCCTGTTTCTGGGGTTTCATATGAGGTTGGCTGCTTTTCGTGTGAGGTGTGAACTTCTAGACACCCCCTGGCCTGGCCTGGCCCCCTGGGAAGTCCTGCGTGCTGTTGACACCCCCACTTTTTGAAATCGTATTTTTTCCAGAGCTCCATAGCAGGTTGAAAACGCATAGCCAAGGGTCTCAAACTGGGTGGCTCATCAAATAACCAGACTCTGATTAATAGCACACGTTTTCCAGGCCCTTCCTCCCGGGGCGTGGGATTTGGGGCCCAGACTCTCTTTTCAACAAACATTTCCCATGAGTCTGATCATCCTCAAGACTTAGAGAAATTGATTGTAACTCAATCGTTTGTTTTAGTATTTTGAATTCAACTATTTATTTCATGATGAACTTGAAATCCAGACCGTTGTCTTATGCTAAACATGAGTTCACCTTTACTGTCTACCTTCGTGCTATTTAGACAGAGGTCATTTCAGGGGAAGGATGGGAGAATGCCTGAGTTTGCCAGTTTCCCCTGAACTTTATAGGAGATCATTGAGCAGTGTTTGTGGGGAAGGCACACTTGTCCCTGCCACTTGAGCCCCAGGTTCTGCCATCAAGCCTGGCCAAGCTTTGGGCGGGACACCTTGCTGGGCTGGTGCCTGGGGTCTCAGTATCATGAGTGTCTCCATTTGGAGGATGGGGGCGAGTGCCTCCCGGGCTACAGCTCCTGCACATCCAGAGCCGATGCTCTGCTTCTTGTACTGGGGATGCCCTCACCGTGCCCAGCCCAGGCATCTCCCCCAGGCCTTCTGGGGAGGCACCTTGTTTGTGTCTTGTGTCCCTTACAGCCCCAGGTTGATAGGTAGGAGCAGAAGTTGGGCATGGCCGCCCCCAGAGCGTTTGAGCTCCCGATGGCCATGGTGCAGGTGTTTCTGAGGCATCTGAGCACATTGTTGAATGCAGGACAGAGACCGCCGAGGGGCAGCCTGCCCTCTGATGGCTTTTAACACCTGGAACCGCAGAACACAGGGTGTGGGCCTTCTTGGGAGGGAAAGCATAGGATCAGTCATCAAACCAGGACATTTTTACGAGTAAAAGTAGCCCTGCTGATAACATGCTGAGACAACAGATGTGATGGGAGTGCCCCTGGGACAGGGAGGTACCATCACTCTGTCCTTGATGAGGGGGGAGGGGGTCTTCCCACCTCCTCCCCAGGCTGATTCTTTGTGGCTGGTTTCTTTATCTCGGGCTGGAGCCCATCAGTAAATCCCACGTCCACTGAGCCAGCCAGGAGCCACCGAGGGTCTTCCTATGGCAGAAGGAGCTTGGTCCAGCCCCTTCCACAGGGCTCAGGGGCGGGAACCACAGGGGGCTCTGGCAAAGCCGCATGGTGAAGCCTCTGAGAATCTCAACCCCAAGGCAGCCCGGCTGATGGCGGGAAACCGCAGGCCATATCAGAACCTCTGAGGACCTGGGCCTCGCCCTGGGAGATGCTGATCTCTAGGGACCACGGTGGCCCAGGAATCCGTGTTATATAAAAAGGGTGGTGGGGATTCTGATGCCCAGGCAGGGTCCATTTCTGCCGGAACCACCACCACCCTGAACCTGCCAATTTCATAATTGTCACCACTGAGGGCCAGGAGGTGGCGCTGTTGGGCCACGGGAACCCCGACTCCCAGCTGCCGCCCGGGCTCAGTGAGGAGAGTCTCAGGTCCCCAGGGTGATGCCCAGGGGCTGCGTTCTTCCTGCTGGGGACCTGTCAATACCACACAGTGCACAAGGAGGGGAAGGGCGCAAGGAGCACGAAAGCTGGGAGAGGTGTGCCTTTAAAAAGAAAGTATTCAAATTAAGAAAAGAAAAGAAAAGAAAAGAAAAGATTAAAGTTAGTGTTTTGCAACCTGCCACAGCCAGGGCCATGTGCAGCTGGTAGGGGGCCACCGGGGGGTCTTCTCTGAGTGAGCTTTCAGAGCAATGGGGGTGTTTTCCCAAGGCCTCCTAACAGGATAGGCAGGCACTGTGGGGGGCCCTCGGGGGGGGGGATCAAGGAGCCCCGTCCCTAAGCACGTTGAGGGCCCCTTGGGGGAGCAAGGAGCCGAATCCCTAAGTGGGCGGGGGGGTGGGAAGAGAGGGAAGCGAGGAGCCCCTCCCCTAAGCACGCGCGGTTGGGGGGAGGGTTCTGGGGGGGCGAGGAGCCCAGTGCCTAAGCGCACAGGGGGCCGACGGGAAGATCTTCTCAGCTCCTTTTCTCTGGTTGTAGGTTTGCCTGACAGAGCGCACGGCTCGCCCGACATCAACAGTAAGTCGTTCAGGCTCAAATGGTTTCATTTTGGTTTCCAACTGCCTCTCAACAGTAGTCAAGAAATCTCTGTTCCTGTCAGGAACATGGGAAATCCTTCAGGCTTTTTTTAAGCATGACTTGGTCTTCATAGATGGGCTCATACTGCTCAAACCCTTGTCTCAAGTGGAGGGAGAGACATAAAGAGCTGATGACCGAAAGGGTCACAGAGCTCCTGGGGGCCTTCGCTGTTCATATTCAATGGTGGGGACAAGGACACCCTACACACACAGTCATACTCCCCCAGGCCTCTGGAAACCCCTTTCCAGGTTCCCCTGGTGCAGACAGAGTTCACATCTCAGTGCCTTCTGTCCACTGGTTTAGTGTGAGTTTCCTCAAGACCATCAATGTCGGGAAAGAATAAAAATAACTACCAAGGGGCCACCCCGTGGCTAGTGGTTTAGTTCACGTGCTCTGCTTCTGCCACCCAGGTTCACTGGTTCAGATCCCGGGCACAGACCTAGCACCATCCAGCAAGCCATGCTGTGGCCACAACCCACATACAAAATGGCAGAGGATAGGCACAGATGTTAGCTCAGCAACACTCTTCCTCAGGCAAAAAGAGGAAGATTGGCTACAGATGTTAGCTCAGAGCCAATCTTCCTCACCAAAGAAAATAATAATAATAATTACCAGATCTGTTGTCAGAGTCCAACGAAGAGGGGGCACCAGCTGGCTGGTGCTCGTGTCTTGGGGTGGAGAGCGGGCACGATGAGGCTGGACCAGGTGTCAAGGTGAGGGGCCCTCGGAGAGAGGGGGTGCTGACAGGAGCAGGAAGCGAGAAGCACAGGAAGGCACATGTTCCTTCTCCTCTTTCTCCCACTCCCACCTGCTCTGGGCAGAGCCTGGAGGGAGCAACAGGCCAGCAGAAACGGGGTTGGTTGGCAGGGTCCGGGCCCCACATCACGGAGCAGAGGGTCACGGTGGGTCAGGAGCTGAGAGACAGGAGCTGGAACTTGGCGTGGCACAGGGTGGTCCTGTTTCCCCTGTCAGCCTCCAGGGCACCCTCAGATGCGATAAATGTCCTGCTTGTTCACCCTCGAGACCTCCCCCCACCTGAAGATGCAGGGAGTGAGGGGCAAGGGACAGGGGGAGGGGTGCACGGGCGACAAGAGCTGGGACGGGCCCCAGGGGACAGGAGCTCCCGCAGTGCCAGGGGTCCCCTCGTGGCCCCTGATGGAAGGAGGCTGATGCACGGGGCTTCTAGCTCTAAAACCCCAGAATTCATTTACAGGCTCTCTCTCTGTCATGACTCTAAGGAGTAGGACACAGACCAGTCCTACTGGTGAATGGGAGAAGAGACAAGAAGAGTGTGAGGCTGTGTGGGGAAGACAGGCCTGGGTGCTCAGGGAAAGAAGGGGCCCTGGGGCTGAGCCTCTCCTCCCTCCCAGCTGTGCCTGAGGCCGGGCCTGCTGATAAGCAGATGAAATGAGACAGCCCGGCCCCGTGAAGTGGTTTGTTTGGGGAAACATGACTTCGCTCTAGGCTTCCTTCACCCACCACACCCCCAGTGGCTTCAGATTGCCCAGGAAGCAGTTGGTAAATCTAGGGTGAATGCCTGCAGGTGTGGCCACTGCTAAAACTGATGCAGAGTACTAGTTTTCTGCTATGATTTGGACCAGTTCTAACTGATGCTTGGGTAGGTCTTTGAAAGGCCAGCAGAGGGCCTTGCCTGGATGTTTCACAGTGGATGGATGGATGGATGAGTGGGTGGGGTGGATGGATAGATAGATAAATGGATGGATAGATGGAGGATGGATGAATGGGTGGATGGAGAATGGATGAATGGATAGATGGATGGATAGACAGATGGATGGGTAGATGGATGGAGGATGGATGGAGAATGGATGAATGGATAGATGGATGGATAGACAGATGGATGGGTAGATGGAAGATAGATGGAGGATGGATGGAGAATGGACAAATGGATGGATGGATGGATGGATAGACAGATGCATGGGTAGATGGAAGATAGATGGAGGATGGATGGGTCGTAGATGAGTGGGAGGGTAGATGGAGGGTTGGGTGGGTGGATGGATGGACAGATAGTTTGCCCCCAGTCTTTCTCTCCCTGGGTGGAGTCATGCAGGTGTCTGTTGCAGGTGGGCCTGAGCCAAGCCCTGGAGAGAGAAGTGGAGACAGCAGTGAGCAGACGGATGAGGATGGAGAACTGGACACAGCTGCCCAGGCCCAGCCCCTTGGCAGCAAAGTAAGTCTTCCCGCAGCCACCCCCAGCGCTCCCCACAGCTGGAGCAGTCTCATACTCTGACTTCCTGAAACCCTCAGTGCTCTCCATGACTCCTCTGGTTATCGCGGCGTGGGCACAAAGACTCCGCCTCCCCCGCCACGCCCAAACGGTCTCTGAGATCCAAACAGGAGCGTGCTCTCAGAGTATGGTCTCACCATAAGCAACCCCAAAACAAGCTGTGGAGCGGGCACAGCCTGCAGAGAAGCCTGCATGGACCATCAGTCCCAGGGGCACGCAGGTCATGAGGGCAGGCAGGGAGCCCAGTGGACACTGGTGTCCTGAGGACGTGGCCTTGACATCTCTCAGGGGAGTAATCCCCCTCAGGCTCACCTCTGCAAACTTTTTTGCTTTTCTTTGTAGCCAGTCATAAGCCACATTTTTATTGGTGTTTGTTTCTATTTTAACATATTTTTGGTGATAAACACAAGCAAGGGGACCCCCAGGGTTTCTGGGTGGGATGACGGAAGGGGAGCAGGTTGGAGGGGAGAGGTGAGGCAGGAGATGGTGAGTTTAGATCGAGACACTTGGAGAGTGATGGGGACTGTGAGATTCAACACTGGCCAGGTCTGCCTGCTGCTTGATGGGCAACATAAAGCATCTTTTTGTGAGAAAATTGTATCCATGCCATTTAGTGAGCTTACAGAATACTACCCAGTGTCTGGAACATTCCCTACACAATACTTTTGAAGAATCCAAATCATTATAATGAGGGAGGGATTTAGAACTTAACCTCTAATCTTGTATCTAAAGAGCATGGAGCTCTGGAGAGCTCTCGCCCACCTCTGCCTCCTTCCATCGAGGGTCCCCTCATTTACCTAAGCCCCACCTCTCAAGGTCAAGGGTGAGAAGCACCTCCCGGCCCTCAAGAAAACTGCCTGCCCCTCAAGGCTGCAGCCGCCGGGCCTGTGCCCTCAGCACTTGTGAGCAGGTGTATGCCCATCAGAGGCTGAGTGTGTTTCCTTCTGCTCATCTCAGAGGGGCAGGGATGCAGATTTTGTGACAGATGGCGTGGGCTCTGGGCCACCCCTCAGTGCCAGCTCGGGGCTCCTTCGGGTTTGTCTATAGTGCAGGAGGTAGATGTGCCCACAGAGGCGCCCACCCCGCTGCCCAGGGGTGAGGGGCATCTGGTCCTCTCTGTCAGGCTGACCTGACTCTCCTCCTCTTGCCCATGTCTGCACCTGATAAGAAAAAGCGTCTCCTCCCCATTCATGGCCTGGACTTCGAGACAGACTCTGACGACTCCACTCCGTCTTTCAGTCACCCTCCACACCTGTCCTCAGTCCCAGCGGCCACGGACAGCCTGCAGGTCAGTGGGCCCCCATTTCTGTCTGTCCTGGGATAACCTGAGCAACGGGTGTTCAGGCCCCAGGTAAGGGACGGTGCTCTGGGGAGCGGTCTGATGGCCATGAGGTCGTAACAAGCAATAAAGCACAGTGGACAGGGGCACGGCTGGGGTGGGGGGCACAGGATACAGAAACTTCGCACCCTCCCAAGAAACGTCCCACTCTCCAGTCTCTGGAGAGGCTGGGCTGGCAGCTTGGAGAAGTGGGGCCCAGGGCAGGAACCAAGCCTGGGCAAAATGAGTCAGGACCCCAGGGTCTTCAGGGTGGGTGCTTGTCAGAGAAGTAAGGCAGAAGCCCCGTGACTCAGGAGGACGTAGCAGAGGAGCTGTGTCCATGCTGGAGCCAGACAGGACCTGCCACGTGCCTGGACCTCTGTCTTATTAGTAGGGGTCATATACACTTTATGGCCCACGCTAGGATAGCCTTTCTAGTGGAAGAGGCTGCCAGCCATAGAGCATCCGCAGAGGCCATGCAGGAGAGCCAGGCCACGTGGTCGCTCTACTCCTTAGCTGTGTGACCTTGGTCTGGGGAACCTCTAAGAGGCTCCATCCTCTCGTCTGGAAAAAGGGGTGACTATCTCCACTTCACAGGATCACTTGCAGGAGGAGAGGCCATGCCTGGCACACATGGACACTGGCATGTAGCAAAGGGCAGCTTGGGCACAAGACCCAGAGCAACAACCGCCTTTGGCAGGACAACTGAACTCTGGGTGTCGCCTGGGGCCAGAGCTAGGGCAGAGTAAGGTCTGCCCAGGCTGATCTGCAGACCCCTGTGGGGGGAGGGAATGACAGGGCAGGGAGCCAGAACCCAAGAGGTCTTGGGGCCATGGATCCTGCTCCAGCTGCAAGCCTGCCACCTGCAGTTTCCATTTCTGATGGCCTCTGGGGCCCGGGGACTGCTTCCTTCTTGCCCCCAGTGCTCCCAGCACAGCCAACCTAGAAAGGAGCTGGGGCTTGTGGCTTCCGGAAGCCCTCAGTGCCTCGTTTCCTTGGGGACAAAGGCACAATAGATGGGACCCTCTGCCACAGAGGAAAGGTGGAGGAGAGGTGCCAGGGTTGCAGCCAAGGGGTCCCCAGGGAGCCCTACCCCAACCCAGTCTCGCCTCTCTGGCCTCCAAGGATTGTCAGGGTGCACACGATTAGAACAATGCACTCCCCCCCAAAAAATAACTTCCCCACTCACTTCCTCAAGGCTTTGTCTCTGGGTGGATCTGAGGCCCCGAGGCTGTCAGAAGCTTTTCAGGCTCCTTATGCAATGCATGGCTGGGGTATGGGGAACCCCAGCCTCCCATGGAGACGATGCAGAATAGGCAAGAAATGCTTTCGGCATGATTTTTGAAATTAAAGAGAACTGAGTTGCAAGGGGCCAGGGCGGATGGGTGTCTAGTGTTCGATCAGTCAAATGACGCCTGGAAACTCTCAAGACTTGGGCTGGAAAGACCCACGTGCCAAGGAGCTGCCACCTTGTAGTAATACCTCCTGTGGCTGACAGGCCCTGTGTGCTCAGGTCCTCACAGGTGAGCCCTGCACAGATGAGGCCACCTCCCAGGAGGCCGTGGTCCAGGAGGAGACTGACGCCAGTGCCTCTGGGTACCACCTCCGTCCAGACAAGCAGACAGACAGCCTCTCGTTTGCCGGACAGGATGCCCTCGCTGAGCTCTGCCTGCCTGGAGAGTCCTACACGAAGGCCCTAGGAATCGCTGGCATGCCTGGTAGGTGCCCTTGGCCATGGTCTTCCAGAGGGGCTCTGCATGGGGGCCGGGGTCGCTGAAAAGCCTGTCCCGCCACCCTGGTTTGTGCAGACACACTGGCTGATTGACAGGAGCCCCTTCCTTCCATGTGGTTGAGCGGTGGGTGCAGTCCTGGCAAATGCTGTTGACACCTGCTCTCCCTGGGGAAGTACGAGCACTGAGGCCTGAACTGGCTGCACAGCTCACGGCCACCTTTTAGGTGTGGGGTAGGGACACGCAAGTTTCCCTGAAATTACTAGGACCCACAGTCACTGGACCAACCATCCTGATGGGGACAGGACAGCTCCAAACCTGGGGACCAGTGGTGCAGGTGGCCCAGCATCGGCTCCCAGCTGTGAACCGGGAGGCCTGTAACTGCTGGGAACCCAGATTTGCTCAGTTTTTTTGTTGTCAGACAGTTTGCTCCGTAATGAAACCTCCAATTGCTGTCTTCTCCTGTGCCCTGTGGGAATGTGCACGCCAGGTTCGGGAGTTCAGGCACCCTGCTGATGTAGGAGCAAGTGAGGTCACGGCAGCAGCTCAGCCTTCCCACTAATGTGCTGCCACGTGGCCCCAGCGTGGGGCCAGCTGCCTCAAAAACGTGGTTAAGACACCATCTGCCAGGAAATCGGTCCGCTTTCCATTTTCCCTATTCATTATATTAGGGGGACCATAATCTCATGATCCACATGCCAATTAGGATCCTGGAGGCATTTTGGGAGGGAGATGGGGCTTTGCTTCCCCACTAAACAAGGAGTAAATGAATCTGCATTGACCAAGTCGTTGGATCCAGACGTGGACACACTCATTTCCTCCCATGAACCCTAGTCACCTGAGCACGTGACCCGGGCAGCAGGAGGGAGGGAGAGGCCAAGAGAGACCGTACTGTGCTGAGAAAAGGCGCTCAGGAGACAGCGGTTCTGAGTTTCAAGTCTAGCTCTGCTGACCAGCTAACTGCCCTCTTGCACTGGTTCTGAGACATTTTTCACCTCCTCTTTTAAACCGGGAGCATCTCACAGCAAACGTGTGAGAGAGGAGTGTGTCGGAGTTTGATTGGCAGCATTATCGCTTTCTCGATAGCGAGTCGTACAACCTGCAAGGTCTGAGATTTCACAAAATACCGTATGCTACTTGATCAAACAAACCACTTAACCACCGTGCCTCAGTTTCCTCATGGTAAAGAGGGGTTGACGCCTAACTCGTCATGTGGCTGTAGACGTTAAGTGAGGCGGTTGTATCTGGTAACTATTGCTGCGTCATGAGTTATCACAAACTTAGAGGCTTAGAGCAACACATATTTATTATCTCACCAGGGGTCCAGGCTCAGCTTAATTGTGCCCTCAGCACAGGGGCCCCCAGGCTGGAAACAAAGGGGCACCAGGGCCAGACTCGCATCTGGGCTTGGGCTGTCCCCAAGGCTCCTTCAGGTTGTTGGCAGAATTCACCGTGCCGATGCGGCCTCCTGCATATCCAGGACAGAGACAGCCTGTGCACACGTGACTTTGTGGTGGGGGATCTTGTGTGGTACCTTCCGCGTGATGATCAACCCTGAGCTCCGCCTTCCCCCATCTCCCCACGTGGCTGTGTGTGGTGCCACCCAGGCCAGCTGGAGCAGTGGGTGGGCAGCTCTTGGTGAGGACGTGGTTAAGTGGGTTTTCTCCCCATTGGAGCCCCAGAACAAGCATTTCAGGCCACACCATTGATGAGCTGTACCCAGGAAAGTCTGTACATCATTGGTCTGGCACGAAAACAACCCAGAGTGACCAATGTGGAAAGACTTCCAAAAGTCACCTCCGCTCATGGAAACTTGCCGGGACCCACGTTTGCCACACTCCATGCATGTGGGATTCTGTGTGGCGTAATTACATTCCCTTTGCTTTGCCAACATGGCTGTCAACTCTTCAAGCCCCATGGGGGGTGCTGGGGCCCCTGTCTCCTGAAGCTCCCTGCGTGGGGACTGGACTTGGCTCCATTCTTATTTTGATGAAGGATCACAGCCCCACAACATCAGAGGAATACAATCACGTCTTCATTTTCTTTGATCTCTCATTTTGTTTTCATTGGAAACAACACATCCGTTGGCTTTCAGGCTTTCACTCCGATAATTCAAACCTGCTCTTCCTCCGAAGGGGCGAACGTCACCGAGAATCGGCAGCTCCCATCCCAGTACCTGGCCGATGTGGACACCTCCGATGAAGAGAGCGTCCGAGCTCACAGGGGGGCCTCCCACCGGTCCACACACAGGGGCCGGACTCCGTCTGAGAGCCAGGTAAGGGGGCCTGGAAGAATGCATCCTTGTGGTTTCTTTGGGTGGAACCTTCTTACCTTAACACCAGGTCGTAAAAGAAAAGTTAAATCTTTCCGTATTTTAAAACTATGGGATTGCACACACCTATTTAACGGAGATAGGAGCTGTCATCAAAATGCACATTTTTCTATGGAAGCAAAATTCACATAACCTAAAATTAACCATTTTAAAGTGAACAGTTCAGTCACATTGAGTACGTTCACAGTGCTGTGCAACCATCACATCTGTCTGGTTCCAAAACATCTCTGTCACCCTAAAGGAAAACCATACTCATTAGGAATTTGCTCCCAACCTCCCCCCAGCCCCTGGCAACCACCTACCACCTCTGTCTGTGGATTTGCCCATTCTGGACATTTCATATAAATGGAATCGTACCATATGTGACCTTTTGCATCTGGCTTCTTTCACTCAGTATATGTTTTTGAGGCTTATCCATATTATAACCTATAATCAATACTTCATTCCTTTTGGTGAAAATAGATATTTTATACTCTGTCAAGTATTATGCCTTTTACAAGAGAGGGAATAATCTATCAGTTATTTTATACCCTTATCCGGCTTTATATGGGTTTTAAGAAATTTCAACTTAGAATGTTTAATGCCTGTTACGTTAGTGAGAATCATGCACGCTGTAAACACTGATTTATGAAATAACGCATCACAAGGTTCCCTTGAGTACCACAGGTTCCCTTCATTGAATTTAAGCACTGATGCTGTTCACAATTGATTTAAATTTGCGTAAGCGCCTTTTCCTGGGGGAAGGGCAGTGATGTTTTAGACGAGAACATCGTGATCACTCGGTGAACACAGTCTCACGGAAGTCTGATGGGACCTTGACGCCTGTGGATGGAATCGCTGGGTTGGGGCCGTTTCATAGCTGATGAGTCTGGAGGTACAACACCAGGAGGAGGGCGAGTGGACCCTGCTCTGGATGGATCCAGAACCGTGGCTGTGCCAAGGTTGGTCTCTGGCACATTTTCAGGAACCAGGATTGATGCAGGTCCAGCTTCGTCTGCACACTGACATATGGCCCAGAGCTCCTCCTGGGACCGCCTCCTGGGAGATTTGGGTGGAGGATGCATCTGTGGAGCTTCCCTTTGGGGAACCCATAGGCTGAGTCCTGGGCTGTCAGGTGGAAAGACTAACCAGGCATTGAGCACATTCAGGGAAGGCAGATGGATGGTGCACAAGTGGTTGTGGTGGTTGCCATTCAAGCCCCAGACACGAGGAACAGGGGACCAGAGGGGCAGGCGAGGGGGCCAGAGCTGGGAGGGGCTCTTCTGCAAGGGTCTTGGGCCATCCGCACCCCTTACCCTCTCTCTGTACGGAGATGACCTGGGAGGAGCGTTGCCTGGTTCTGCAAGCAACTGTTTCCAGGACCTCGGGCTCAATTGTGGAGTCGCTAGACCAGCGCTGCCCAGGGACATCGAGCAACATGTAGTGCCGCCCAGCAGGCCGGGCCTTCCTTGAGTGCTCTGCCACCCACTGCCTGCGCGCCAGGGGATCTGTTCTAACACTGTCTGCAAGGGTTGGACCTTCGCGTGTGGGGAAGGAGGCGGGCGTGGGCCTCTCCTCAGTCCACGCTCACGTAGAAGATGTTAGGGCCCTCCCAACCTCAGTCTCGTCGGCCGAAAATGAGCACAACACTTCAAAGGAGTCTTTCTTTGCATGGCTTTTTGGGGAATAGAGTAAATTTTTTGTTCTAAAATTGGGCTAAACTGTCGGTGGGGCCAAAACATGCAGCTTTTAAACTCGACATCTCTCCTCTCCAGAGTCAGTGCCCTCAGGCACAGCTGACTCTTTCCTGTAATGTCACCTAGAAGCATCCCACGACCTGGGGCTGGAAGTTCCTCCTGCACCCGACCTCCATCTCTGAAAGAAGCACAAGTCATTTACCCTCCTAGCGAGGAAGATGCTGATGCAAGGAAGTGCCCTTTGATTCAGACCAGGGAGTGACTGGCCTGACCTCTAAGGGGGCTGGAGGACAGTGGTGGAGAGCCAGTGTGGTCAGGATGGAGCCTCCCCAGGATGGAGACTTCCCCAGTGTGGTCAGGTTGGAGCCCACCCCAGGATAGAGCCCTCCCCGGGTGGCAGAACCACAGCAAGCAGAGGAGCTCCAAGTTCCCCAGTCAGAAGACTGTGAGACAAAAACGAGAATCAAATTGTCTATTTTCAGTAAGTTTTCAATTTAGCAACTTCGATAACTTTCAGGAAAATCTGTACCCCGGATTGGGCTCTCCTGGTACCAGTGTCTTCCTTTATGCCTCTTTGAATGAACCTCTATTTCATCTTTGTGTCTTGTCTCTGGAATTCTTTTTCTTTCTTTATTTCTAGTAAATTTATTTACTTAGACGAACATTTCACCTGGAATGGGTCCCCTGCATCTTTATGTAAAGGGAACTGGGCGGTGTAAAGAGCAGCCTCCAAATGCAGCAGTGCTCCCTGCGTCAGGGAAAGCCCCGGGCAGACCCTAAAGGGTCTCCATGAAGGGGCCGCTGCAGGGCCCGGGAGGCACCCACGCATCTACCCACCCCACAGAGCAGTGCTTCTGAGCCCAGGACTCACGGCCATCCCTGGGGGCTGAGAGTTCTCCAGAGTAACGTTTTATTGGGGTGCATCTGGATGGCCCTCCTGTTAACTGTGGCCTATCTCTGCATTTCCACTCATGGTTAGGGCTTTCTGATGAGGATATTTGGGAAAGACTTTCTGTAAAGAATGGCTCCTGCCAAGAGAAGGCCCAAGACAGCACAGCATGCGGTACAAAGGACGCTTCCTTGGGTCTGAGATCGAGGAGGGGGATAGGGAGCCGAGCACTGGCACGCACCTCTGACCCCCGTGGTGGGGGGGTGAGACCTCTACTCCCAAGAGCTGCCGCAAGGCCATCCATGCTGTTCTCAGGCTGCAGACACTGACTTGGTTTCCCCATAAGAGCCTCACCGGTGCCAAGTGACAGCCGTTCATTTTAACCCATGGCCTGTGTCTGCATGGTGTTTGCAAATTGTAAGTTTTGGTTATGTTGCCTACGCATTGAGAGCACCTGGACTCCATACCGAGTTTACGTCGGTCATGTCTGAGTTAACGTGGTAATCCTGACCGTCCGTCGGAGCTCACACCGGGGCAGACGCCGCTGCCAGAGCAGGTGGCCCGTTAGGGAGAAGGGGGAAGGACACAACCAGCTTTGTGAGGGCTGCTCATGAGCACCTAAGAAGCAGGTGTTCCATGCAGGTGTCTGAAAGAGGCCAGCGGCTCTCAAGAAAGGGTGGAAAACCAGGGTCATGTAATATCTATCGGGTCCGTGCTGCCTTGGAGGCAGAGAGCCTGCTGCAGCCACACAGCAGCACTGAGCCCCTAGCTCACCTCCCGGCCCCATGCCTGCTGGCCTCTCCTTGGCTTCTTGCTGCACCCAGTTCCCGCCCCTCCTCCTACCCCAGAAGAGAATGTCCCAGGTTCCCATCGTGGGAGGTTTTTCTTTCCTTTTTACTCTGGAGGTGACATTTCACAAGGACGGTGTGGGGCACTGGTCGGGTCAGGCTCTTCGTCTCCAATTCTGAAGTGGCACATGTCCTGCGCACAAGGTGCCCCTCGGGGACACAAACGCTGTCTGAGGACCTCTCTTCCTGGAGGTATTGATCGCTGCCTCTGTGGACGCCGGGTGCGACCACAGCGGATCTCAATTACCAGCAGCCACTCAAGGCGAGGGCCGAGAGCCACTCCCCACCCGAACACTCGTGTTGACGTTTCTCAGTTTATGTATGTCCTTCTTCGGGCAGATTTGCCCACTCAAGGCCCTTGGCACTGTGAAGATCAAACTAATTACCTACCAGACAATGCAAGAGCGTCTTAGCACCCTGCACGTGCCGTCTCCCTTTTAAAACAAGGTGAACCGCGAACGACATAATGGCAGGAGAGAGGCATCTGCTGGGCTTGGAAGAAAACTGAAGAATTGATTTTCTCGTGTCCCAGTCTGGGAGCTGATAGACTCTGGTGACTCAAGTGTCTGGTGACTCAAGGGATGGGCAGGAAGTTGTACCTTGAGTGACTTTCGGTCGTCACCTGGCATGCTTCCTGGCCCACAATGATCCAAGGCTCCTGCCAGCTAATGACTTTTAGTTTGATCAACGTGGCTTAATTCATGCCTTCCTGTGCCGATCACGATGGCAGTGACAATAGCTGCCCCACAGTAATGACACATCATAGGCCTTTCAGATCAGCTTCCTCGTCTGGCTGAATTTGTCACCTCTCCCGCTTTATTCATCCACCCCCCCCCCCCCCCCCCTTCTGGTACTTCTCCCAGCTTCTGCTTGGTGTTCCAGACCCTTGGTGACGGAAAGTGGGCTTCACGGTCACCCTTCCCAGGTTACGTCATGGACAGTGGCCTTACCTTTCCTTCCACTGCTTAGGAACGTGGAGCTTCTGAGGTGGCGGGTGCAGGTCCTGCTGGTGGAAGGGGGCTGCGTCCTCCCCCCACTGTTTCTCTCCCTCTGCTGCAGATCTTTGAGCTGAATGAGCGCATGTCAGCCGTGGAACGCCTGCTGACCCACCTGGAGAACATAGTCGTGCCTCCCGAGGCCAAGGTAATGCCCAGGGCCAGGCAGGTCCCAGCCAGGCAGGGAGAAAGGGCCCCCAAGCCCCTTCATCAGGAGGGTTGAGGCACCCACACCGGCTTTGCAGGGAAAAATGTCTTGAGGTTTCCCAGATTGTAAGTTCGAGCTTCACGTGTGGTGCTCAGAGAGCCGGGCAGGTTTCTGCCGCACATCCCGACTGGGGTCATCTGCCCCGTCCAGGACCAGGCAGGGTCTGGATCCCCAAGAAGCCTTGGGCACAGTAAGGTTCTCCACCATGGGGTAGTGGGCTTCCCCCGCCAGCATCACCACGGTGATCAACATCCCAGTTTGCCCAGGATCAAGGGGTTCCAGGGACATAGGACTTTTAGGGCTCAACCCTGGATGGCTTGGTCTCCCCGGCTGTATCCTGTCATGCTGGCCAGTTGCTGTCACACATACATGTTATCATGTGTTTGGATACATACATACGTGTTGGACATGTGTGCGTGCATGTGTGTGTGTGTCTGCACGCGTGAATTTATTTACTTACAAAGTAGAGACAACACCTGCTTCTAACAACAGTCATTGGTCTCCACTCCACCCCTCAGGCTCCCATTTCTCCCGGGGACTCCGCAGTTTCTCAGTCCCACTCGCTCTGGGAGAAAATTTTGTTCCCATCAGACCCAAGAGAACGTACCCACTGAACATCACCGTGATTCTCTCCACGTGTCAGGGCCTCTGAGGAGATTCAATTTCTGAGCCTCATCAGAAAATTGGGATCTCGTAGAGGAGCTTCCCAGATAAATGTGTGGCTTCCTTATCAGCTCTCCCCAGCGGGGCCCTGGGCTTCCGTTCTGTGAGGCCTGGGGGTCTGTCTTAGGTTCATTCACATAAAAAATTCAGTGATGGTGAACACTGCCATCCACTTGCCAGGAGCACCCCGGGGCCGAGGGGGACGGAAGCTGGTCCAACGGGACCATGGGTGTGAGTAGCTTCCTGGTGGTGAAGCCTCTCCTTCCATCAGCGCTCCGGCATCAACGGGGTGAAAGAAAGGGGTGATGAGGAGGGCTTCACGTTCTCGTGGGGAAGTCCTAGTGGAGCCCTCACCTCCACTCTAAACTCTGCCTTGTGGGCCAGAGGAAGCCTTGAAAGGCAGCGAATGAGTGAATGAATGAACAGATGAATGAGTGGACTCTCTGTCTCGGTCACTCTGTTATTAAGTTGACGCGTGATCTGTCACCTGGGAGGAGCCAGCAGACGTCCAGGTGCTGCCTCGTGCCAGGCGCTGGTTTCCGGGCTGGGAGGACAGCAGTGAAGGACACAGACAGGACGCATGGCCTCAGGGGGCTCGCCTCCCAGTCTCCAGGCAGTAAGCACCCAATCGTAGGCCAGAAGTGGAGGAAGGTAGAGAAAAAAAATCGAGGAAGGGGGATGAGTGGGGCGGGGTGAGGGGTACCTCTCTGAGAGGCGCATCCCCACACAGAGCTGGGGAGGTGCAGGAGCGGTCCCTCGGCACTGGGATGGAGCACCCCAGGCGGAGGGGGTGCACTTGTACAGCGAGGTGGGACCGGCAGGCAGGAGGCAGGGTGGCAGGAGGGGAGGAGACCGGACCCCTCTGAGGCCACTGCTGGGGCTCTGCCTGTTTCTCTGGGAGGGATGGGGAGGCCTGAGTGAGGAGGGCTGTTACTGGCGGACTGTCGAGAATCCCTCTGCCTTTTATACTGAGAAGAGGCTGTGGAAACAGGGAAGGTAAGTAGGAGGCTGTTGGGATGTCCAGGATGCAGAAGGTGGAGAGTGAACCATGCCGGGCAGCGGGCGTAATGCGAGCTGGCATGTGTGGACCTTTTCAAGGCAGAGCCAACAGGAATGAGCATTCAGGACGAGAGAGAGAGGAGGCAGGTGACGCCAGGATTTGGGGCCTGAGTGAGCTTTCAAGGATGGAACTGCCCTCAGCTGTGTTGGGGGATGTTTTCATCTCATCACCCGCTGTAACATTGTTTTGGCTGTAAAAGGCGATTGGGATAATTTTTCTGTTTTTATCGCATAAGTTCTGGTCAGTTCTTGGAGCCAATGCTCTAAATCCCTTCACATAGGCTTGTGTCCATGGCAGACATAGCTGCCCAGTGAACTGCTGGCCAGAGTGTGGAAAGGGCATGGCCACCGGAGCTGACCACAGTGCACGCCTGCTCTGCTTCTTAATGAGTGACCCTGGGTGGAGGAATTAGGGGCTCCATGCCTGCGCACCCAGCCCGAGGAATAAGGGTAACAGCCTGGAATACAGGAGGGACTCCTAGCCCCTAGCAGGTGTTTTCTTGTCTGTTCATTCCCTGCTTTCCAGCCCCTGTTTATGCTCCAACTCCAGCTGAAGTTATGATACCACCTACAAAAGTTATGACGGAAGAATACAACACTGGAAAAGAGCTCCAGTCTGGCCTGGGAGACTTGCCAGAGATGAGCTCTCACTTTTGCTCTGAGTTTGTTACTAACCAAGGCCAATAAATAGACGTTAAATTAATCTAACCCTCGTCTAAGACCAGGGGACAAGTTCCCCCAGGGAGACAAAATCTCGTGGCTCTAGATTCGAGCAGGGATCTGTGGTGAAGCATGTCTCCCGCTGTGTCATGGAGGACATCACCGCTGTGTTCTCACAACTTTGTGTACGGTTTTCCACAAGTCACAAATACATTGTTTCTGTGGGTGGTTCTCAGTCTGCTTCGAGCCAGTGTCTAGGAGCGTCAGCCCTGGTGCAAAGCCAACATGAGGCTCATTCGTGCGAGAGACCATGGGCACAGTGCCTGGCGTGCGTGGACACACCGTGAGCAGTGGCCCTGAATGCCATTGTCATTATGCAAGTTCAGGGCACACCCCAGAGACCGCAGGTGGTGCAGCATTTCTAGGAGGGGCTGAGGTCACTGGGCCGTGGTGTGCTTCGGTCTCAACACGGGGATAGGGCAGAGAGAACTCGGAGACCTGAGCCGTCAACACCCCGTCAGACCCAACTGGCCAGATGCAAACAGTCCAGGGCCTGTGGTCCTGGTTTGGCACCTTAGAGGTGCTAGAACTCTAGGAAATGGCTTGGGGACCCGATTTACGGGCAGAGGGAAGAATTGTCCTCCCATTATAAGAATGTCCAATAAGGAAAGCTCAAGGTCTTGTTCAAAAATGGTGGATCTTGAGAGCCCCGGGTGTGGTCAGGATCACCAGGATGGCCCAGCCCTGCAGAGCTGGTTCTCTGTGGCTGAGACCGGCCCCAGCACAGGCACTTCAGGCAAGCTCATGTGGAGAATGGATGGAGGCCGCAGCTCCAGCAGGAGCCTCGGGTGTGCTCGGGGACAGGACGCCTCCCAGAGTCCTGCCTCTGAGTGCGCTGCTTGCAGATGCCCAGCTAAAGGCAGATCCACTCATTTCAGGGTCTAGCTGCCAGCGAGCCCACAGACGCCGACATAGAAGAGGCGACCCTAAAGAGAAAGCTGGAGGAGTTGACCAGCCACGTCAGTGAACAGGGGACCTCGTCCGAGGAGGAGGAGGGCAAGGATGAAGGGGCAGAGCTGGAGGGGAGCACATCCACTGAGGACCTCCCGTGGGCAGCCACAGAGGTGAGGCCACCGAGCAGTCTCGGCAGGACACAGGCAGAGGTAGGGCCGGGGATCAACAGTCGCCCTGGCCAGTGGTTTGTAACTGGGTCACCAGCCCGCCCCGGGGCAGGCAGCCAACCCCCGTGGACACTGACTGGCCTCAACGAGACCCACACGGTGGCTGACCAGCCAGCCGACTAGCTCCAGGAGTTCAGAGAAAAGAGCATCGTGAGGCTGGGACCCGCGTTGGAGAGAGCGCCGAGTCTCCTGCTGGCGGTCACCTTCCGTGCTTCCCTTTCCCAGGTGTGCGCAGCTGCAGGACAAACGTACAGCCAGGAAACAACCCCCTGGGGCCCTCAGGACCCCGTGCAGCCCAGCAGGACCACAGACGAGGAGCTGTCAGAGCTGGAGGACAGAGTGGCCGTGACGGCCTCCGAGGTCCAGCAGGCAGAGAGTGAGGTAGCCCCAGGCGCCCCAGGGAGCAGGTGGTTCCCCAGGATAGACAGCGGCGGGCCCCGAAGGTTTGGCAACAGTGGACGGTCCCCTGAAAGGCTCTCAGACAGCTCATGCCCTTGGCTCCAGGGTGGGAGCCTAGGGGCTCTGGGGGAGTCGCCTGTTCCCACCCCATCCCCACCCCTGCCCTTTTCCCCTTTGCCTTGGTGAGGAGCAGACACAGTTTTCAGCTACTGGAGAAAGATGCCGTCCCATGGGGAGGGGCTTCTCCAGAAACAGGTTTAGAGTTTAGAAAGCCCGAGGGCCCAGGAATAGGCTCTGAGCCAAGGGTCACCTTATGAACCCCAGCCTGGGTTCAGGGCTTCAGTTTCGGTGAGGGCTGTGTTAACAGTGGACCAGGGTCAAAGGACAGAGCCAGGGCCTCCCAGGGACAGCCAAGGAGAGGAATCTGCTCCGCCCTCCCCCCGGGGGCCCACAGAGAAGACATGGTCTGCCCTTAAGACTGCGGGAGGGCCAGCACTCACTGCCCGCTCTCGTTCCTCAGCTCATCAGCAAGTGCCCATCCATCCTCAAGGAGGGAGGGACCTGTGCCCAGAGCCATGCATGTGCCAGGGAGTGAGCCAGCCTGAAGACTCTGCATTCATGTATTCCGTCTTGCCTGGCAAACAATTTTCAAACTCCTGGAATATGGCAGGCCTTATGTAGGACACAATAGATGTGGATGTCTTAGCCTGAGCCCTGCCTTCCTGGAGCTTACATTTTTAGTGGGAGGAGATAGACAGCAAACCAAAGACCAAGGAGATCATTTCAGTTCATGAAGAGAGCTGTGAAGACAGGAAGTGAGGGTAACCTAGGAGGGAGTTCAGAGTAGGCTGCTTAGACAAGGTGGTCAGGAAGGGACGTTATGAGGAGGCAGCACATGCAAAGGCCCTGGGGTGGTGCAGAACTTGGCATGTTCAGGAATCGGCAGTGAAACTCTGAAACTGGAGCAGAAGAAGTCCAGGGGAGAGTGTGGGAGGCAGGTCTGAGAGGAGGGCAGATTCCAGAGAGCCCCAAGAGCCATTGGAGAATTCAGGGAGCCATTGGAGGGATCTGAGCAGGGTGATGGGACCTAGCTTGTTTCCACAAGCTTCCTCCTCCAACTCTCCCCTAGTCACTACCCCTTCTTCCATCCCTGATGGGAGCCAGACTTCCATGCACCTCCAGAAAATGAATACAGCCCCCTCTCCTCCAGCCTGGGGGTGACCTTCAAGGCATACCCAGCCCCCTCCCCGACAGCCATGGAAGATGAATGAAAATGAGACCCCCAGGAAGCACATCTGGTTGGGACCCCAGTCTTAAGGGAAAACATAAGAAAATGGGTGAACCGGGGCAGCTGCTCTTTCCATCCTGTGACTTTGAGATGGCACATCGGGTGACACCTGTCTGTCTGTTGTTCCCCTAGGTTTCGGATATTGAGTCCAGGATCGCAGCCTTGCGGGCAGCAGGGCTCACGGTCAGGCCCTCGGGAAAGCCGCGGAGGAAGTCCAACCTCCCGGTGAGTGGTGGGGCCACAGACCAGGGGAGGTTGTGCCCCGAGACCCAGCCAGGAGCACAAGGCTGCCCTGAGGGCCTGAAACCAGGGGCCCCGGGCCGGCCGCCTCCTTTCTCCTGGAACTGCAGTCTTGGTTTCCTAAAAGCCGATCAGTGAACTGGGCTGGGCTGGGATTCCTTTCCGTTAATTACTGTGGTGGTTTCTAACTGAAGAAGGCACTTTATGAGGGGACCCTCCGCTCTTACTGTAAGAATTTGAAACACACCCACGTGCACACATGCATACACAGTAAAGTCCAAAAAAAAGCCACCTGATGGCCTGGTGGTTAAAGTTTGGTGCTCACCCCTTTGGTGGCCTGGGTTTGTTTCCTGGGTGTGGAACCACACCACCCGTCTGTCAGTAGCCATGCTGTGGTGGCAGCCTACATAGAAGAACTGGAACTCATAACTACATTACACAACCAGGCACTGGGGCTTTGGGGAGGAAAAAACAAAAGGAGGAAGATTGGCAGCATATATTAGCCCAGGGTGAATCATTCCATGCAAAAAAAAAAGAAACCTGAGTGATAACACCTCATGTTGGCAGGCTCGATAAGCAGCCATGTGTGGCTAAGACGGGTGTGACTAGAGTAGATGGCTGGGGAAAGTCATGGGAAGGGGTCCGCCCCGACCACAGAGATCTGAGCCCAACGTCCTTCTCTCCTGACTCAAGTCGGGATCTGCAGATGAAATCAGCTGTGTAAGGAAATTGGGCAGAAAAATGAAAGATGCTCCAGGGGTAGTCCCAGATAGGGTTGCCAGGTAAAATAGAGGACGCCCAGTTAAATTTGAATTTCGGATTAGCGACGAGTAATTTCCTAGTATAAGAATATCTCGTGCAACATTTGGGACGAAGTTACACTAAAAGATTATTTGTCATTTATCTGAAATTCGGAGCTAACTGGGCTTTCTGGAGTTCAATTTGCTAAGCATGGCAGCCCTGGAGAGCGTTGGAGGGGTGTTTGGGGAGGGCTAACATGCCTTCCCAGCATTCCTGACCAAGTATTTAAGGAGAACATCCATCCTGATGTGCTGCTGGTGCATCCTGTGGCTGGAGATCGAACGAGGCAGTAATAATATGCAGGCTTCCTCCTTGTCCTCCAGATATTTCTTCCCCGGCTTGTTGGGAAAACTGGCCAGAGTCCTAAGGATCCAAATGCAGACGCATCAGAAGAGGTCAAGGTACGTGTTGTTCCATCCAACCTCCAGAGGCTGGACAAAGAGTAGCAGGCGCACAGCTTTTCCAGAAGCACGACAGGTCCGTGGAGAGGTGGGAACTTGGCGAGTCCCACAGGTTGGGATCCTCCGAGGCGCACACTGAGACGACGGATGGTGCCAAAGAGTTTGCTGGGAAAACTCAGGAAAACCCAGCAGGGGAGTGGGAAAGTGGGCAGAGAGGGAGGGAGGCAGGCAAGCATCCGACCTCAGCAAACCCCGTGCAGGGTAACTGGCTCAGGGTGACACAGATCTCTGGAGACAGTGTGTCACCGAGGAGTCATCCTGTTCAGGCGCCAGGTAGCTGGTGCATTTACCCCTCCACGCCCAGCAGTCACCAACAACATACATTTCCAGGCTCTTCTGCTCTTCCCTGTGCAGGCACAGCAGGCTCCAGCGGCCTCTGGACAGGCCTCCAGCTAGGAGACTCAGGTGCTGGCTGTGGCTGTGAAAGCATCTGGAGCTAATGTGCACAAAATGGCATGGGGATGTGGGGAGGTGTGGGCAGAAACCTTCACAGCCTGCCAATCAGGAAGATGGTGGCAGCACTAACAGCTGTGGTGGCACAGGGAAAGAGCCGGCCTGGAGGGAGTGAGATCTGGGTGAAGGTGGTGTGGTTGGGGGTGGGGTTGTTGGTGCCGTTCCCAGGGCCCCAGAATGAGTGGCTTCTACTCCACGTCCTTCCTGATGTCCCCCAGGAGCCGTAACAAACATCTCACCACTTTTGCTGATCAGAACAATGTTAGATAGCTCTTTACAGTTAAAAACAGTATTTTTCCCCCACCCCTCCATTTGATTTTTATAAAACCTGGTAAACAGGCACTGATATTAACCCTGTTGCACTGATGACAAACTGAGACTCAGGGAGATAGGTGTGCCTGATCAAGATCGCACAGACCGTAAGTGACAGAGGGGTCTGCTGATCGGACCTCCCACCCTCTCCTTGAGGCCATGGTGCTCCCTGACTTGTCCCGGGAGGCCCAGCAGCTGGCGTCCAGGTACAGCCCACAAAAGGAGCCAGGCAGAAGAGAATGAATGATCCCAGCGTAGAGAAGTAGTTAATAGAAAAGGGAGAAGGAAGGACGGCGTGGGGACCAACGGCCGGGGGGAGCTGGAAATTGTGTTAGGTACAATTAATCTTCCAACATCCCTGTAAGGGGGCTTCTGGCCCATTTTCCAGATGAGGAGCCTGAGTTCGGAGAGGATATGGAAACCGTCCGTGTCCTGATAGGAGGGGGTGGCGTTAGGATTTGAACCCACGTCTGCCGGGCTGAAATGTGTCCTCTCTCCGCCGTACCACCCAAAGTCGGCAGTTCTCTGAAAGCTAAGCTTCTCTTTTATATTCTGGCATTTGGTGTTTAATTGATTGATAACACGCATTTTAATATTGTTAAAGTTCAGATAGTGCCAAAGAATGGAAGATGGTTGACCTGATTAGTTAGAATCTGGAAGAATGAGAAGTCCCAAATCAGCTCCCAGTGTTCCTAAAAATTACAACCATGTGCTGAAGCCCAGAGACATCTCTCTTCCAGGTCGTGGCTGTACCCTTTCTGCTGAAGAAGAAGTTCAGTAATTCCCCCAAAAGTCAAGGTAAGAGTCGGCAGCTTCCCTCACCCGCACGGCCGGGAGATGAGCTCAGGGGCGTGCAAATGGCCAGTCAGGGCTCTGTATTTCTACATGTGTCATCTGTGGGATGCAGCACCTTATGCCCCTGACATCCTCACTCCCCGTGCCTCCCCAGCCACCCTCAGGGACCGTTCCAGCAATCGGCGTCCCAGATGACAGGACTTTGCTGCTGTAGGCACCCAAAAGTGGTGGGGTTTGGGGTGCATTTTCCCTATTTTTCCATGTAAGTTGTCCAAATACGGTGCACAGCTCCCAACCTTCTTACACAAAGCACAGAACATGATCGAGCCTTCCTTGATGGTGACAAGGATATCAACCTTGTCCTAGACGGACAGGGTGTAAGGCCCGGCTACCTCCACAGCACAAGGCCGGGCTGTCGGGGCATTTGTGCTGGTCCACTGCTCACCTTGCAGGCCGGCCGCAGGTCACCAGAGGGAAGGGGCCGCATTCCCAGTTCAGAGTCAGTCTCTCCACCGTTGAACTAGTTCAGGCCCTTACGCCATCGTGGTGTCTGCTGTTATCCTTGCGTCCGAGCTTTGTCCTCATCACCCCCTCATTCCAACTCCACCACAGCCAGGGACCCAACAGGGAGCTCTCTTCACATCCCTCCTCTGCTCACAAACAATCGTTGGCTCCCAATTTCTTGAAGAAGCAAGTGGAATTTCTTAGCATAGACTTGCACTGTTTGCCACACACCGGAGCCCATCTGCCTCCTGGTCCACCTGCCCATGGGTGCACTTTCCTTCCCATCGGACAACACGCATTTCTGGTGCAGACTTTGATTTCAGAGTGCTCGAGGCGACCACAGGCCTCTGTACCTTGGCCTGGGCCGCACTTTCTGTCCTGAACGCACCTCGCTCCCTTTCCCACCCACCTCTGCCTCTTGAAGTCCTGCCAGGCCAAGCACTACGCCTCCCCCTGGAGGTCACCCCCCCTCCTCTGGTCACGTGGTTCGTCTTTGCACATCCCCGTTTCCACGCTCCTCCATGCCAGCGCCCTCTCTGCACCCCAGAGCTCCCAGCACACGTGCAGGTCGGTCCAGGGACAGAGCTGGTGCCCGAGGCCTTTTGAGGGGAATCCCTGGTCCAGAGCCATCAACTAGGTGGGCGGCTTTGTCAGAGAGACCTCCTGCTGAGGGGCAGTGGGGACTTGTGGAGTACCACATGCTGACCCCAGAGGGGAGTTTCCTGCAGGTCTCGTGGCTAAAGTCCACAAGGAGGCTCGTGTTTACAGCAAGAGAGCAAGGGTGGGCTCCTCCAGCTGCTCTCCGACTGGTTTTGTCCAGTCCGAGGCCAGTACTTCACCGCCAGACCCCTGAGCTCATGGGCATTTCAGGGTCCAAACAGCACGGCCGAGACCTCCAGCCCATCACCTGTCTCTCCTGCCCCATGACCAGCCTCAGGGGGGCCGAGGCAGTCTCTCCCCGGGTCTGCCAGAGGTCAGCCCCACGCGGGCAGGTCCTCACACACCCCTCCAGTGAAGCAGGGAAGCAGGGAAGGGCCACGTGTGTCCTCACTGCTCGGTGGTTGTGATCCCTGGTTTAGCAATTCCCTCAGCGGAGTTGGTCCTGGAGCAGGGACAGACAGCAAGGCCAGGCAGAACATACCCTGCCTAAAATGAAGCGAGAGACGACGGGAGGCTGGCCAGCCAGCTCTCAAAAAAAAAAACCACAAAGCCCTGATTTGTGGCATTTGCCAATTTCCGTGGTGCAAATACTTTCTCTATGGCTGGTTTGAAGACACCCCTGTGATGTCACTGAATGCAGAGTTGGGAAGAAAGGAGATGTGCTCCAGCACACCCTCAGGAGCAGGCGCTATGTGTCACACCCCTGGAGCAGGTGCCCTGTGTCACAGCCCCGGGAGCAGGCGCCGTGTGTCAGGCAGGGCTGGCCTGAGATCCACAAAGTACAGAAAAGGCTGCTTCTGCCCTACCCCTTGCAGTTTGCTCACCTTGACCATGAACACAGTTGACTAGGATTTGAGGCCAGATGCCCCAAGTTCACATCCAAAGCCCTGAGGAGAGACCCTCCATTCTGACGGTCACAGTCCAAAGACCCCTCAGCCCGTTGTCACGTCCTGGAGCTAAAGGAAAGGAGCCGATCCACACCGACCGACAGTAGTGATGGATTTCCTGTTGCTTTGGATTTGCCCATCGGAGTGCCTCTGGGGCCGCAGTGAGGCAGGAGTTTAACGGCCGCTCCAAAGCAGAGGAGAGAGAGTCGGACTGACCTGTTCATTTGCACGACTGCTAAAACGTAAATGCTTTGTTAAAGACAGTCTAGGCTGTGAAAACTTCTCAGAAAGGGAGACGGCCCTTTGTGCTGCTTCTTACATTTCTCAGGAGGTGGAGACACTGGCTCGGGGTAAGATCGGGATTAATACGCACCCCCTTCCCTCTCCCCATAGGCAAAGACGACGCCCCCTTGGACCGGAAGTCGGTGTACCGCGGATCCCTGACCCTGAGAAACCCCAACGGCAGGAGGGGCGCCACCCGGCACAGCTTCGCGGTGAGCTGCGTGTCCTTCCCGAGGGGGCTTCAGACCTCGTGACCATGAGACGGACATAGCTAGTGAGGGTTCAGAGTCAAGAAACTGGGGAAAGTAAGAAAGTGAACTTGGCAAAGGTGTAAACAAAAGTCAAAAACATTTCTTCAGGGTACCAGAGTGTACCAATGACAGGTGTCTGCTCAGCCGGGGGTGGATCTCGGGGAGGGGACAGTCCATGACACAGTGAGGAGGCTCAGGGGACAGACAGCCTATGAGACACGAGGATGCTCGGGGGGGGGCCGGCCCGGGAGACAGTGGGGATGCTCGGGGGGGGACAGCCCATGAGATGGTGAGGACACTGATGGGAGGGACAGTCCATGAGACAGTGAGGATGCTCGGGGGAGGGACAGCCCGTGAGACGGTGAGGACCCTCAGAGGTGTGACAGTCTGTGAGACGGTGAGGATGCTCTCCCACCAGCCCACCCAGCACTATAACGGTGATCCAGCCAAACCACATCTGTGGATGCCAGGGTCAAGGCTGTCCCCCGTCCTCCACAGGAGAGGGGTCTCTGCAGAATGAGCTTTTTGGGCTCCTGCCAAACCCCAGGAAGCATCAGGCTGCCCCAGGCATGGTGGCGGCCTCGGTCCCCGCAGAAGTGCATCTGACACCACAGACCCTCGTGTTTCCAGCAGCACAGGCGCCTGTGGAAAGCAACAGATTTTCCCACGCAGTGCCACCTTGCAAAACACAGCGCGGTGGCAGCTCAAAAAGGCTGACCTCTAAGGACCACAAGTCATTCCCATGTTCTGGGGATGGGCATGATGACTCGGTGCTCCGTGGCCACGATCAAGGTCCCAACACCCCTGACCCCACAGCTCCCCACACCCACATCCCGCCAGCGCTTGGCCTCCTGGCCACCGCCACCTTCGTACCAGTTACGAGAGTCTGAGCAGAGGATTGGCTGTACAGGAAGACTGAGCGTTCACTTTATTCTTTCCATAAACCCCATTTTTAAAAAGGACATCAAAGTATCTCACAATAGAGACGCACACAAACAGGGATAAGACCATTCATGGCTGCATGTGACAGAGAGGGAGCTGGGGCACGTGGGTTCCACACAGCCATCGTGAGGCCACCACAAACGAGGGGACCTATGTGTAAGGGGAAATGGTGGGGGACAGAGACGCCCCACACGGCCCTCCTTAGCCCGGAAAGAGGCCATCTGGACGGTGGCCAGAGTGTGGCCATCTCCAACAGCAGACCAATGATGACGATTAATAAGAAATTGCCAATGGGGACTTGAGGAAATAAATGCTGTCAGGTCATAATATTCCTCCTTGTGTTTCAGAGCTTTAAATTGTCCAATACTTTCCATCCAGACTCTGCTGACGGGGGCCAGTGTCACTGACCCAAATTCATAGCTGGGGAAACAGAGGCAGAGAGAGGTTGAGTAAAACCCCCCGGGGGGTTGACCAGTGCCTTCTGACCAACACGTCCACATGTGTGTGGGTGGCCTCCTGTGTATGTGTGTGTCGTTGTGAGCACTCGTCTGTGTTTGTACATGCCCATTTGTGTTTCTGTGTGCACACCCATACATCTAAGTTCGTGTCTACCCATGTGCACACCTGTGTGTTTGTATGTTCCTCTGTGCACGCCGGTGTGTGTGTATGTGTATCTGTGTGCATACCCACCTATGCACACTTATGTGTGCATGTGTGTTTATGCTTCACAGAAACCTGTGATGACCCACCAGCCCTACAGGGAGACGTTCGTCGGAACAGGACAGCGTGACAGAGCAGCCCCGGCCTTTCTTTCCCTGCACCACGACCATGGCACCCCTCCACCTGCCCTGCGCTTTCCACTGCAAACTGTCCAGTGGAGAAGCGAGGAGAATCCACATCCGTAACAGAGCCCTGTCTGCGAAATGACAGCGGTCCTCAGACCTTCACCTGCTCCCCACATTCACTGGCGACTTCCGAGGCCTCTCCTGCCAGCCTGCTCTGATCCGTGAGAAACATCCAAGCCGATAGGTCCTTCCTTTAGGAGGTTGTTGTTTAAACTTTTTGAAGGACACGCAGAAGAACTTTTTCAATGTGGACTTTTACCCCTTTCCCTGCTGGCTTTCTTCTGTTGCTTTCATGAATGGAACAGAAAAGGGATGACTCAGTATGGTACCTGCTGTCTCTATAATCTTGACTGTGTATATCGGAGCGTGGGTAGATGTGTGTGTTTCTGTGCGGGTGTGATTGGAGAAGGAAATTGGGCATCCAGACAAGTGGCTGAACTCATGACCAGATGAAAAATGAAGGAGGGATAGACTCCCCAACCCCCGCCCCACACACACACCAGTTTGTGAGTTCACCTGTGGTTCACAGACCGGGAGAGACTACACTGTGGTCAAGGGCAGAGCATACACGTGGTGGCAAGTGAGCAGTGGATCAATGCCCAGATGCAGGTGCAGAGGACCTGATGGGAAAGGCAGTTGATGGAGCTCGAGATGGGCAGGTGGAAGACTGGGATCCAGTTGGCAGTACCTCTCACTACGGTGGATCCAGTAGGACAGAGGGCCAGGACCAATTATTGCCAATAATTGCCAGCCACTTGCCATCAATTCCGTAGATGAGCTCCAACTTCTCCTCCACCTGGGACAGTCTAGGATTCAGAGTTATTTCTGGGTGTCTGCGTGACTCATCCAGTTTCAAGGGCAGCCCCCCGGGACCCTCCAGAGCTGCCTTTGAACACAGGAGCAGTAATGGCATCTCCCCCTCACTGAGCATGGCTGTGTCCTTCACAGGGACTCCTTCATTTCATCCTCCAATTATGTTTCAGCCCATGCTGAGTATGGGGCCGCCTCCCCTGGAACTAGAAGCTCCTTTGCCAGTCCTCTGATACTTTCCAAAGGGACTTTGGGGTCAGCTTTAACTTTTCTCTCTCAAATCTCTTGGTGTTTGTGTTCACTTGAAATGGTGACCAAAAGAAGATGATGGAGAAATGATGCCCAAGGGCCTCTGATAATGACGCTTTCTTCTGACCTGACTGTCGGCAGAGCCCCATCCCACAGTTGTGTAGACCCTACACCCCCATCTTTCCACTGGCGTTGAGCCCGAAACCTCACAGTCCCCATGAAGCTCAGGTCGTCAACGGGCTGACGCATGGCCGCTCCAGGAGCAGATGCAGCGTCTCAGAAACCCGCCTCGGAGTTGATCCCAATGACAAGGCTTCAGGTTGAGCTGGGCTTTGTGGAGAAGACGGATCTGATACTCCTTCTGAGCACAGAAGCTGGTTAAAATACACAGCTCCTCATTCAGTGCTAAAAAACCATTAAACGATTCCTGGAAATGAAAGGGGATCAATTTCTTTTTTTATGCACCCCCTCTCCTTATTCACAAAGTATATTAAAGTCAACAGAGTTCCTAAGAGTTGAAGAGACAGTCCTGGCTGGCCCTGAGCCTGTCCCTGAATGTTAATATAATAGGACAACTTGTCCTGGGGTCCCAGAACCTCGGTGGCCATTTAGCTCCGCTACTCACTGGGGCACAGAGAACTTCCAACTTCTGAATGTACTGGCTCCTCTTGCAGAATGCACCTTCTCAGGGGTCTCTGAACTGTCTCTCAGTGCCAATTACAGTCAGAGCACACACTCATTCATTCATTCAGTCAGTCAGTCAGTCAGTCATTCACTCACCAGCACTATAGAGGGGCCCAGCAGTGTGCGAGGCTCAGTGATCTGTACTAATCTTGTGGGTACTTGACAGGACGCTGAAGATAGGAATTCTCCTTCCCAGCCTCCTGCGCTATTTCCTCTGCCTCTCCCAGCCCCCTTGATGTTGAACCTCCTGTCTGTCCCCATCGAGTCCTATGGCTTTAGGCACCCACGGGCTGGAAGTACAGCCCAGACACCCCGAGTCCCACACCACATACCAGCGCCTCCTCCTCCAGCCTCCCACAGTCACCCTGTCCAACTGGACTCTAACCCGCAAACGCTGTTACCCCACTAACGTCAGCCCCGTCCTTCCAGGGGTTCAGGCAAAAGCTTGGACTCATTTTTTACCCCTGTCTTTCACCCCTAGGTCCTATCAGGAACCCTGGCCCCTCTGCACTCCATGTATGTGTGCAGAACGCCCCCCCCCCCATTTCCACGCCTCTACTCTCCCATTTCATCAGCTGGTGTGTTCCTCATGTGAAATGCGTTTTTATGCCGAAGATGTCCTGTCCACTTGGTTATTTTCCATATGTCCAGATCTCGTTTCACGTGCTTCCTCCCTTCTCTCATCCCTTTCAGTATCTTCACGCTTATTTTGCAGCCGTATCTTATTGCATTGGTTCCGTGCCTTTGTTTCCTATGTCACATGTGATCCAGTGCATTGTTTTTCTCTTGACGTCATCCTTGTGACTTCTGAACTTGTGTCCCCTGGGATCAGTGGCTGCTCTGACTGTCCATGGATAGTCAGTAGGAGGGTCACCACAAACACCATGCCAAGCCCCTTCGCTTCCACCTTCAAGACCCTGGGGACCTCGAGAGGAGGCTGCCCACCCCCCCACCCCCCACGCCTGGGATCCTTTCTGTCTGAAGGATGACATCCAGATGTCCACAGCAGCTCAGCCACCTGTTTTCTCTAAAGCCCCTGCTGTAGCCTTCCCTGGCAGTCCAGCCAGCGTCAGCAAATCTGGCCACACCCATGTATTTCCTTGCTGTCTGTGGTTGAATTGAATACTTACTGTATTGGATATCATGGAGTCCAATATTTACAGAGTTGAATATTTGCTATCTGGTCCTTTATGGAAAAAGTTTGCTGACCCCTGGTCCCGGCCTTTGCCCCTGACTTGTGCAGCAGGGGCTGGCGAGGACTGTCTCCAGGCAGTGGTCAGCCAGAGTGACAGAAGAACTAAAAATGTTCCTTTGCTTTGTCTCCTCCAGGCCACCCGGCCAGCCTCTCCCACGGGCCAGCGTCACCACGGCCCCAAGCATTCCATCCCGGGCAGCCCTCCGCCTCCCCACAGGCCTCCTCGCACTTTGGGATCATTCGTGACTTTGTTCCATGATTTCTCTGGGTTTGGTTTGGTGAAAGGAGCCAGCACATCATGAACTCACCATCTAGACAAAAGCTGAACTCGTCATATCTTGGGACAGGGCGTGCGCAGCTCTAAGCCCCCAATGGCCGCCCTGGCTGCGCTAATAAATTACTACAAAGTGGGCCACTTAAAACAACAGAAACTTGGTGTCTCACAGTGTCGGAGGCCAGAAGTCCAAAATCAAGGTGTCGGGCAGCAGGGCTGCACTCCCTCCAGAAGCCCCAGGAGGGAATCTGTCCTTCACCTCTTCCGGTTTCGGGTGTCCCCAGCCTTCCTTGGCTGCATCCCTCCCATCTCTGCCCCATCTTCACGGCCTTCTCTTCTCTGCGTCTTAGCCTCTTTGTCTGTCTCAAGTGTCCCTCTGCCTTTCTCTTATGAGGACACTCGTCATTGGACTTAGGACCCGTCTGGATTATCCAGGAGAATCTCCTCCTCTTCAGATCCTTAGCTTAGTTACATGTGCAAACACCGTTTTCCCAAATGAGGTCCCATTCACGGGTTCCAGGAGTTGGGACATGGATGTAGGATTTGGGGAGCCAACATTCAACTCACTATAATTAAATTAGGAAATCTGTTACATTTGTTAACAGAAATCGATCAGTGGAACCCCCCATCCAAGACTCTAAAAGAGAATATGGAGCAAGGATGACGGGCACCCCCTGCTCTCGGGTGCACGCCCTGCTCCTCCAGCCTCTGCAGAGAGCCCGGGATTCCCTCTGCAGCCTGGCCCCGGGCACACGCTTCCCTCCTGAGTGCCAGGGGAGCCTCCCTTCCTGGCCCATCCCAGGGGCACTGTCATGCCGCCTCTTGTCCTCCCGGCCCCCACCTTCATGGAGAGCTCTCTCGGGTTGCTTGTCTGACTTTGCCCAGTAGCAGGAGACTTGGCGCTCACTGCCCCACTCAAGGCCGGAGGACCCACTCTGTGCAGATGAACCTCCAGTGCTGCCAGTTGAGGGAGGGCAATGGGGGAGGCGCAGACTGGTGCCAGTGCAGTGAGGGGCCGTGACTGGACGCCCAGGGCCCAGCCTGCCCGGACACAGTGGAAAGGCTTCAGGAACAGCAGCTGTGCTTGTGGCCTCACTGAGCAGTCATTTGGGAGCCTGAGCATGAGGCAGCTGCACTGTGGGGTCCGCAGCAGCCAGAGCACCACCCCAGCAATGGACATGCAGCCATGAGACTGCCGGTTTTCAGCAGGGACATCCAGTGGCCGCAGCCACGGCCGTGCACTTCCCTCCCACCTGACCCTGGGAAGCAGGAGTGACTGTTTTAGACTGAGCGAGCCCCAGGGCTCTTGGTTTTTCTGGGATGTGGGAAGCCTCCCGAATGATCCAGACTGGTGGGCACAGAAGAGTTTCATTGGAAAAACTAGAGAAGTGACCATATTTGGACCCCAAGCCAGTAAAGGCATCCTTATCACTAATTCACACGACAGCCCTGCGAGGTAGGTGTCCTCAGCTTGTCTTACGCATGAAAAAATGGAAATTTCAAAAAGTCACATGACTTGCCCATCCAAGTATGCATGAAGCCAGAATTCAAATTCAGAGCTGTAGGAATTCCAAAGACAGTATTTTTTTATGCCATATGAGGTATGTCCAGTAAACTGCCAATGCTACTCCCCGTGCCCTCTCCTGAGCGGACATTGCTACTTGACTGCAGCTTGCTTCTCACGAGCCTTGGCGTGACCTCAGGAATTCTTCACGATGACCCTCAGGCTGTGTCTCAGGGCAGCTGGGTCCGTGTCTTTTCAGCTCCTGTTATAAGCTACAGTGGTTTAGGCAGGCGTGGACCAGACAACGGTTTTTGCCACGTTCGTGGATGCTATTGAACAACGAAATGGAAAAACAACTAAGATAATATAAAAATTAGAATTTGAATGATGTATGTGCTCACACATGTAAACATTTATATGCAAAGGACCAAGAATGACTGGGAGGAAGGGAAAGGTTAGGTGGCGTGTTCCGGGCACCCCTTGGGCCCCTGCTCACGCCGACTGCTCTGGCCACCAGAGGGGCCTCTGCCCAGGGCCCATGTGGATGGGCATCCCCAAGCGCCTGCTGTGTTCCAGACACAGATAAGGCTCAAGCATCTGGTGGTGGCCTAGCTCTCTCCCTGTCTTCCAAGAGATGGCAGACGTGCTGACAAATAACAGCCACGCAATCCATGATTGGGATATGAGTGTCCCAGAGGAGGAGCAAGAGAGCATCTGGGTCTCGAGCATGAGTGACCGTCTCCGAGAGGCGCTGGCCCATGGACAGCCGAAGGCATGAGGAGGACCGTGTTCACCAGGCAGAGTGAGGAAGGCTCATTGTGGCTGTAGCAGTTATAATTTCAAAGCGCTGTCAAACCACCCACTCACCACTGGCTTTTCCACAGGTGATGCTGGGGGCTCACTCCAGACAGAGCCCCGAGGCTGCACTCCCCTGGGTTGGGGGTGGGGGGCGGGCCTCGTCCTTTGGAATCACACAGGCAACAGAGACAAGAGTCAAGCCTGCGTCCCCAGGGCTGACCCCGCAGGCGTTTCCTGCCCTTGCTGAGTAGGACACGCCCTGAGTTGCTCTCCAATCTCTCACCCAAAACTAAAGTTCGAATCCCAACTGGGATTGTCACTGGGAGACAGGTCCCCCTGCGTCTTCAGGAGACACAGGAACCCACACTGACAGCTGTGTTTCTGGCTCCCTGTGGCATCAGAGGGAAGTTTTTCTTATCATTCCCAATATTATTTATAAATTCCATTATTTGAAGAATTCTTTTCCTTTTGTGTGTGTGTGAAGAAGACCGTCCTAGAGCTAACATCTGGGCCAATCTTTCTCTATTTTGTATGTGGGATGCTGGCACAGCATGGCTTGATGGACAGTGCATAGGTCCGCAAGGGGGATCTGAACCCATGTACTCCGGGGTCGCTGAAGCACAGCATGAGAACTTAACCACTAAGCAACCAGGCCTGCCCCCTGGAGTTCCTTTTTCCAGCAGATGGCCATTCCAGAGACATCTTTACTGGGCGCTGAATGCAGGCAGGTCAGGGACCAACGACTTTCGCACACACCAAGCTGAACACCTGTTCCAACCAAAGAGCAAGAGAAGTGATAAGGAAAAAAACGAAAAGGATTGGCAACAGATGTTACCTTAGGGCTAATCTCGGAAAAAAATAAATAAGTCAATGGTTTTATTATGCCTCCAGGTGGATATCAGAGACAGGAGTTAAAACATTTCTCCTAAGGTTTATTCTCCAACAGTCTTCATCAGGGAAAAGAGAGAAAGCTTTACGAGGAGCTGGATGCACAGATCCCTCAAAGATCCTTCATGGTTAGAATCGAGCTTTGAGTGGGCAGCACAGGTGGCTCTGCTTAGATATTCTAGCGTCCGACAGATTACGGTCCAGCACCCAGATCTCCGAGGACGCCCAGCTCCCCTCGGGTTGCTGGGGAGAACACAGTTTCCCACCTTGTCTCTCCCAGGACTCATGAGGCCTCAAGCCCACCACAGGTTAGAGTGTCGCAGTTCCACTGCAATTTTATATCAAGCCATAATTCAGTGAGTTCCAGGGACTTTCGCTTCCCAGCAGCGCCGTGTGGAAGAACCGGTGTTACTGGAGGCCCAATAACCCATCCCCAGAGGTGGAATAGAATTTGCATGAGCTTGGCGTCTGATACCCAGCTCTCGGCATTCAGCAGGCTGGCTGGAACCAAGTGATCTTTAAGCACGATCCTCCAGTGGACGCTGCCAGACGCTATTGGGGGTGGAGGGGCGAGGGGGCATTATTTTCCTTCTCTTGGCAGCACTGAGGTCTCAGCTTCTACACTGGGTGGGTGGAGGGGATGAGTGATTCCACAATGCCTTGCCACCTCCCACCCCGACTGCTACATCCCCCCATCATTGAGCCCCCAAAGTGGCAAGGCACCAACACCACGCTGTGCTGAAGATACTTTGCTGAAAGGGGGGGATTCGCTATCCCTCCTACACACACACACACACGCGCACATGTGCACACACGCAAGTGAGCACACGCATGCTCCAAAAGTGAGTCCCAGGAGGCTGCCTCCAGCTCCTGCAGTCCCATGGTTTCTGTTGCCCCAGGCAGCCGTGGTACTAGGCACACATCCCTGAGGACCACCCAGAGGACCCGCCTCCAACACAGGAGCACACCTCGTGACAGCAGATCTCCAACACTGTCACCACTGCTCGTAAGGACCACCTGGGAGCTTTCGACCAGCCCTGACCCTGAGCTACCCCCAGGAATCCTGATGGAATCCACCCACCCAAGGGGACCCCAGGCACTAGGAATGTTGCAAGCTCCCCAGCGACCCTCGCCTGCAGCCCGGTGAGAGCCCGGCACCCGGCCGCCATCCCCCATGCTCTTACACTCCCCCTTCATCAGCGCCCCCCTCCCACCAGGGAGCCCTCTGCCACGAAACTTCATCACCAGGAACCCGCAGCTGCAGGAGAAGGGAGAAGCGTGTGTGATCGATCCACTGAAGGGGGAGGTACTGCTCGAAGCTTCTAGAAGTCTGACGGAGGCACATGAAGCGGCGAGTTGCCCCTCTGCTCCCATCGGTGGGGAGCAACCCACAAAGTCTCTTCTCCCAGGACAGGTTCTGTAAGATTTGCTCAAAGGCACTTGAATATAACCCCTAATTATTCAGAATGACTCAGAGTCTTAGGTCCGGGTTAAATGGGAGAATATTGTGCAATTGGTTAAAATGGCACAAATAAACAAATTTTTTAACAGCTTGAGGCCACGACGGTTAAATGAGAAGAAAGAGATTCAAAGTGTGTAAATATGATGACTCTACCCAGAAAATACATGGGGAACCCACTAGAAGCAAATATGTCACATGTGAAAAATGATTGGCTTTTTTGGCATTACACATGCTTTTTTTCCTTCTTTTCTGTATGCACTAAACTCTGTCCAAATGTATTGTATAAATGGCTTTTATCATAAAACAAACTTGTTTATTGTTTATTTTATAGTAAAAGTACACGCATTTGTTTTATAATAATACACTTTTTTATCTTGAACATTAATTATGAAGACTGTCAAAGCCTAGAAAAAATATTTTTTAAGTTGTAGAAACGGGACAAAAGTGGAAAGTGGTTTGCATAAAGGATGCAACGATGGAAAGCCAGGTGGAGGATGGAGCAGGGTCTGAGAAGCATCACGAAGAGATGGAACGGTTGGGGTGACTTCCTTCCACTGGAAACCCGATTCACAGGAGGAGTGGGGAGCAGCTGCCTCAGGGGCCCCTTTCAGCACTGGCGGCTCCATGCTCCGTGGACCGGTGGCGCCTGACTTTGCAGTCCTCCCAAAGGCCAGCGTGAAGAAGGCAGGCTAATGTGTTTTAAAGCCACTTGGTCCAAATGAAATTATATAACCCAGCAAGGGAAAAATTACGCCACTGATGAGAGTTTTTTAAAAAAAGAAGAGAAAAAAGACAACGATTGTCTCCTGCGAGGGAGGCGGGCGAGGTGAGGGATGAGGGGGCATCCGGGAGGCGGGCTGCTTGCTCCTCCATCTATAAAAGGAGGTGAGCTGGCTCCCTCCTGGGTCACCGCTGCGGCCACTGCACAGCGTGCTCGCCACCCTAGTGGGGAATCGCGGTGAGTAGCCCTCGAGGCAGGCGCTGCAGGGCGCGGGAGTCTGTTCCTCTGCCCTCCTTCTCTGTAAATCTTCTCTCTCTCTTGGCGTGGGGCGTGGGGCATGCGGCGGGCTTCTCCTAAGGTCGTGCCTGCTCTCCAGCAGCCAGGGCCAGCTCTGGGCAGGACAGGTGGGGGCAGCCACCCCAGGGTTTGTGCCCGGCCAGCCCAGGGCCCCGCTGCTCAAGCACGTCCATGGCGAAGGCTACTCTGCAACTCCACTGGGAATGCAGACCAGGGATCCCACCGGGCAGACAGCAAAAACCTCCAACTCGTGGGGCAGCAGGTCCTTGGGGATCAGGAGCCAGGCGCCACTAACGTTCTCCTAAGACGAACTCCGCCCAGCGAGGGGTCTCTGCCCGTTTGGATGCATCTCTTCATTACTCTGCTTTCGTGGTGGCACCTCCATTTCCTCCAAGTCGGGGTCCCCCACCTCACCCGTTGTGTGACACCCCAACAGGTCCCCAGAAAGGAGAGGGGTAGGCATTTTAAACTCCTCAGATGGAGAGCACTTTCCCTGGGGCTCAGAGACAGGCTGGAAAGTCAAGGTAGGCAGAGTGGTCCTACCTGAAACCCTGAAACCCAGAGAAGGCTCCTGAAGTGCCACAGGTCAGGGCACCTGCGGGGGCAGCCAGCCCCATGAGGTGGGGGCGCCTGCGGGAGGTGTTGCCGGCTCTGCCAGATGGATGCTGTTTGGGCACATTAGCACCTCACTCTGGCCAGGTGAAAGGTGGATGTCCTGGGTGCCTCTGTTGCCCACAGCCCCCTCTCCCCACACCATCTGTAGTGGGGTTGTCCTGCTGTGTGAGAGCAGGTCCCACATGTTCCAGGTTTATCTTGAAGACCCGGCAGATCAGATCTGGGGGTCATAGGGAGAGCAAGTGCTCTTGGTAAGGATGGAGAATGCTGACCCGTCTACAATGCCTGGCTGTCAGCTGATGTCCTCCAGTGCGGGCAGGGGGGCAGGATGAAACTGGAAATCAGGAGGCCCTGGGCAGAGTGAGGGAAAGAACCCTGCACCAGGGTCCCAGCCCATGGGGGTTTCGGCACCCCCAGCCCCCCGGCAAGTCACCCCCTTCGCCTCTGCAGCAACCCTGGGTTCCTCAGGGCCAGCTCCCCTCAAACCTGCTCATCTCTGCCCTCCCTGTCTGGGTGTTCAGCACACACAGCAGTATAGAGGCCTCCCACACCTCCTGGTTCCCTAACATAGACAGCCAGGCAGCCCGAGGCCGTTCCAAGACAGCCCACCTCTCTACATCCATAGCTCATACGCCTCCCAGGTCCCTTCTGATGTCTGAGCCCATCAGAGGCTGAGCTGCACACGGTCGCCTCATTTAATTCTCGCCACATGGAGGAGAGCACGGGGTCCCAGGGAGGCCGGGGGATCCTGCAAAAACCTAGCTTTTTACTTCCTTGCTCATTTCCACCCCAACACAGAGCACAGGAATGCACACTGGAGTGTGGCTGCATGCACACACACACACACATGCACACAAACACACAATGCACATGCACAAGCATGTAACCACACGCACACACACCCACATACACAAGTGCACACACACGTACCCACACATCTCGTACACTCACACACTGTCATACATACACACACGCTCTCTCATGCACACAGGTGCACATACACTCCCACACAGTGTTCGCATTCTCCGAGGCTCCCAGCTTTGTGAGTACACACCCTCACGTGGGCTTCACGTTGCTCCTGCCCCTCTGCCCCAGGCCGCGCCCTCCGTGTGGAACCCCACCTCCAGCGGGGCATACGCAAGGAGCCAGGGGGATGAAGGCAACGCGAGCCTGGCTCCTGTGCCTGCTGCTGCTGGGCCTGGCCCTGCAGGGGGCTGCGAGCCGAGCCCACCAGCACTCCATGGAGATCCGCAGTGAGTGTCCGGACGCCGGACATCAGCCTCCCTCTCCCTCCTCCGCCCCTCCAGCCCCAGGTGCCATGGGTGGAACGTGGCCTCCTCCAAACCTGGGCCACCGTCTCGCTAAGTGCCCCAGCTCTGGGTGGTTGGCCTCCTGTTCACCAGGCCTCTCCCCTGAGTGGCCCTGTCACCTGCTCCCCAGTGCCCCTGCCCAGCACACAGGTGAAGGGTTCACTTCTCTCCACCAGGGCGGGCTGGCAGAACGAACTGGCTTTCCCCACGGGAACCAGGGTGGGGAGGGTGGGGCGAGTTGGTCCTGGAGTGAGTTCGAATTCCTGTTTCCCAAAGCCAGCCCATCACCCACAGATGGCCCCATCAAACCCTCTGGATGTCCCCTGCTTTGCAGGTGGGTCCCAGCACGGCCTGGGTGATGGGGAAGCCGTGAGCTGAGCCTGTGTGCTGGACCCTGCAGCCTGCGGGAGCACACAGCGCACACGCCAGGGAGGGCATATCTATGCACTGTTCTTGCTCTTTCCTTTCCAGCCCCTGACATCGATCCTGCCTGGTACATGGGCCGCAGAATCCGACCAGTGGGCCGCTTCGGCAGGAGGGGAGCAGCCCTGGGGCTGCAGCCGAGCCTCAGGCACCGGCAGGTCTGCCTCCTCTTGGAAGGAGGCGCTGAGTCCTCCCAGGATGAGTGACAGCCCAGCTCATGGAAGAAAACTCCAGCATCCTTCCCCGCTCCATCCACCCTCTCCTCCACGGGCTACTTTCCCTTCCATCCTAATAAAAGCAGCTGGTCTTGTTTAGATGCGTCTGTGTGGTGACAAAGCAGGAGGTGCTTTGCCCTCGTGGGATGTTAGCTTAGAAGGACACTCAGAGCCCAGCAGCCCACGGGATCCATGACTTGCCGTGACTTACGTAGCACTGAGTAAGGGAACTGGGACCGTCCCTGGTCACCTGCAGCCTGTAGCGCCCTCCACCCAAGCTGCCTTGAATGGTCACCCAGGTTGCACACTGAACGAGGCCAGGGATGCTGCGCATCACCCTGTGTCCTGCGGGAAGCCCCCAGAGAAGGGCAGCACCGCCCCTCAGTCTGACCAGCCCCTCTCTCAGCCCCAGTCCTTTTCCCTCCCTTGTTGGTGCTAGGAGAGAAAAAGAACAGTGGGTTGTTTGTCTCCCATCCACAGCAAGAAGACCTGAATCTGGATGGCTTCCACCCCACATCGCGTCCCTCTCGCCCCTGATTCTAATTGCATGGGAATGTCTCTGTGTCCTGCCTCAGGTGTAATTGCTGTGGTGTCAGGGGACACACCACCACTAACGGGGCGACTGAGCCCAGCCCTTACTTCTCTGAGCCTCAGTTTCCTCATCTGAACACCCTGGGACATAAAGTTTCTGAGCTCGGGTGGGCATGGCACCTGCTCACCGGCCAGCGTGGGGTGTAAACCCGCTTCCCCAAGGCCCTCTCTCAGTCCAGCACGGGGTGGCACAGGTTTAACCAGTGATATCCAGATTCGAAGCTCAGGCCTCTGCCTGCACCCTGCTTGCAGGGTCTCAGAAGCCCACTGTGAGCGCAGGACTCCTCCTGTCTATCCACACTCAGGAGGCCTGGTGACCAGGACCCAGAGCAGGCCCAAAGGACCCCAGACCCCGGCTGTCCCTGCTCCAGTTCAAGGAAGGAGCGTCCGCAGCTCACCGGCCAGTGAGGGTAGGCAGAGCCCACCCAGACCACCCAGATGAGGTGCACACAGGGCTCCCCCACCTCCCCAGCCACGAGGAGGTCAGGGGAGGGTAGAGGGCCAGTCTCCTCCCAGGAGAGAGCCCCTGCCACTGTCAGCACCTCCCCGGGGTGGAATGAGCCTGTGGGAACAGGAGAGGGGCCAGGCCTGCTCCAAGGGCAGGCAGGTGCCGGGCCAGGCCTGGAAGAGCCCACAGGCCAGGAAAGGAGTTTGGCAGTTTTTCAAAAAGGTAAACATCAAGCAACTGTATGGTCCACCCACTCCTGGGTGTGTAGCCCACAGCACCGAGAACGGGAGTTCAGACAAAGACTTGCACAGGAATGTTCATAGCCTCACAATTCACAATAGCCAAAAAGCTGGAAACAACCCAAATACTCACCAACAAAATCAGGACAGTCTTCTACATACCCACAAAATCATCATCATGCCTAAAAACTGTAATAATTCCATCACATCATCTAGTTTTTAGTCCATATTCAAAAATCCTCAATAGAGCAAGAAAGTCTCAGTTGTGCCTTTTTTTTTTTAAACCAGGCGCCAATCTAAATTCACAGCTGCAGTTAATTCTTTCTCTTTGGTCCCTGATTTTGTTATTTTGTGGCAACACTGACTTTTATGAAAGCCCAGACATGTTGTCTTTTTTTTTTTAAAGATTGGCCCTGAGCTAACATCTGTTGCCAATCTTCTTCTTTTTTTTCTTCTTCTCCCAAGAGCCCCCCAGTACTTAGTTGTATATTCTAGTTGAAATTCCTTCTAGTTGTGCTATGTGGGATGCCACCCCAGCATGGCTTGATGAGCGGTGCTGGGTCCATAACCAGGATCCAAACTGGTGAAATCCCTGGGCCCACGAAGTGGAGCCCGCAAGCCGCGAACTTAACCACTCAGCCACGTTATCTTTTAGAATGATCCACACATGCGATTTGTCGATTGTTGCCCCATGGTGCGATCACCTGTTCTTCTGTCCTTGTATTTCCTGTAACCTGAGGGATAGATCTGGGGCCTTCACTGGATTCGGTTGCTCACTGTGCGCACAAACGCTGTGTCCCTCCTAGGACATCATATCTGGTAGTGGGTCCCCCGGTCTCTCTCTGACAGACACCGCATCTGACCACGTGGTTGAGGAGGATCTCTCCATTGTGAGGGGTTTTCACCATGCCATCTGCAGATGTCCCAGCCCCGAGGCAAGAGCCTGATTCCGAAAGAGCTCTCAACCAGTGGTCTAAGCCCCCACTGAACAGCCTTGCTGGGAGCGATGGTTACTGAGCAGATTGTTACAGGAGCGAATGTTACATTGTTGCATTGTCACACAACGCTGATTCTCTAATTCTGAATTTATTAGCCGGATTCTTCCAAAGGAGATATTTCTCTCCTTTCTTTTTCTTTCCTCTTTTATTTTCTTTTTGTCTAACATCTTACAAATAATTTTGGATACTCAAATTGTTTTAAATTTGGCCAGTGGAAGCCCCAAGAAGGGAACAAATTTTAAAAGAAGAATGGGTCTTGAGTCAGCCCCTCTGGGCAAAGGGGTCTCTTCCAGGGGAGCCGGAGGGAACACGTTCAACTGAAGCAGAAGAATGGGAAAGCTCTCAGTCACAGGCAGGTCAGCAGGGTTACCCTGAGATGCTGCTTATCAATGGCTCCGTGCCTCCTGCCTCCACTATGTGCACACACACAAGCACACACACACACACACACCAGCTCAGGAGAGGACTCAGGTCTGCATTCAGGCTGAGAAGGGCCGGAGCAGCTTCCCAGGCAGCGGGCAGGACTGTGGGCTCCCAGACTGGCCTCCCCCAGGACCCGGGGCCAGCGCAGTCCAGGAACCCTTTATCCTGAAGAGTATCTGCCACGTGCCTGCCAGCCCATCGCTCATCTCTCTGCGTGCTCCACGCCCCCTGTCCCCACCCCCCCATCACATGTTCCCGGAAGGGGCTGAGATAAGGGGGGTGAAGCTCTCTCTGTCACAAAGATAGCCTTCCATAAACATCTGTCGGTTATGGTGGGGGCCTGTTTCTACAAAAGCCTGCCATTTTAGATCTCTGGGGGGAAAAAAATTGTATCCTCTTGTTTGGGTGAGCACCTGGCATGGACAAGACACTGTACCATGCACGGGGCATCCCACAGAAGGACAGACAGAACCTCTGCCCTCGGAGGTTCTCCGCCTGGCCTGAATATTAGGTTCACCTAGGGGGGCTCAAAACTCCCAGGGCCCGAGCCGGACTGCAGACAGATTTAATCAGACCCTCTGTGGGCGCGGAGATGGTGTTTGCAGAAGCTCCCAGGTGATTCCAATGCAGGGTTGAGCCCCACCTGCTTTATGGGAGAGGAGAAGAGGGGAAGGGGCCATCACATCCCGGGCAATAGGGAACCCTGGCTGCGGGACCACATCGCACCCCGTCCAGTCTGGGGGGCCGTGAAAGGATGCCTTGGAATGCATCCGAGGATATGGTTTAATAATAAATTCTAGCACAGTGATACCAGTTTGACAAGACAGGAGGGAAATAGGCAAAGAGATACAGACATCCTGCGAACATCATCGTTATTTCCCACTTCCTATTGCATCCACCCACTCATCAGAAATACCTCTGAAAGCCTTGCCTTTTGCAGAACTAACATTTGCAGGACCTGGGAGCGCTGGGTTTGCCTTACACGAGGCTGGAGCGCCATCTAGTGGCCAGAGCAGCCTGGGCCTCCTGCCGCCTCCAAGGTGGGTCCATCTCTCCTGGTTGGTGCAGAGGGGTCCGCAGCCCTGAGGATGCAGCCTGGCACACCAGGGACTCACACCTCACACACTTCATCTACGAGGGAATAATCATATGGAAAACCGTCCAACTTCACTGCATTCAGAAAGTGCAACACACGCGGCCACAAGCTGCCAGGTTTCACCTACGAAATTGTCTAAGAAAAAGTGTGAGTGACATCAAGGGAGCAGGCTGTCTCGGCAGCTATTTTTATTTATCCTTTAGCTTTTCTCGAAGATCATCACAGGGAAGAGGCTTGTGAAATCTGCTTTTGTCTAGAAAGATCACAGGAGAAGTTTCTTTCAAGAGAAGCATCAGGAAAGTCTGGATCCGTGGGACACATGGGCTGTTTCCATCTTCCCGGAACAGAAGCTGGATCTGCCAGGGACCCAACTCCCCCCAGCGAGGATAACGCCTGCCAAGGTGTGGTTAGAGCATGGCAGCCCCAGGACTGACACGAGGGAGGGAGCCACGGCCAGACCCTGGAAGGGGAGGCCTCCTCGAGGGGAGCTGTGACCTTGGGTGGGGACAGGCCATGCTGAGGTGACCTCACTGAGATGGATCCTGGCCAATGCCTCGTGTCCATGCCCTGGTCCATACCCTGCCAGGGCTCCTCGTCGGCTGAGCTGCACCCAAGTTCCAGGCCCAGGGGCCGGGATGATGTTCCCATGTAGGTTGAACAAAAGCAGAGAGCAAGCCTGGAGGATAAGACGGAAGGAGCCCCTCGGAACGCTGGAGCACCCTTTTGGTCTGTCAGGAAGTTCAGAGTCAAGGGAAAAGGATGCTATGCATTTGTCCTTCTGTCCATCCTTATAGTCAATGTCTTGGAGCCGCCCTTTTCAGATGGATAAAAGTGTCCTATTATTTAAAATTTCAGATCTGCTTATCAGAGTCCCAGAAGCAAGGATGAAAATCAACACTAACCCCCCAAAAATAGCCTTTGAAATACCTTCACCTTGCCACTAGGGCTCACCTTCCAGAGTGACCATCTGGGCCTCTGTAAAGGCCACAGCAATGAGGTGAATACATGACGTGTCACCAGCAGAGAGATGGCCCATGCCCAGTGTAGTCACAGCCTGCCACATGGGCCTACATCCTGACTTACTCACCATGAGTCCCCCTAGAATATGCGCCATAACAAACCCCACCTTGCCAACTCACCAAAGACCAGATTACAGAAAGCGGTTTAACTTTTGGAGAAAAACGCATAAAGAGTACCACTTATACCTCAGGTCAAAAGTCTGAATCCTCACGCTCACTGGGCACAAGCATCGGGTCATCAAATTTACAGCCAGAAGAGGGCCCCTGGCTGCTCGTTGGCAGATGCTGTCATTCCTGGGGGCCACTCACTGAGATCCGGAGGAGATGGACCCAGCCCCCCATGGCTGCTCCATTTCTTCCACACACTGCTGCCTCCATCTGGGCCTGCTCCCTCCTCTCCCACCTCCCAGGAGCAGGTGGGCCCGGCCACCAGGCAGCCCCTGCCCAACAGCAGGTGTAAGGTGACTGTCCAGCCACCACAGTGATCCACGAGAGTGATCCAAGTATCTTTCTGCTTCTTGTCTCCCTTCTAACCCATTTCATTCCTCTGTATCTGATGGCCAGGCAGCTGAGGGGACAGCAATCCAGGCAGTGGCAGGCCCACGTGGCCCGAGTATCCAGGAATCAATCGGTATGTGGGTGTCTGGGGAGACGGGGCTGACATCCTCTGGGAGCCATGTGGCACGGGATCCTCTCCTGAATGACTCCTGTCAGCTTTGGGAAGTGGCTGCTCTCCGGGATACCCGCTTCAGGTCACCTCTAGGACTCAGGAACAAGGCAGCATCAAGGGTGAATGAAAATTAGTGCCACCGTCAACACGGAGCAGGCAGCGGCTCACCCTGAGGACCAGCCGGGGCTGGACCTGGGGGCGTCCTGCCCACAGCCCCTCCTGCAGTGGCTGCTCCTAGCGCGCACAGCACTTGGCCTGTCCCGCGGGCCTCTCGTTCAGAGCCAGCCGAGCATCTCTCCGCTGGGTCTGGCCCTCCTTCCTCTCTTCTCTCTGCAGCAGCTCTCGGGCTGTGATCACAGAAGGAGGGTCGTTTGCGGAGGGAAGTCCCCCCCCTGCCCAGCACACACCAGGCAGTCCCAGGGACCCGATTGCCAAAAATTTACCCAGAGCCGTGAAACACAGGCCCTTGACTCCCCTGTCGCCCTTCCAGCCCCTAGAGACGTTCTGTTGGGTCCCAGGACCCGGAAAAGAAGACCCGATGGAGCAGGTCCAGTGGTGGGCCCCCACCCCGGCTCCCCTGGGGGCCTGTCACTCACCGACTGCGCTGAAAACCTCGGTCACCTGGTGGTTCAGCCTGGCCGATGTTTCCATGAACAGCAGCCTCTTGCTCTCTGCAAACTCCTTCCCCTCCTGAAGGAAACAGCCACAAAATCCCACGTGACCTGCAAAGTTTACTAAGAACACTGCGGCACCTCACTTTTTTTCTTTCTCTTCAAGTGTCCAGTAGCCACTCGTGCCTCACGTTCCCATTTGAGCTTTGGGGGTGCTGTTTTGTTTCCAGCTTTGTGGAGACCTAATTGACCAGTTGCTTGCTGACAGTAAGACTCGAGAAACAGCCGCAGCCTGTGGAGAACCTAGGCCCTCAAGGTCTGCTTCTTGGCCTCCAGGACCAGGGAGGAGGGGGTGGACAGGGAGCGCTGGCTGGAAGGGGCTCTTCCGGAGCCCAGCTCCGCCTCAAGGGGCCTCCTCTCCCAGAGGAGTCTGAGAAGGCCAGTGTCCTTGGCTCCCTCCCCCACGAGTCTCAGGCAACTGTGGGCTCTGCCACTCGAGCAAAGAAACCAAGCCAGAGCCGAGAAAACCTGGAGGGAAGGGGCGGAGAGGCCCCTAGGGGCATCCACCGGGACCCTCCCTGGGGTCTCCTCCCTTCCCACACGGGTGAGGCCTTCGTGGAGTGACGGCTGTCACAGAGCAAGGGTGAATGTGAAAACACCAGGGCTGCCATGTGAGGTGAAGGGGAGAAGGAGCCACAGAAAAGCCAAGGTGGCGCCCACGACTCAGGGGTGAATGAGGACCTGGGGGCCTCCCCTGCAGGCAGCTCCCCTGAGCCTCCCAGACTCCCCAAGAAGGAGGAGCGATGCTCCCATCCTGCATGACACCTGGCCATGCCCACGGCCTCAAAAAAAGGTGTCCCCCCCCCCCTCGCCCCCCCACCAAGTCCCGCTCCCCCCGTTGAGCTTCCACACTCCCCTCCCCCCTACTTCCCATCCCCCACTGCTCCTCCCATCCCCACACCCAGCGACCTTCGGCAGCCCTCGCCCACGGCTCCGTGCTCACCTAGTCTGCAAACCCCCGCCTCCTCCCACTGGCCGCCATTTCCAATGATGGCTCCACCGTGGGCTCCCCAGCACACCTCAAGGACCCAGACTGATGCTGCCTCCCTGGGTTCCCTCTGCCCTCCCCCCAAGTTCCTCTGAAATCTTCATCCCACTTCTCTGTCTTCTGCATCCCCCCCAAGGAAGTGGGTCCCTCTCTCCCCTGGGGGAGGCGCCCTCCACCTGGGCCCTGCGTCAGCTCTTCCTCTTGCATCAGCCCCTGGTGTGTCCCTGGGACGTCCCCACCCGACACTTTTCTGCAGCTGCTTATATGGCCCTCGTCTTAAAGGTGGCAGGAAGGGAAGATGCTATTGAAGACAGACCAACTGACAACTGGGGATGCAGCATCCACCCACAGGGAGGGTGTGACCTAACTCAGAGGAGCAAAGGGAAAACCCGCATGGAGGTCCCTCCTGGTTCCTGAGCGGGAAGGGAGACCTGCTGAAGAACTGGACACTTCCAGGGAAGGACAAACTGCCAAAGAGCACTGAGAGCTGCAGACCTGGCACGAGTGGCACCTCAGGGGCAGGGCTGCAAGGTGGCAGCTTTGGGTGGGAGACGGAGAGCTGAGCTGCTCTGCAGGAGGGAGACACAGGGAGGTGGGTGGGCAGGGTGGGAGGGTGGGGGAAGGGCAGGCCAGGGAGGACGTTGGCAGCAAAAAAGGGGAGAGAACCCAGAGTCTGGGGAGGCTGGGGCCCCAGGGAGAAGGTCAAGTGGAGGAAAGGGCCAACACAGAGTGGTCTCATTTTCTATTTTGTTTGCTGGGCTGGGCTACAATGTCACCCCAGGGCACCCCTCCAGGTAGAGAAACACTGTTTGGTCTATACAATTTTGCTGCTGAGTTGCTGGTGGAATCAAGTAGCTGGTGGCCTGTTGGGTTGGCCTAAGAAGGAGAGATGACGACAGCCACAGAGGCAAAGTTGAGTGAGACGGGGAATTAGGCGATGCTGGATATGGAGTAAAGGGGGCTGGGAGACCCAAGGACCTGCAAGTCCCCAGGGGAGCCCCTGGGCTTCCCATCCTCTGTGAGATGTGGACATTACTATTTGTATTTTGAAAGACAAAGGGACCTGGTACAGCTCAGAGACCTGGAGACTTCAAGTAGCATATATCTGAGTCACGTGAATGAAACCCAAATATGCCCTTTGCCCCACTAGCTTGGGGATTCCAGGTGGGGTCACTTTAAAAGTTTGTCCTCAGGTCCCATGGGCCTCTACTCCCTAAACTGCAGGCCCTCAGTCCTCCCCCTACCAGTTTGTCTCCTTGAGGTCCCCCAGGACGGGGCTCATGGTCACCTCCCTTCTGTGGAATGAGCATATCCAGCGCTCAGATCTGGGCTTGTAGATTCATTCCCCAATAACGGGAATCAGGGCTCCTTGAGAAAATGACTGATTCCAGGGTGGGGGCAGAGAAAAGTACAAGATGAGCCTGGACCAGCTTGGTGAGCCAGCGAGGAAGGAAGAGCTCAAAGAATGACGGGGGCGGGTAGAAAGGACATAAAAGGTCATCGGAGCTGGCTTGAGGGATTTCTCTTGATGGCCAGTGAGTGTTCATTTCCTGATTTGATCCTTGTCCTGTGCTTACATAAGAGGGTAACACTTGGGAAAGCGGGGAGAAGGGCATATGGGAACTTTTTGTACTGTTTTTGCAATATTTCCTGTAATTCTGAAATTATTTTAAAAAGAAGCGCCAAAAATTAATTCGAGAAATGCCTGGCTGCAGGTCAGCCTCACCTCTTCCCCAGCCAAGACCCCCTGTGCAATTCTCCCCGGGGCTGGGATGCTGGTGGCGGCAGCACGTTGTCCCCCTGACCACCCAGGCCCTGGCCGTGCTGAGTGGGAGCGCAGGATGAAGAGGCCAGGGTGGTGGCCTGGGGCCCACGGGGTCTACAGCTCAGACCCCAGGGTGGCCTTCCATGTGGTCCAAGCCACAGGGTGTCACTTCTGCAGGCAGGCAGGCTCGGCCCAGGGCGGGGTGCCGGGACAGCAGAGGCAGGGGGTGCCGCTGCCCGAGGCCCCTCGTGCCCCCTGAGCTGGGCAGCCTGCCGCCCAGTGGTCCCCCTGCCCAGGCCCCGGTCTCCCTGCTCACCCCGACCTTGCCTCCAGTGCTCGTTCTAGATCACCCATCACTCCCACCCCCAGCTCCCCAAACCCTCCAGGGACCGCTGTTGCCTCCAAAGCCCCCCTTTCCGTAACCACACATGCCAGGATCTCTGCCTCTGAGCCCAAAGCCTCTCACACGGCCTTCTCCCCCTCCTCCCGGGAGCCCGCCCTGCAGCCCACCTGCCTGTCCCTCTCCTGCCCTTCCTTCCTTTGTCCCCTCCTAAAGTCTTTCCTAAATCCACCACACACCTCCTACACACACACACCTCCTACACACACACCTCCTACACACACACAC
>NC_060283.1:35471452-35538145 GCF_021613505.1 Equus quagga | reverse complement strand
CTCCTACACACACACACCCCACTAGATCTCTGGGCTCGCACAGACTGTGCACACATCTCTCCATTGCACTTAGTCTTCCATTGGTCATTTTACAGAACTGCAACTTTTTTCATTTTTTAATCCCTTGCTCAGTTCCTAGCATAGAAATTTGGATTTGTTCTTTTGCCCCTTCTTCAATAATTCACTGAACACAAAGAAAAAGATCCAAAAACTCACATTTCTTGAAGTGATATGGAGGGATCCTGGTTTCCTCGTGACCCCCAGGACCTGGCCAGGGCCCCTACCCATTCCCTGCGTGACATCAGGCTGGTCCCCCCTCGGCCAGCTCGCAGGAGGGCAGCCTGCCTGCTGCTCACAGCTCTCCCCACCCTGGACAGCGACCATCTCCGGGTCCGACCCTTCCAGGAACAACCAGAAATCTTTGGCCAAAAGGGAAACTAACATGGGAAGTGTGTGGGAGTGTCTGTCAATGCGTGTGTGTGTGGGGGGGGTGCATGTACAAACGTGTGTGGGTGTGTGACTGTGTGTGTATGGGTATGGGTGTGTGTGAGCATGAGTGTGTGTGTGGTGCATGCATGCACACACATATGTAGGCAGGTTGTGTGGGTGTGCATGCATACACGCAGATGTGTGGGTATGTGGCTGTGTGTGTGTGCATATGTGTATGGGTGGGTGTGACGTGTTCATCTGTGTGGTGTGTGTGCATGGGTGTGCGTGCAAGTGGGTGTGTGTGTTTTGGGGTCACTCCCTTCTCCTCTGGGGGGACACATGACCAGTCTCCAGTCCTACCTCAAACGTCACCTCCCGCTCCTCGCCGAGGTCCGTCTTGTTGCCGACCAGCATCACCACGATCTCTCCTGGGTGGAACTCCTTCTCCAGGTCCTTCAGCCACTGCTGAGCCATGTCGAAGGAATCCTAAGAAAGAAAAAAACATCAGGCCAGACAAAACCCTTGGGCGGTCTCACCAGCTCTCCCAGAGGGAAGAAAGAGCAGGTGTCAATGCCACACTGTGTAAAATGTCTCAAGACCCCATTGACCATACGACAGACCCCCACAGGCTGCTCTGCTCCCCTGAGGAGGCGCAGCCGGATCTTTTTCCCGCTTCGGGTGGCCTAGGCCTCGTGGCACCTCTTTTCCCACTGACAGGGCCCGGGAGGCGGAGGCTGTGGGATGCTCCAGTCAGACCTCCACTCCTGGATGCCCTCAAGGACCCCTCTGTGCAGGAGAGTTTGGGGGAGTGGCTATCACCCCAAACCATGCCCCTAGCTGCAGCACCCTGCAGACCAGGTATCGGGGGCTCCTACCCAGCCCCCCGTGGCCCTTTTCCCCTCCCTGCAGCAAAGCTCACCAGGCTGGTCTGCTTTCAGTGCCGCAGTGGCTGCGCACATTTCACCCACCCTCCCTAATTCCACCACGCTCTGCTTTCCTACCAGAACTCTCTTCTCCTCCTGCTGACCTGCCCCCCCGCCCTAATAGTGCTAATCCCTGCTTTTCCCCCATGTCTTAGCCAGAACCTTCCTGTAGGAAGCCCTCCCACAATGTACGCCCAGCTGGGTTTGGTACCCCTCCCATCAACTCCCACAGAACCCCACCCTTCCCTTCTCCTGCTCCAAGTATCTGCTCACTTGTGTTTACCATCTGCTTGGATGATGCTCTGTGTAGGGACGTGCAGCCAGGGGCCACGTCTGCCCCTTGTCTGTGACACCCTCTCACCAACTCAGCCGCACTCAAGGAATCGTGAGCAACTGATAGTGGTACTCTGTGTGGGATGTTCTGAGAGGACCACAGAGGAACCCAAACCCCACCATGCAGGAGAAGGAGGGGTTGTCAGGGAGGGCTTCCTGGAGGAAGTGACCAACTTTCACTGCAGTGTTCTCTACTGCTTGTTGGGGGTTTACCATGAGCACCAGCACAGACCAGTCCCCTGACACCTTCAGATGACAGCGTCCCTGCGCCTGGGAGGACGGAGGGCAGACGGCTTGCGGAGGAGGGTGGGGACATGCCCGCAGCAAGCCTCACCTTCCTGGTGATGTCATACACCAAAAGCGCAGCATTGGCTCCCCTGAAGTAGAGGTGGCAGACGCTGTGGTATTTCTCCTGGCCGGCCGTGTCCCAGATCTCCAACTTCAGAGACGCAGCACCCAGATCCACCACCTTTGTGAAGAATGCACCTGAAACAGAGCCGGACAGAGCTTCACCCAGAGGCTGGGGCCTTTGTCCACCACTCAGCCTGGGCCAGCACGAGCCCCGGGCTCAGCCAACCGCTCAGAGGGACTGCCAGCCACAGGCTTCCTGTCGCCCATGGTCGGGGAGGCTGAGAAAAGACCTCCCTGGAAGGTGGTGGCTTCCTGTCCAGCGGAACACCCGTGGATGTTCCTGGGCTTCTAGACGCATCACTGCCATCTCTGCCTCCGTCTTCATGTGGCCTTCCCCTCTGTGTCTCTGCATTCTCTCCTGTTCTTATAAGGACACCAGTGGTCGGATTCGGGGCCCACTCAAAATCCAGGATGACCTCATCTCAATATCCTTAACTAATTACACCTCTAAAGACCCTATTTCCAAATCAGCCTACATTCACAGGCCCTGGCGTTAGGATGCAGATACATCTTCTGGGGGACACGATTCAACCCACTACAGTGGGAGAAGAAGGGATGGGGCTGGGCTGCCGTTTTTAGCACAGAGCAGGCAAGACCATGATTCTCTCTCATGAGAATCTAGGCTGGGATGGCTCCTGAACAGAAGGCCCCACTGGGGTCCTCCGCCTGCACATCCTGCATTTTCCTACATGTCCATGAACTTGAAGTCAGATAAACTTCCCCCCAAAACTCGTACGTTGAGATCCTAACCCCCAAAGTGGTGGTGAGGAGGTGAGGCCTTTGGGAGATGATTAGGGTAGATGAGGTCGAGGGTGGGGTCTTCAAGATGAGGTCAGTGCCCTTATAAGAAAAGACACAGACTTCCTCTTTCTCTCTCTCTCTTTCTCTGTCTGTGTCTCTGTCTCTCTCCCCCCCCCCCCCCCCCCCCGCCCCCTCTCTTTGCAAGCACAAAGAAGAAGACAGGTGAGTACACAGCGTGATGGCACCTACCCACAAGCCAAGAGAAGAAGCCTCAGAGGGAAACCTCCCTTGCCAGCATCTTGGTTTTGGACTTCCAGCCTCAGAATGGTGAGAATAAGTCTCTGTTGTTCAAGGCATCCAGTCAGTGGTGTTTTGTCACGGCGGCTGGAACAGACTCTGACACTCGGTCACACAAAGCTGCAGTCTTTATCTCAACAGGAGGACTGATGGCTCCTGGCTCACAAGGGGCCACTGTCAGGATGGAACAGGATGTAAGCCACTTCACGTAACAGGTGCTGCATCAGGACTGACGATGACGTGAGTTTGAAGGCCGTGCACGGGCGTTGGACAAAGGTCCATCAGCTGCGTGAACTTTGTCCGCTTGCTTAAACCTGCTACATCTCAGTTTCCTCCTCTTTACCCGGAGCCAGTGGTGCTCTCTTCCCGGGGCGGTTGTCAAACCCATTAGAAAAGAGGAAGCACGGAGTCTGGGACATGAGGCTTCTGTCCCTCTGCCGCCCTCTCTCTGCTCTCCTGACTCACCGTCCAGGAACATCGACCTGTTGTCCACATCCTCTGTCTGTTTTCCATCCTGTCGAGTCACGTTTCTGAGTTTGGTCTCGGCTGGATCCTAGAAATTGTCACTGCCAGGTGACACATGGACGTAAAACTCAGGTTTGCCTCCTCCATTTAGCAATCTTAGCTTCTGATGTTTTCCTTTTCCACTTTGAAAATGGTGGCTGGTGGTTGACTTTAAATGGATGTAAAATCCCCCCAAATGTCCAAGGAGTGCAGGGTTCTCAGCTCAAGCACTGACGAGGCGCGAGTGACCGCATATTTACAGATGGCAGAAACTTGTCCTTCTCAGAGAGAAACACGAGACCCTCAGGTGGCCCTGGAAGGGTCTCCGAAGCAATCTTCCACCCCCGGCCCCACGGACTCCTTGGCTCCAACCTGGAAAAAGAGCCCACATTTGTTATCTTCCTTCTTCAGGACCCCACAGACCATGTTTTGACATCTTCCCAGCTAATGCCAAAAATCGGTCAAAAACCAAGCTTCCAAGAAATCCAGACAGACTTGGAGATTTTGCCTGAAATCATATTGGCAACAAGGTGGGGTGTGGGGGCCGGATCAGGCCAAGAACCAGGAATTTTTCACATTTCTAGAATACGCTGTTGGAGATAACACATGGGCACAATTTTATCGGACTATCGTCTGAACTGGGGCCACCTGGCCTCCATTTTATAGAGTGGCCCCCATCACGACACAAAGCAGGCCTCCTTCCTTTTCTGATCCCATCGCAGACCTCAGCACAGGTGCCCCAGTGACGGGGGGACACTTCCTGCCCTCGTTCCAGCCTCTGAACTACGGAGAGCTCAGCTCTGTTCTCTCTCCGGGGGCTTCTGGCAGCTGGAGTGCTTCCCACTTGGAGAGCTGAATAAACCCCTAGTGGGCAATGAATGACGTAAGAATTAACTGGGGCTGCTCTCCAACTTCTGTTTTATTGCCCCAAATTAAAAAGTGTCTCTACTCAAGGTTAACATGATAAAAGTGGTTTTGCTTTTTTACCTTTTAAGTTAGAGAAACTGCTGATTCTGCTCATTTAGGCCCTCTTTGTAGGATTTGTCTTTTCTGTAAAAGTTATAAGCCGATCGCTGGTTGAAGGGAATACGAAACGGATAACTTCTTCTTGGGGCCTCAGCAAAGTTCAGTTTCGAAGGGACGTGAGATGTGGCCAGGCTGACTGTGTCAGTGCCTTTTCCTTCCCACGCCAGGCCCAGCGGGTCCAGGATTCGTTTTGGCTTCTGCTAGTAAATATGCACATGAGCACTAGATGTCACTGTCCCTCCAAAAGATGTCACCAACAAAGTGCGGGCACAGGGAAATGGGCCAGAAGTCCTGTCTTGTAGCCAGTTGGGATTCAAGGATGTGGGGTCTGTGGGAGCCCAGGGGCCTTCAGGGCTCTTGGTGGCCCAAGTCCCCTGCCCACAGTGGTCACTCTTTGGAGCTGCCCACCTACCCTGCCAGGTCCCCTCCTGTGGCAGGACTGGAAGCCATGGTGGCTGGGAGTGGTGGGAGTTGCAGGGTTTTTCTGGTCTCCTCCCAGCAGGCCAAGCCCCCAGGAGGCTGTGGCCACCTGGGATGCTCACTCTGGCTCTGCTTCTGGTTCGTGAGTCCGTCTGTCACAGTTAGGGCTCCAGATCCGGCTTCCTCCAGATGGACGGGGTCTTGCCTGGGGATGGCTGGAACACTGTCCGGGTCCGTGCCCAGTGCTAATGTAACTCTCCACTGCGGGGCCACCCCACACGCTCACCAACAGATCCAGACCCTCTGGAGGGAGCCCAGGGATCTATCGTCCTCCTGAAGGCTGGAGTATCTTGAATCTGGCCTGCCCCGAGGTGGCACCACATGGACATACCAGGCCCCATCCCACCCCAGCCCTCAGGTGTGTGGGGCGGTTGTTGGCAGAAGGGGGGCAACACACAAGGACTGTGACGACGTTAAATTGTCACACGCTACCCCAAGATGTGCCTCTTTGGCTTGAGGATTATTTTGGGCTGGTTACTTTAAAGAAACTGCAGGCAGGAGAGAAGCTCTGAAAACCAAGTAGAAGTTACCCTTAGTAAGAGACATTTACATTTGTAGGGGAAATCTCCATCTGTAAAGGTATCACCCTCTCTGTACCAGGAAGAGGGAGATGACCTTGTCTCTAGAAACTCTTATCAATGCGGAAGGCAAGGACTTACATCTGCACGATAACCTGACTCTTGTTTGCTGTGCTTTTTCTGGTCATCTCCCGTAACTGACTCCCCACCCCCAAGATCCTCCTTTGTCTTTAGCTGAAGATGATATTTAAGATGAGAACCTCTGCCATTTTGGCAAGTTACTCAGCTTTCCTGAGTGTCTCCCATGTATACATGTTACAAAGCTTTGTTTAATTTTCTCCTGTTATTCTGTCTCATGTCAGTTAAATGTGTAGCCCAGCCAGAAGGACCCAGAGGGTAGAGGAAATGTCTTCCTCCCCTGCAGTAATGCACAGCTCAAGATGCCCTCGAGTCAGTCTTCCAGGAGGGCCCACCGTAGGAAGGTGGTCCCATCCCATTTCAGAGATAAAAACATCGAGATGAGAGAAGAAGCCACTTGCCCATGGCCTCTGTCCTCCATTCGTTGGCTCATAGTTACTGAGAGTTTCCTGCAGGCTGGGTGCTTGCACACACAGCCTCCTCTGTTTCCCAGCTCCCCCACGAGGAGGAGGTGCACACCCCCATCCTACGCGGAGGCCTTGCTCCCCCGCTCACCCCCACCGTGAACAAGAGCGTGTTCTCTTGATAAAGCCAAGGGCGTGCGTGAAACAAAGAAACAGAAGTGTCTGCCTTCAGAGGGGTTTTGGACAACACAGACTGCCTTCACATAAATTAAAGGAATGATCATGTTCCATTTCCTCATCAGAAAAGCGGAAATATCCACTTTTATAAAAAACATAATAATTGCAATAGAAAAATAATTAATAAAATAACATAATACTAATAAATATCATGTCATTGACAAGAGATTTTCACATAGTAAGGTATATGGGTAGCTATTCGGGCTCAAAACTGATTTGGCTTGAACTTATGGCCTATCAAACATACGCTGTACACCTGCTTAACCACTAAAGTAAGGAGTCACCCTCTCAAGGTAAGAAGGCATGCTTTCCCTCCCACATCCTATTGGTAACACCCAGATTACTCCCTTTCCTGACATCATGGTCAAGTTGACCTAAATTTGCAACTAAACACCTTTGTTGAAACTTTGACGAAAATGTGTCCTGAGTGTGTTTAATGTATGTTCTTTGTTCTAAAAAGATATAAGACTGCACTGAAACCCATGCTTCTCCGGAACGCTTTCTAAGTCCTTCCCAGGTTATAATCCTCACTCTGGCTCATAGTAAACTCCCCGTATTTCTCTTATCTATAGACTGGCTATTGGTTATTTTGTGTCGACTTTATAATAAGTGAAATAAGTAATATTATTTTTTTACTTATTTCTGTAATGATGCTAAGAATACCCACTCCAAAGGTTGTAATCATGTCCCAGGTAAGCGTGGGGTGTAGACCCTGGGATGTAAGCGGCGGAGGCCATCCCTCCCACAGGGGATTCAGCTCCTAGAAGCAGAGGAGGGCTCATCCCCTCTGCGTCCCCAACGCTCAGCACAGTTGCCGGCACACACAGTAGGCACTGGGTACATCAGTGCTGGCCGCAAGGGCTGTGGCTGATGGAACAAAGAAGAATTGCTGCCCTCAGCCTGAGGGCTGGGGCCACATCTAATGTAATCGGTTGCCTTTGCCACCATACCCTCCCTTCCCAGTCCCAGCCACCAGAGAGGGGAAAAGGCACCAGCCCCAGGGCAGAGGCAGAGCCAGCCTGTGGAGCAGGTTTGGAGAGATGATAAGCCTGGGCCTGGGGGAGGGGGCCCAGGAGGGCAGAGGACCAGGAGAGGAGAGGGCACACCCAGACCTGCTCCCCCAGCAAAGACCCCCCCATCCAACTTGGGCCCAGGTCTGTCCATCCTCTTGACCCCCATGCAGCCCCTGAAGAGAGTGCCGGCAACTTGGGCAGCCTGGGGAGGGGACGCCTGGCCCCTGACTTGCTGGAATGGAAGGACCCAGCGGGCGGGGGTGGCGGGGCCTTGACCCCCGCCTTCCATGAGCTGCAGCAACTGGGAAGAGCTAAGCCCGCAGGCTTCTTGCTCGGGAAAGCGAGCAAACTTGTCTGAGCTTCCCTTTCCCCCGCTCTGTGAATACACAACGCCAGCACTGTCCCCCGGCTCAGCATGGCGCTGGGCATCTGGGCCCCCTCCCGCCCCCAAGGTGGGCCCAGCACGTGCGGACGTGCAGGTCGATTAGGCTGAGCTAAATGAGTCTCCACATCACCCTCTCTGGCCTCTCCTCTCCCAGGAGCCCACTGGTGGCCGCCCACCACCTCTTGGGTGCCGGCTCTCTCTCAAAGACTCAGTTAGAACAAGAATCCCAGACTTTTTTGGTAAAGGGCCCTATAGCAAATATTTCAGTCTTCAAGGGACATACCATGACTGTGGTGACCACTTACAGAGAGAAAGCAGCCGATGAGGATATGCAAATGCCGGGAGTGGCTGTGTTCCCACTAAACAGGCAGAAACAGGCAGGGCCCTGTGAGCCATAGCTTCTCCTCCCACATCTTGTTGTAAGACCAACCCTGACCGAGCTGCCTGGTCTGGTACCTGCCATCTCTCTCCATCATCTTGGATCCCAGTCAGCCGGGTACATACCCAGTGCACAGCCCTCGATACCCCAGCCTGGCCAGGCCCCCTTCTGTGGTCTCTGCTCTCAACTGAAGCCCCCTGAGGCCAGACTCAGGACTTTGTTGCGTTTTTCTTTTGCTTTCGTTTTTGTTTCGGCTTGAGCAGGATTCTCCCCGAGCTAACATCTGTGCCGGTCTTCCTCCATGTTGTATGTGGGATGCCCCCACAGCATGGCTGACGAGTGGTGTAGGTCCACACCTGGGATCTGAACCCGCAAAACCCGAGCCACCAAAGCGGAGAGTGCAGAACTTTAACCGCTCGGCCGCCAGGCGGCCCCTTCTGTTTTGGTTTTTTAAGCCCAGTCCGATAGCGTGGGTGAGTGGTGTCGATCTTCCTGAGGATGGAGAAGGTTACACTGCGCCCCTCTCAGCCAGACTGAATCCTTAGTCTTCACTAGCTCTCCCTGAGTTCCCGTCCTGGAGCCAGCCCCTCACCCCTCCTTCTGCCTCTCCCGCCACCAGTTCTGGGGGCCTGACCCTGACAGATCCCCTCGGCCCCCTGTATCCCTCGGGGTTCTTAGGAACCATCTTCCTGAGAAGATCGAGGATCCCAAGTAGCATTTTGTGTTGTTTCTATGTCTGATGTGTCTGTTTAGCTTGTTATAGAATCCTCTACACCTGACACAGGCCTAGGACAGAGGCCATGCCCAGCAGACGCTTGCTAAATGAGTGAGTGGATGAGTGAGCGAATGAATGAATGAGTGAAAGAATGAATAAGTGAGTGAGTGAATGAATGAATGAATGAGTGAGTGAGTGAATGAGTGAATAAATGAATGAATGAGTGAAAGAATGAATGAGTGAGTGAGTGAATGAATGAGTGGACTCAGGGAAACTAAAGGCTTATCAGTAGCAGAGTCCAAATTTGAAACAGAAGCTCTGACTCCGAGTGAGGTGTCTTTCCACCATGCCGGTTGCCTCCCAGAAGGATTGGCATAAAAATGGCTTACGTTTCTGTATTTCAGGTGGGAAACGGGATTTTCACCCCCAGGCAGGATGTGGAGGCTGACAGCCCAGCAGATGCTCCGAAGATCTCTGAGAGCCATGCCGTGTCAGCCCCTTTAAGAAGTACAGTGAGCGGGTCTGCCCCTCCCACCACCACCCCTTCCTCTGCCCCCCTCAACCCCTACCAGGCTGGTAAACTGAGGCCAGGCAGAAAGGGAGCTGCTCTTAGATAAACAATCCAGGAAAGTGGTGTCAGCAGGAGGGCGACCAGGCAGGGTGAGATGCAGCTGGTCTAAGTGGCTGAGTGGCAGAGCCCGGGGGGCCTTAGGGGCTTGCCCTCCCATGGGCATAATCCCTCACACACCCAACCCTTCTGGGGCCAGCGACCCTGACCCTGAATCAGCACCCCTGAGGACTCCGGCTGAGCTGAAACCTGACCGTGCCGGGTTCTGCATGTTTGCCTGATGGAGATGGACAGAAACCCCTCACTGCACCTGCTGGGCACAGCCTGATGCTCCAGGAGAGCTGGGAAATTCCCAGGCGGCCTCGTCCCCATGTGCCCCACACATGGTCCACAGCCCCAGCTTCTCAGCTTGGAGATTGACAAAGGGCACCCTGTGCCATCACTTACATCCCACGGTAGGCAGGGTACCCCTGAAGTCATTCTTCACATACCGGAGAGCCAAGCTGGACTTGCCCACAGAGCCACTTCCCAGGAGGACCAGCTTGAACACAAAGGGCTGGCCCGGAGCAGCCCGAGGGCGGGAGGCCCCAGCCACCTGCGCCATGCCCTGCAAAAGACAGCATTTGAAGGAGGTTGAATGTCTGATGCCAAAGAATCTTAGCAAGTTCACCACCAAGGACGCTGTTTCCCTGGTCCAATGCAGGACAGCCTTGAGCAGAACAGAGCACCAAGTCCGAGATGCCTGGGTTGACACCCCGCTCCACTCTGCACCCCATCTTCTCATCTCTAGAGCAGGGTGAACAATAGCTGCATGGTAGGGCTGTTGTGAGGAACGATGCTGTGTAGGCTTGGAAAGTGTGTCAATGGTGCCCAGCAGGGGCCACAGCATAATTAACGCTGCACACTCTGACAAATAATGATTGCGTGCTACTTGTCACATTGGCTTATTGTCCTCATTCCACTAATTCTCACTGTTTAAAAATCTATTACTTATTCCACAAAGTATCTGAAGCACCTGGCAGATAAAATGCTCTCTCAGGTTTTGGTTTATGGATTAAAGTCAGTGTTTCAAACAAAATACCAAAAAAAGGTTGATGTTCCAGAAACAACTATCTAAAAAAAACTTGGTGTTTCAAGGATCTCAAAACATTTTACCCCTTCTCATTGTATCTAAAGTCTCAAAACCCACAGTGATAAGCCCTGGAGAAAAATAGCTCTGTGATCAAAACAAATTTGGGCAAACCCTGCATATTTTTTCATTATAGACAATTTCAGGCACATACCACAACAGAGAGAATGGAGGTCATTCCGATGGACCTCATGCATCCATCATCCATTTCCACAATAATCTGCTGTGGCCAACATTCTTTCCCCACAAGACAGAAACCCACACCACCAAACCCTACCCCCATCAAAGGTTACTTTGAAGCAAATCCCAGACACCCTATTGTTTCATCTGCAAATCCCAATATATATACATATATTCTTTTTTTCTTTGCAATTTACTTCTCAAAGAAGTCAGATCGTCCTGCAGTTTGGGCAAGTAGATTTTGTTGATTGCATCCATGTGTTGTCACTGAATATGTTCCTGTGAACTTTGCATTTTCTATAGCCTGGTGGCTCAGCACAGGAATCTGCTCAGACACAGGCTATCTTTCAGCAAGTGTGCTTCGTGAACATGGTGTGCATCTCCCCAGGAGCTGAATACTGTCCAGTGGGCTCTTTGTGATGTTAGTGGTCATTGAAGACCACTCCTTGCTTGACTATTTCATTAGGGGGCTGCAAAACAGTGGCATCCTAACGTTTTCACTTTGCGTTCGTTTATTATCTCGGCTGCTTCTAGAGAGAGAAACTTCCCCTAAAAAATATCCAAACCCACCACAGGGACAGCCAGTCCTATGAGCAGAGTCTCCTCTCCCTCCTCGAGAGGGTGGCCCCTCAAGGGTTGGGTGGGAATGGAGGAAGCGAATGGATTTGGAAGAGCAGCCGCAGCCAGCTCTGGTCTGCCCTGTGGGCACAAGAGGAAAAGAAGCAAGTTTGGGATCAAAGTTTCCAAACAAACAGGACTGAGGGCTAAACGCCAACGAGACTGTTCCAAACAGAAAGTGACTGGAGAGCGACAAGGTCTGGCAGAGAAGGGCTCCCGGGCTCTTCCACTCCTTGGGGAAAAGGGGTGCAACTCAGCAGAGCTGGTGGTTGTTGGAAAGTGTGTCTGGAGCCCCATCTTATACCGGAGACCCTCGAGTTTTGCCATCAACTATGACGCTTAGTGGTGGCAGTGGACGTGTTGCAGAGAAGGAATAGGAAGACAAAGTTTTAAATTTTCTACCCATGTTTTTTTAAAGCTGCTCAGGTGATTTCATGGTCTGCCAAGGCTGAGAACCAACGCTGCTGTGATTTTATCTGTTTTCTTCAGGGCTGGGAAAAGCGCCTCTCACATAGTAGGTGCTTAATAAATACCTGAGGGATGAAAGAATGAAGTGAAACATGGGGTACTGTGGAAACACAGAGGAAGGGCAAATGACCCACCAAAAATCAGTGTTTCAGGGGCCAGCCCGGTGGTGTAGGAGTTAAGTAGTTAAGTTCACATGCTTTGCTTCAGCAGCCAAGGGTTCAAGGGTTCGGATCCCGGGCACAGACCCACACACCTCATCAAGTCATGGCGGCATCCAACATAAAATAGAGGAAGACCAGTACAGATGTTAATTCAGGGACAGTCTTCCTGAAGCAAAAAGAGGAAGATTGGCAGTAGACATTAGCTCAGGGCCAATCTTCCTCACCAAAAAAAAAAAAAAAATCAGTGTTTTCAAATATTTGCCCCAACAGAGGACAATTTCTTGGAGCCTGCGGCAGGACATGAGTGACTTGAGAGAGAGCAGGATCTCCCTGAGAGTCAGCTGGGTTGGGTTGGGGGTTGGGGGGTGGCTCTAGGAGCAACACGCTCCAGACAGCAGCCCAGGCCTTCTCAGTTCACAGACCCGGCACCCAGGTGAGGGTCCTAGAGGGACCACTCTCCTCTCCAGAACCTGTCTACCCATGCAAGAACTCAAAGCAATTCCTCCACAGATTTCTGACCCGCTGGCAGAAAACTGAGCTCGAAGACATAGTAAAATAAACAACATGGACAAACGGGAAAGCACAGGAAAAGCCAGCTGGCCCTCCAGGATTAGAATTTACAGCCTAGCCATTCAACTCTGCCGGCCAAGTGGCAAATCAGAGCCCAGAGTTCTGAAGGAAGCCTCAGAAAGGATAATGAAAAGATGGTGTCTCAAAGTGCGGCTATTTCCAGAGACGGCCCGTCAGCTCCATCGTCAAATAAACCACGGACTTTCCCTTCTGGTGAAGCTGCCAGATCGGCTCGCTTCCCTCTGTTGAAGTTGATGCGGATCTCTCTCCCTCCTCAGCCTCCTGTCTGGTCTCGCAGCTGCCGCCCATACCCCTGATCACGTGTCCAGTCCCCATAAATAGCAGCTGATAAAACAGACAAAAGTCTCTGCCATCATGGGGCCCACAGCTCCCTGTTCCTCTTCTTGGTTGACGTTATCTCGGTTGTTGACTCTCCCTTAATTCGTAGCATTATTTTTTAATGACTGGTCTCTCTTGCTGGGCTGTAACCTCTCACAAGAGCAAGGAGAATACTCATTGAGCACACAGTAGTTGCTCATCAACATCAATATCTCAGGAACACACATGGGAAGAGCTTAGCAAGAAGGCATGACTGGGCAGACATGCTGTTTCCACCATGTGGTTTGCACAGCCAGTCAAACCCCAGGCAGCAGTGAATCTGAGTAACTGAGTAAAGAAAGAACAGAAGGGCCTCCAGCAGGCACTGAGAGCGGCTTCGAACTGGCCACTCAGCCCTGAGAGGCCGAGAAAAGCTGTAAGTTACATTCTTTAAGGCCACCCTGCACAGGAACTCAGATGAGGCTGCGGGGGTGGGACTGACCGAGCCTAAGGGGCTGGCCACCTTCACAGAGGAGCAGAGTGGGATGCTCCTGGACCCCTGCACTCTTGGGCTGCACAGAGCCTTCTATGGAAGCTGAGCAAGGAGCCTCCGGGGCCCTGGTGTCATCCCCCTCTCACAGAGAGGCCCAAAATCTTTTCTAAAACAAAGACACAGAATTCAAAGCCAGAGCAGGCTGCCTTCATGTTCACACTGGATCCAGTGGGGGTGAGCATGATTTCAGCCACTTACAGAGAGCGGCATGACGAACTCCCACATTAAGAACAGCGGTACAATAAGCCTGTCCTGGCAGCCGCCGGCCTGGACTCATTAATCAAAACAACATAAGCTCTAACTTATAAATCACGCTTTTTTTTTTTTTTTTTTTTTGCCGAACTCAGAGAAACAGAATACAGTGATGGTTTCCAGGGTGTGTGGGGTGGGGAAAATGAGGAGATATTGGTCAAGGGGTACAGATTTCCAGTGATAACAGATGAGCAAGTTCTGGAGATCTAATGCACAGCATGGTGATTCTAGCAAATAATACTGTATTGGATGCTTGAAAATTGCCTAGACAGTAGATCTTAAATGTTCTCACCACAAAAAAGAAATGGTAATTATATGACAGGGCGGAGGCGTTAGCTAACACTATGGTGGCAATCATTTTGCAACATATAAATGTATCAAATCAACATGTGATACACTTTAAACTTACACAATGCTATATGTCAATTATATCTCAATTAAGCCGGAAAAAAGGAACACTTTTAAGAATGGAATTTCTGAGCTTTCTGTGCCACCCCAGGCTAATACCTTGTTTCTCGCTGGAAGCACTGAAGGCACGTGCTTAGAAGAATTATTCCGTTGATCTGTGCCGTAATCTTACAAAGAAAGAAAGTTCTCACACACCTACAGCGATGCTTTGGCAAGTATTTGGAGACACCCCTTCAAGTTTTCTTTGCCATTTATTCACCCAGATTAATAAAACTCTTAAGTCAAGAAAATCTTTAGCCCAAAACATGTCTGAATTAAAAAAATAGGTGGAATACGAATGAATGTGTCATTACTGTGACAACACAAACCAGTATCTTATTCCTTTGACAATGATACATCTCTTTATTTAAAGATATTATTCTACCATAAATGTAAACACGTCATTGTCCATATGAAAAAACTCAAATTATCCATAAGGCGACACCCTTACTACAACCAGGGCAGGTACTTTGCCTACTTTCTTCTAGTTTTTTTTTTTTTATGAATCTTAAAAACAAACCAACCATAGTTTTAACATAAAACTACGTATGCAACCTTTAAAAAAAAAATCTTCACATTATATCAAAGGCAGTTTTCCACATCACTATATATGCTATATACGCATTCAACACATATATGTTTAACAACCATGTAACGTTCCTACAACTATGGCAACTTGCTGAATCATTTTGCTTGGCTTTCATCTTCTTTCTGTAATAAATCAGACTGCAGGAAGCATTTTCATGTATAACTTTTTGCGTGATTACACGTTGTAAGCTGTCGATAATCAGAGCTTGGCGCCCTCTGTTCAGAGAGCAAATTGAAAACGTGACACCTGAGCTGCCTCCAGACTTCGATCAAGACTGGGTTGTCTGAAGTCTTTCTGAACACAAAGGTGTTCTCAGGGACGCGGTATTCGTGCTGAGGGTTCTGGAGACCCTCTCCACGCATCATGATTTGGGGCTTCTCCATTTCTCACAAGCTCATCTCCCTGCCACCAAAGGGAAAAATGATTGCAAATCCAAACTAGCCTTTTTTTTTGTAAGGAGGGGAGTTTCTAGGGAAGGGTCGGTTTGCTGAGTCCATTGTCCTGATGTCCCTCGCCTGGGTGTAGGGAGCACCGAGATACTGCGCAGCTGTTTGCTCCAATGTCAGCCTGCATGAACGGAGCATCTCGATCCCTTTGAAATGCGTCCCTCAAAGTGACTCCCCAAATGATGCTTCATTACCAGCAGTTCACGTATAAGGCTTTTAACTGGAATTTTCCCCGAAGGCCACTATTTAAATAGGAATCTCCTTCTGGGAACCTGACCTACCTAGCAAGAAATCAGGATCCAAACAAGGCCACCTCGGGCCACATAGAACAAACTCCTGCCCTCTCACTGTACCCTTTTGTGTGCATGAGGGCACAAACACAGACGCTCGTGCAAACACACAAAGACACACACAGACACTCACAAAAATACACACAGACACAAACACACACAGACACACGCAGATACACACAGACACAAACACACATGCACACACACACTCTCTGCAAAGTGCACAGAAGTTTAAGCAAGGACTCACGTGTTCCCCAGGCCTGCTCACTTCCAGGGATCCTGACTGCTGGGCATTCTGGGTCCCACAGGGCAGCTCCCTGTCTCCTTTCTCCCTCCTTCTGGCCTGGGAAAACTTTGCTTCCCTCCACAGACAGGCTGGGGCGGTGGCCACAGCAGTCAGGACAGGTGGAGAAAACAGGTAAGAAGCAGCAGCCCCTGGCCAAGACGGTGCCCAGCCCTCCGCCCCCAGGTCAGACCTCCTCCCACCAGGTCTCAGGGCAAGGTGCATGGTGCACGGTGGTCACGTGGTCCCCTGGGGCAGAGCAGGAAGGACTGTGAAGCGGTGCTCCAGGAGCACCTGGGCACCCGGCCGGAAGTACTCTCCTGTCCAGTGGTTGCTGTCCCACAGCTCCTGCTGGGTTTCTCAGCTTTGTCACAGGTCTCATTTCAATGCCAAAGATTTCCCTTGCTCCTTCCTGGGAGCTCTATGGATCTTTGCTGCCCTTGAAACTAACAGCCCAGAAGAGAAGGAAGTATTTCCGTCAAATGAATGCATTCCTTCCAGGGGCAGCTGGGAGCCAGCTCTCGCGGGGCCCTGCATCTGCACCAGGCACAGGCTGGGTTGGGCTGGTCCAGGGTCAGACGACTGGATCCTGGCTGGATGCCACCTGGGGTCTAGGGGCTGTGTTTCGCTAAGGCTCTCTCCCAGCTTTGTCACCCTCCAACCCGACTGTGTGCCTCCTCGCTTCCTCAGGTGTGGGAGGGTCCGGGTGCAGGACTGAGGGAAGCGGACCTCCTCCTGGGCCTCCCTGATTCCTCACGCAACTCTGGTCAAGGAATTTCCTGGCTCAGTGGCAACGAAATAGCCTCTTCAAGATAAGATTTTTGGAGTCTCCAAGCATGCTGGGGAGGGGCGTTGGCCGGTTGCCGAGGAAGGTAGAAATTCATGGGCCATGAACGTCAGTCCGCAGAGTCAGTGCACAAGAAGCTAGCCTCCTTTATGTTCTCATAACTCACCTTGACTTCAGTGGGGGCTCCCGCCCCCCCCAGGCGGCTGGGAGACAAGCTCAGTTATCCCTGTGGTTTCCACAGACCCTGAGGCTTATTAGGGTCTTATGTTGGAGGGGACATCTGTGCCAGGTCCCTACTGGGCTCTTCAGTGTGAGCTCTTCTGGATACTCCAAAGGGGAAGCCAGTCTCAAACATCCCCTCCTCACAGTGCCATGAGGTCACCAGCCACACTCCCCACCCAGGTCTCCAGCATCCATCTCAGAGAGGAGCAGGAGCAGGAAGACGAAGGCGTCTGAAAGCCAGGACACTTCCCTGAGTCCTGTCCATCACTGCAGGACAGCAAGTTCACAGGGACGGACTGAAGTTTAGGATCCACACCCCACTCCCCTCAATTTCCCAGTGGAAGAGGGCTCCTGCAGAAGGTCTAGATAATTAATATGAAATAAAACTACATTAAGAATTCTGGGACTTGTGGCCCCAGAACCCTCAGGACTGCACCAAGGTGAGGGCATGCTGCTCCAGGAGCTCAGAGGAAAGAGCCCTAAGTTTACAGCACTCCTACCACAGCCCCCGAGGGGGACCAACACAGCACCTCCAGCAACCCCTGAGTGGACAGGGGCTCAGGGCTTGTGTAGGTATCCACCTGTGTGTGACAAAAGTCCACAAACACAGAGACTTACAACAACACACGTTTATCGTCTCAGTCTCTGTGGGTCAGGAGTGTGGGTATAACTTACTGGGTCGTCTGCTCTCAGGGTCTCACAGGCTGAAGTCAAGGTGTCAGCCAGGCTCCATCCTTTCTGGAGACTGACATGTACTCCAAGCTCATGTGGTTTTGGCAGAATTCAGCTCCTTGTTGTTGTAGGACTGAGGTTCTGTTTCCTGCTGGCTGTCAGCCAGGTCCACTCTCAGCTCTTAGAGGCCACCTGCAGTTCCTTGTCATGTGGTCCCCTCACAGAGCCTCTCACACATGGCTACTTGCTTTTCCAAAGCCAGCAGCAGAGCCCTGATTTCTGGACTCTCTTTTCCTGGGCTCGCCTGATTAGGTCAGGCCCACCAGACACCATCCCCCTTTTCATTATCTCGTAATCAACTGATGCGGGACCTTAGTTACATCTGCAGAAACCCCTTCTGCCTTTTGCCATATAAAGTAACCCAATCTCAGGAGTGACGTCCATAGTCCATCGTCCATCGTATCCACAGCCCTGGGCACATTCAAGGGGAGGAATTATACAGGGTGTGGACAACAGGGGATGGGAATCTTGGAGGCCACCTAGAATTCTGCCTACCCTAGTGCCTGAGCTGAGGCACGCACAGGGAGAGCACGCCCCGCCCAGGTGATACAAAGGGAAATTGCCTATCAGCACCCCACTGGCGGATGGCGAGGAACCACCCCAAACAGCCTGACCCCTTCCCACCTCGTCAACACCAGGGGCACCGTGAGAGGCTGGAACTCAGACACTCAGCAGTGCCTGGGGGCTGATCACTTCTCTGGTCCTGGGGTTGCACAACACAGCCCGTAATCTGGGTGGGTCTTTTCCCTGCAACCTGCAGGATCCTCCCACAGGGGCCTCGGCAAGTCATTCCCCTTCCGGACATCTGCTCCCTCACCTCCAATGTAAGGGGGTTGGGCCAGGTGGCCCCAAACCTCCCTTCACCTCTGGCCTCTGTGATACCACCTACCACCAAGAGCCATGTACCATGAGGGGGGCCCTGGCGCCCTCACATTTAAATCAGAGGATGAATACCCTGCGGATGCGTGGAGTCAGGGCTCAGGCACAAACCACCCTCCTGGCGGGAGGATGGAGTCTTAGAATACAGACATTGGGACCACAACCCCACCGAGACGTGGGAAGAGGCACACCAGGATCATCATTGCTTGCGGTGGAAATTAGGCAAAAACATTACATAAGCAATTTACTTAGGTGACCATAATTAGTGTTATTTTTATGTAGGTATACCAACTTTTAACTTTCTCTCTTGGCATTTTATCAACTTTCCTGTATTAGCATTAACAGGGAGAATTTCCGCCACGCCACTCCATCAGGCTGCACATCCAGACATGCACACTGATGTGCACAGGTTCCCCTTTGGAAAGAAAAGCAAAATTACTGAATTTCGGAGCCAGAAGGGCCCCTGGGGATTATCAGGTCTGAGCACCCACCCAGGGTCTGCAGAATCTCTGCAACACCCCTGCCAACTGATTCTTCAGCTTCCGCTCAAATGTCCACAGTGACGGAGGACTCTGCTCCCTGAGGCAACTCGTTCCCGTGGGTTCCTTTCCACCGACACCGGCCTTTTGCAACTTTCCTCTCATCTGCCTCCTGGGGTCGCTTGGTGAACACCTCCCCGACTGCTGCATAAACAGCTCTGAGATTTTCAAAGCAGTTATCAGGGCTTGTAGCAGACATGGTCAACCGCCCGCCCAGACCCACGGCCCCTGGCCCTGTGTGAAGAGACCCCCAGTGTGGCTCAGATTGTTAATGCATCTCCTTTGTGGTAGACGTGGCTGGTGACCTCGCCCTGGGGATCTGTGGGGAAGAGGTACCCCTCTTCCTCCTTGGGGCTTCCTTACAGAGTGGTCGTTAAGGAGCAAACTCAGAGCATGATGGTTATCTGAGGTGCAGATCTTCCAGAATGTTCTTATCTCCTAAGGCCTTTGAGATAAGCAGGATGGTCGCCAGCCCTCGAAACCTTCACCCTTGCTTATCTCAATGGAAAATTCCAGCAGGGGTTTCTGAACACTGAGCTAAATTCCTCAGCTCAACAATCCGTTTGGTGCATGGAAACCCGCCAGGCTGGGCAGATCACGGGGGAGCAAAGTCCTGCCGAGGCGCTGGGGGCCGGCCCAGGGCCGTGCAGGTCCTAACAGGGCAGAGGACACGTACAGAAGAGGCAGCTCACGTGGCCAGATGGAAGGGGAGGGTCAGCGAGGCTCCTCCCAGGAGGAAATGTTGGCCCGCGGACAGACAGACAGATGGACAAGAAACTTGCCCAACAGCCAAGACGAACAGGGCATTCTGAGCCCCAGAAGCAGTATGAGTACCCTGTGGGGGCCTGGATCAGCATGTTGTGGGAGCACTTGGGGACACTGTCAGCGAGGGTGGAGTCTGCAAGGGGAGCCCAGAATGTGAGGGTGGAGAGGTCTCAACCAATTCCATCAAGACTAGAAATATAGCAAAAGCAAAGTAGCTACCTTTTATTGAGTACCTACTGTGTGCCAGGCTCCGTGCTAAGCTTTGACTTGGGGGGGTCTGATTTCATCCGCAGCCCCATCCTGTGAGCCACACCCCAGAGGGCGCTCTGCTGGCCAGCTTCCCGCCATGTCCCTCTCACGGGTGAGCAGTTCACAGCCCACCTCCCATTTCTAGATCACACTCCCAGACCCTGAGACCTCAGAATTCCCTGCCCAAGTAGCCCCAAGCCCACTTCCAGGGCCGCAGCGGCCTCTGTGCTGGGTCCAGCCTCCCAAAGCAAACCACGCCCCCCCCCCCCAAGTGCACCAGGCCCCTCGCAGCCAAGAAGAAGCTGTTGGTGCACAGTGTGGTTGGAGAGACAGGGAGATCCCATAAATGAAGGAGCTGGATATGTTCCCAGATCAGAGACTAAACATCATGCAGTTGACACTGCGCCTAACCCAACTGAATTTAACTCAGTGTGAGTTACCATTTCATTAAGATGCCTGATAAAACTGATAACAATCTATCTACACAGCATGGCCTGTTGGAGCCTGGCCTGAGAACCTAGACCTCACTTCTGGTCTAGCGGGATAACATGCTTTAACTTTGAAGTTCACCACTTATAAATAAATGCTTTGAGCACAACCTACGACAGCGACGAATTACTTTTTAAATTACCTTTAGCTGTTGGGTTGTGTTTCTTTAAAGGTAAAACCAAGCCACGCTCGGGCCATGTGGGGCCCTGGGGTTGGTATAGGTTCAACATCTATTTATAAGTAGGGGGTTGCCCCCATACACAGGCTCCTACACGGTACATTTTACTCTCTGATCCGTAAGTCTTCTGAAATAAGTGACGGGTTTGTGTTCACTCCCATGTTGGAGATCAGGACTAGCCTCTGAGTTGCAGACTGATCCGTGCTCTAGCAACAGCTGCAGCTCTGGGGACAATTCCTCACCCTGATGGACAGGCAGCTAGAACCCTCCATCTCATCTCCCATGGTTACAGGGCTGACTGCTTACTCCAGGATGGTTCCCTAACATCCAACACTGGTCCCTTTCCGCTCTGACTCACCTTCATCCATCTATGGGAGGACAGTGAGCACAGAGCAGTGGGTTATCCCCCCCCCCCCCACAACTGGAGCTCACCCTACAAGAGGCAGCAGCAGAAGGGACAGAGATGGCAGGACTGGAGGCTATGGTCACCCCCCAGCATGAGCAGGGATGGGAACAGCTCGTCAGGGGCATGGACAAGCAGATGGAGCAGCAATAACATGGACCCTGCACGATCAGCCAGGCCACTTGACGTCTCCACTAAGTCGTCCCATCGAGGCTTCAGATTCAACATGCTACAAACCACACGCTGGCTCTTCCTGCCCAGATGTGCTCATCCCCCAAGCTTCCTCCTTCCAGGAAAAGACTCACCCAACGACCCAGGTCAGAATACTGGGAGTCATCCTCATCCCCAATGCCTGCACTCAACCCACCGCCACGTCCTCCCCATTGTTCCTTGGCAGATTTCCCAAAGCCGTCCACTTCTCTCCACCTCCTCTACCGCCAGTGTTTGGAAGGGAGTCACATGCCAAAGGTCCTCTTCCCTTACTCTGGCTTCAGTTCACTCCAAGTCCCCAGAAAGGTTGAAAAGTTCCGATGGTAAAAGCACGTTTTTCAGGAATGGAGATTTGCTCTCCCTTTTCCCTCCCCAATCCAGCCAGACCATCTGCTTATCTTTCATCCCTTGGGGATTATTTCTCATCTACCCTCTGACCCTGCAAAGAGGCAGCCAGCTCCAGGATAAAGAGCCTGGGTCAGAGGTCAGACAGGTTGAACCCAAGGTCCAACACTTCCTGGCCATGACCTTGGTCAGGCGATCTCATCTCTCAACCTCAGTTTCCCCTTTGTTAAAGAGAAGATATTATTACTTAGTTTTTAAGGTTATTGTGAAAATTAACAACAATAAAGGAAAATAGTCTGGCATGCGTCATCATCATTTAAGCAGTAATGTTTCAGAAGAACTTCAGTCTTTCCAAAGCTCATTGTTGCTGGAGTCCTGGGTCTGGCACTCACAGACCTTGCACGACCTGAGGCCTGACCACTGTCCTCTGACCTGGTCCCAAAGCCTATTTCCAAATCTACTGGGCTAACCTGCCTTACGCATAGTACACTCCTGGTCCTCCTAGCCTTGGCTGTTGTCACTGGCCTTGACCACCTATCTTGACCAGCTTGACCTTGGCCAACTACCCCCAGGGTCTCTCCTCCGGGTCACTCTCCATCTGGGGAGCTCTCATCCCCCAGCTTCCTTGGATTAGACTTGGCTGACATGCAGCTGCACGCCACTGTCCCCTACTGGCATAAAAGCCCTCGGGAACTGCAGTATTCAAGCTAAGAAAGAGCAGTCACATACCAAAGTGTGCCTTTTCTCTCCAAAATCATCAGCAACAGAATGCAACTGGAGATGCACAGGGTTTGGGATCAGACAGACCTGGGCCCCCACCTCTGCTGCATCATTTACTTGGGCAACGTCTTAATGGTTCTTGGGACCTTCATCTGATTAATTCCTCCAACAACCTACTCTAACACTTCCTTCCAGCATCGCTGGTCACCTCGCTCCAGAGCAAGCTCCCTGACAAGTTAGTTTTCCTCTTTTCTTTTCCTTCAAGGACAGGACCTGGGTCTTGAAATTTTCTTCTATTTCTCAAGGTACATAAAGGGTAGCTGATGAGCTGCAACTACACTTGTTGACTTAAAATAAGGGAATAGGAAAGATATTGTTTACTAAGTGCTTCCTAGGCACCGTGCTCAGTGTTTATATAAATCACAACGATGGGTCTTCACAACAACCAGGGGCAGGTAGATATGGATGTCCCCATTTTATCAGTGAGAAAATTTGGGGCTCCGAGAGATTAAGCGCATCCCCCAACGTTATGCAGCTGTTGAACCAGGATTCAAATCCACATCTTTCTTAACCACTACACCAAACACTCAAATGCAGAAGCCAAACCATAAAGGGAAATAATGCCTACCTGCACACTAAGTCCACCTGTCTAACAATAAAAACCGCACGCACGAAACCACAATACATGCAAAACCTGGAGGAAATAACTGCATTATAGATGTTGCTTTAAAATCTTTCATCTATAGGGGCCGGCCCGGTGGCACAGTGGTTAAGTTCGCAGGCTCCACTTCAGTGGCTCGAGGTTCACTTGTTCAGATCCTGGTTGCAGACCTATGCACCGCTTATCAAGCCATGGTGTGGCAGTCGTCCCACATATAAAGTAGAGGAAGACGGGCATGGATGTTAGCTCAGGGCCAGTCTTCCTTAGCAAAAAAAGAGGAGGATTGGCAGCAGATGTTAGCCCAGGGCTAACCTCCCCCCCCCCCCCCCCCCGCAAAAAATCTTTCATCTACAAAAATGCTGACCCATCCTTGGAAAAATGAACAAAGCTCACAACCAGGCAATTCACTAAAAATGAACCATAAATGTGCAGTAAGCACAAGCAAAAATCCCTGACCTCACCAGTGTATACAGATGCTAATTCAACAACACGGAGATCAGATCAGCAAAGAATCTCAATACCCACCGTTTGGCAAAGGAGCAGAGACACTTCCAGAAACTGCTACTGAGAAAGTCCAGCAGCAGAGTTTTCTGGGGGGCAAACTGCCACTACATGTGAACATGCTCAAGGGCAAGCTGCAACTATGTATCAACGAGCTAGAGAACAATGCAGCCTTTGACTCAGCTGTGGTCTCACACTCCGAAAGCACCTAGAACCCAGAGGGGAGATTCGAGGAAATGACTCAGTCCTTTAGTTCAGCAGTGGCTTCTAGCTATACTTCATCTGACAGTACAGTGACTCACCCTTGTGCCCAGCCCACCATGGCACACACAAGGAGCCCTTGTGCAAACTCAAAGCCGAGAGCACAGGAAGGTCGGGGGAGCTGGCCGGAATTCAGCTCGGTTCAAATAAACATCAGGGACCCGAGATACTTAAATCTGAGGGGCATCTGAGCCCAGGCTGTTAGGTTTCCCTTCCTTTTCCTTTTTCGTGGTTCCTCAGCCTTTGTTGCGATTCCTTGATTGACCTCCCTAAGAAAGAGGCTCCGGAAGAGACCCACTCCAGCACCCCCCCCCCCCCCCCAAACCTGGAGGCTCCTTGGAGGGGCCACCTTCCACTCCTGAGAGCCTTGGGTGGAGCAACCAAAGGAAGAGGCCGCAGGCTGCTGTGCTCGCGTTCTCCCCAGGGTAAGTGTGGGGGAGAGGAGAGGGGACTCAACCAAGATGTTCACCGTTCAGAGGGAGCCAGGCAGGACCAAAGGAAGATCCAGGCACGTGGAAAAGCCCGCTCCCATAAACAGTGGAGAAAGAGGGCTTTCCCCCTCCCAACCCTTGTGTATTAGTTTACCAGTGCTGCTGAAACAAACACCATGGACTAGGTGGCTTCAAGAAGGCAAATTTGTTGCCTCACTCTTCTGGAGGCTGCAAGTCCAAGATCCAGGTATCAGCAGGGCTAGTTCCTTCCGAGGCTGTGAAGGAGAATCTGGGGGAGGCCACTCTCCTGCTTCTGGTGGTTTGCTGCAATCTTTGGCGATGTTTGGTTCAGAGAGCATCAGTTGCACCTCTGCTTCCAAATTGACAGGGAGTTCTCCCTGAGAGGGTGTGTCTGTGTCCCTACTTCGTCTTTTCATAAGCCCTAACACTAAACCTACAGAGGCCCCTAACCATAACTGAAACCCGGAGCCTCACCCTCACCCTAACCAAAACCCTAGCCCTAACCCGAAGTCGAAACCTAACACTAACCCTTACCCTCACCCTCACAGACACGCTCACCCTCAGCCTAAGACTAACCCTAACCCTAGCCATGGCCCTAACCCTAACCCTAACCGTAACCCTAGCCCTAACCCTAGCCCTAGCCCTAACCCAAACCCTAGCCCTAACCCAACCCCTAGCCCTAACCCTAACCCTAACCTGTCACATTGGATTAGGACCCACCGTAACAAGCTCACTCTAACTTGATTACCTCTGTAAAGACCCTATCTCCAAATACGGTCACATACTGAGACGCTGGGGCTTAGGACTCCAAAATACGAATTCTGGAAGGGACACAATTCAACCCATAACACCTTGGGTCATAATATTCATGAGACAGTCAGCCAACGTGCTTTTGTGTAGAGCTGTCTCCCGCATGAAAAGCAGATTGGGCGTTTGCCCCAGGCTTGGGCCTCTGGGGGTTCCTGAACCAAGAGCATGCCTTTAGACTCTAGGCGCTTGTACTGGGTTGAAGAGGGTTCCCCAAAATTGGTGTCCAAGGAACGCCAAGGGTTGCCCGCAACCACCAGAAGCTGGAGAGGGGCACAGAACAGATTCTCCCTCAGCGCTGCCAGAAGGAGCCAGCGCTGCCAACACCTTGATTTCCAGGCCTCCACAACTGTGAGATGATAAATTTCTGTCGTTTTTAAACCACCCGTTCTGTGGTCATTTGTTAAATCAGCTCCAAGAAACTAATACAGAACTTAACCAAATCCGCGCCCTTTGGGAGGATAATAGGCCAACACAGAACATCAGACCAAGCCTGGGGTCCTCTGAGCACGGCCCCACGTGACAGCACAGGTCACAGGCTGATGATGCTGGCCCCAGTTAGACTCCCCCCACCCCCCAGACCCCAGCTGACGGATGCTGTGCACAAAGTTTACCCAACAGAGACAGTGGTTGTAACACAAATGCACTCTCGCTATGCCACTTGTTTGTTCCAAATGACTAACTAGGACAATTACATTCTCTGGTTAAGCATTTGGCCACAAGAGCAGAAACCAAGAAGGCAGACAGAAAGAAGGAGCAAAAGGACAGTGGAGTTGTGACAGCAATGCCACTCTAGAGAGGTGGCGGATTATCGTTTGGTCCCCAGAACTGAAGCAGGTGCTGACTCGCTTCAGTCCAGCTCCCATGAGATCTGCTGTGTGGCCAGAATCCCCCGACAGTGAAACACCCAGCCCTCCTTACAGCTGAAGAACAGACACTGTGGGGCCTTGCCCCTGCTGGCTGGGCAGGGGCTAGGGAAGCTGCAGCCGGGGAAGGAGAGGGCTGAGCTGGTGCCACAAAGCCCCAAGGGTGAGGGAAGCACCAGGCACCAGGGGGGGCCCTCTCCTGGGGATCATCTCCCCACCCACCCACTGTGCAGGCTCCTCGCTGCCTCCCAGCTCCCTCCACCCCCTCTGCCAATAGGATAGGGTCTGGGGGACCCCTTGGAGCAATGGGGCTCTCACCTCGCACCCTAGCAGTGGAACCCCCAACACCCGCTTCCTGTAGATGCCGATCTAGGACCCACCTGACCCCTGCCTCACCCTCCCTGACTGCAGAGGGGCAAGTGCAGGTAGGCAAGGACAGAGAGAGGCTCGGGGGATTGCCTTGGCATCTGACAGACTTGGGTTTGGAGCTCGCTCTGCCCTTTGTTTTTTGTGTGACCCGGGGCAGGTCACTGACCTCCCTGAGCCTCAGTTCCTCCATCTGTAAAAGATGAATAAAGCTGGGCCTATGCCACGGGAGGTCACGAGTACTAGAAGATCAGCGTGCACAAGACCAAGCACAGAGCCCGGAGTAGCCACAATCAACAGCGTATTTTGAAAACATTCTTTTGGCTGCAAGTTACCAAAACCAAGTCAAGCTAACTGGAGCAAAAAGGATTTTATTAGACATCGACTGAGGTTGCTCGTGAAAGCCAAGGGCAGCGGGCCTGGAACCAGTCAGTGAAGAGCTGTCACCCCCCCAGGAGGTCCTCTCTGCATCTCTGCATCTCTTGTCTGCTGCTCTGTGCTCACAGCAGCCCACAGGTCTCGTATTGACAAGGGACTAGCCCTACCTGGTTGTCAGTCACTCCACCTCCATCCCTAATTCACGTACCGTCACCATGGCCCGTCAACTGTTGAGAAGCTGGAGGAGGTGGATGGGGGTCGGGGGAAGGAAGAAACTCTGAGCAGAAAGGAGTCCTCAGGAGCAGGCCAGCTACCTTGCAGAGGGATGGCTGTTACCTTACTAAGTATCATTAAACGGCCATGCATGGCTTACAAACTCTAGAACACCACAACCAATCTGGTCTTACATTGTTTCAACTTATCAGAGCAAATGTACCTAAAATGCATTCTAATTCCGGAGAGGGAAGATGCCTATGGCTGCTCAGAAAGCCGCTGTTGTAGACTGAATGTTTGCGTTCCTGCAAAATTCACATGTTGAAACCTAACCCCCAAGGTGATGGTATTAGGAGGTGGGGCCTTTGGGGTGAATAGGTCATAATGGTAGAGCCTCATGAATGGGATTAGTGCCCTTATAAAGGAGACCCCAGAGAGCTCTGTCACCCCCTCCGCCATGTCAGGACACAGCAAGATGCCATCTGTGAACCAGGAAGTGGGCTTCCACCAGACACCAAATCTGCCAGTGCCTTAACCTTGGACTTCCCAGCCCCCAAACTGTGAGAAATGTTTCCGTTGTTTATAAACCCCCCAGTCTATAGTATTCTGTTATAGCAGCCTAAACAGACTAAGACAGCCACAGGAAGCTCCAAGTAGGGCACGCAGTTCAGTGGCTGAGTCACTCTTACAACTGGAAGGACCCTCGGCCAACGTCTTGTCAGGCAGACCCTGCATTTTGTTATCTCCTAACCAGGCTCTGTGAATTCTAGACCTGTGTGATGTGTTTCCAGGACAAGGATTCTAGGGCCAGATGCACTGGGGATGACCATTCCCGGCAACCCCTTCTTGGAGAGTCAATGCACATTTGCATATGGAAGACCCCAAGAAGTCCACAGTGGTGCAACCTGTTCCACTCTGTTTAAACCAGCATTTCCCAAATCTACTGGAGCCTAGACGGATTTTCATGAACCACCTGTTAGATGCCCTGGAACTAGTGGTCAGGAAATGCACGAAAGGGGAAATCTCCCGACCAGATATCATCCCCTCCTCCAGGCTCTCTCTGACAGCTGTCCCTTCCACAGGCTCTCTGTGCCTGCCCAGGTGTCCCATTCGTCCCTTAGGGGCTAACGCTGAGAGAGTCCTTCCTCCCACTGCATTGGCGACCTGCACCCATGTGTGCCACCCGGCCCCCATAAGCCTAATGGTCCACTCTGCTCAGCTTCCTCACGTCACCTAACCCCTGCAGCTGCCCTTCTGGACACTTTGTCGGTGTCCCACTTAAATTTACTCCCAGAACTAGACCAAACTCCCAGGAGCAGTCTGACCAACACAGCATGGAGAGGGCACATCATTTGTCTTGCACAATAGATCTCAAAATTTACCTATCCCTCATTAAGTATTTATCAAAAACCTTATCATGCCCGCAGAAACTTGCCAGAAATCAATGGGGCCATGTAGAAATGCCCTCAGGGAGCTTACTGTGTATTGAGCAGGCCAAAGAAAACTTCACAAAGTTAAATAATCGTATAATCAAGTTAAATAAAAATATAAACATTAAATTATTCACACTGGAGATACAATAAATGTTGCAATGACAGTACACGGGTAAGACCCTGGGAGTTAGAACCATGAGAAGCACTCGGCGCCCACACCCCACACCCAGAAATGCAGGGGACGCACTGGAAGAAATGCTGATTTCAAAGTCAGGCAAGTGAAGGCAGATATCTCATCTCCTTCCATTTGTCTCCGTTCCTCTCCAGGTTTGCTGTGAAGGATTCTTCTCCCTAAGGACTGTGGCCTGAGTTGTTGGTTATCCCGCCCAGAACACACAGGATGTGGAAGATGCCTTCCCCGGAGGAAGAACCGGGAGCAGAGGCTTGGGTAAGATTCCCCAGCAGAAGATTCTTTATGCCAGGACGGCAGCTGTGGAAGCCATAATAACCACAAGAAATGCTATAATCGAGAGGAAGAAAACGGGTCTTCCATGTATGCCCGACAAGACCACTTAACCTTAGACTCTGCCAAAGGAGGACGCCGCTCGCCCTTGTTCCCAGAGGAGTGGTGGGTAAATGAAAACACAATAACAAAAAAGTCAGGCTTCCCACCTGAAGCACAGAATTAAAAGGCTCTGTGAAGGAATGAATGAATGAATGAATGACACTTTTCCTTTAGGAACTGAGATAATTTGAGTATACTGCATTTTGATGGTTTTCCCCACAATCCATTTGTCAACCACTCAGAAAGACAAAAGCAAGGTCTTGCCCAAGATTGGGAAGCAGAAAGTTAATGATGGACCCTACACGCGCACACGCACGCACACAGGAGCATGCAACACGAGTGTGCACGCAAGCATACCCACGGATGTGCGGCCAGGATGTTCCATTCTTTGTTCTCCGCTCTCAGCCGGGCACCAACAGGTCTTTGTCCCTTATCTGGGCTTGTTCTGGAGGCCCATCCCTCCTTCCTGGGATCTGCCCTGACCCATCCCACCCCTGCTCTCCTCCCCAAGGCCAGAGGCCCTCCTTCTCCTTGGGGGCAGTGTCTTATTCTTGTCCCACCAGGACAGCCAGCGGCTTTGGTCAAGAGCTAATGTCTGGCACTGAACAAGGATCCTGAGTCCCCTCCTTAGAGTGACAGGACTAGGGTTCCTGGAGAGGACAGAGATGGTTGTAGGGGAGAAAAAATAATTTTCCCTCTACCCTTCCGAGTTCTTAGCTGAGACCCCTGTAATAATAGAGCAACAAGAGAAAAGCAAACAGAAGTTTATTAACGCCTACCTCCTGTCTACCTGGGAGACCCAGGGAAAACTGAGTAACTCCCCAGGTGGCCTAAGCCACCAGCTTAAATACCATCTTCAGCTAAAGACAAAAGACAGAAAGGTGGGGGAGCCAGTGATGGGAGGTTCCCAGGAAAAGCTCGGTGAACAAGGGTAAGGCTGCTCCGCAGACTTAAGTGGTGCCTTCTGCACTGTAAGAGTTCCTGTGACTTACAAGCCTCTTCTCATCCTGGTACAGTAAGGAGATACCCTTCATATGGAGACATCCTTTATACAGGTAAATTTCCCTTATAAAAGGGCAACTTCTGCTCTGTTTTCTGAGCTTTTCCTGTGTTTGCTGTTTCTCCCAATAATCCTCATGCCAAAAGGGCTATTTTGGGGTGCCAAAATGTTCCAATACCCTTCCCGCTTTAACACCTGGCCCTTAAGGAATTGGAATTGTGGGCCCAGAGGCCCATATAAAGGTCAGGCTGTGGTTCCTGGCTTCCCTGCCTGGGCTCTCCTCTGCTACAGCTTCTTCCTGTGGGAATAAATCATTTCCATGCAGAAAGTAAGTGTTCCTTCCTGATTTTCCCAGCAAGATGCTCCGCTGGAGCGGAGCGGTTATGTCCTTGACTCATCACTCCCTTTGCCACCTGGAGACCCACTGAAGACAGGAAGTGGGTCTCGCTCATCCTCGTCTCTCTTCTGCCACACACTGCATACAGCAGGTGCCCTGTGGTGCATTTACAGTGTGCTGGACTCTGCCCGGCACTTCACAGGGCTGTTATTTCCTTTGATGGTTCCAACGATCCTATCTTGCCTTGTGACTACATTTTACTCTGAGGAAGAAAATGTTTCCTAGGGAAAAAAACCATATAATCTTTGTTCTGCTTGAGTGCCAAGCTGAGTTTTCTAAACTGCTTGTAGCAAATTTTATAAGCCATTCTTTGTCTGGGGATGCGGATATAAAGAATTCAACTTGAGCACAGGATGCAAAAGAGTGAGTGGCAAATTACTTTTCTATTATGCTCCTAAAATAGGTTGCATGCTGGCATCCAGTGCTCAGTCTTGGCCCAGATCCCTGGAGCACTGCTATGGCTGAGAGTTAAACTAGGCAGAGCTCAGGCGCCTGCAGAATGTTTTCAATTCTCGGTGCCGTCTTAACATAGAGAAGGTCCCAGGGGTGTTTTTACGAGAAAGTCTTCAGAGCATTATTCAGCAGAATAAAAACTTGGTGAAATGTGTGTGCTATTTAAAAACTGGCAAATTGAGAACACAGAGTGCTTTCAAAAGCCACTGCCAAAAATGCGGCAAGCATCTTCCCATAATAATGAAAAAGATCTGAGACAGCTGCGCTCAATTTCTGCTTTGGAGGATTGGGGTTGAGTGATTGATAAGGATGGTGTTTCGCTCTTAAATACAGTGATTCCTCAAGGGGTGGCTGCCTTGGCCGACTGGTACATGTCAGGAGTGGAGATGCACAGTGACTTGCTATGCAAAGTGCCTCACCGGATGTACGGATGTGTGTGAACTGCTAAAGACCGCAAAGGAACCAGCCTATGACTTAAGATCACCCGTGTGCATGGTACCGGATGGAGAACAGGGCAAACCCAATCAGAGCCCAGAAGACCCTGGCTCTGCCCTCCAGGTTAGCGATGCTCAAGGACCACGAGTGTAGAAAAGCATACAGGGAGAAAGGACCACAGGAAATGTGATTAAGTGGCACAAAGAATAAAAGAAGTCAGCTTCATGATGCCTTTCACAACAGGCACAATGAGTCGGCCTGGACTGTGGGCGAATCTCCTGCTTATCTTCACGTCCCGAAGTTCCCCGTGGCCCTTCTGCAGGAAAACAGTGCGCCGTGGGTATCTGAGAGCTCACAGCAGACGGTAGAGGGAAATAGATGGAACTACTCCAACCTCCTAAACTCTCCCAGCAGATGGGTGTCAAATATGCTGAACACCAAATATCCCGTCAGAGCATCTGTTTATCCAGCGTCTCCACATCGCGGAGGAAGTGAAGTGTAGTAAGTGATGTGTTAGGCAGCCTCTTAAGTTATGGTCCTTTCAAAAGTCGTTACATTAAAGCCATGAGTTTAATTTGATGCCTAAAGGGCAAATGCTCTCTTCCATTGCTTGCTTATGTTTACATTGGTTTAGTTGTTTTCCCACCGTCATTTGTTTTAATACTCTATTTTTTTTTTTTTTTTTTTGGTGAAGAAGGTTGGCCCTGAGCTAACATCTGTTGCCAATCTTCCTCTTTTTGCTTGAGGAAGATTGTTGCTGAGCTAACATCTGTGTCAATATTCCTCTATTTTGTATGTGGGATGCCACCACAGCATGGCTTGATGAGCGGTGTGTAGGTCTGCGCCCAGGATCCAAACCCGTGAACCCTTGGCCACAGAAGCAGAGTGCACGAACTTAACCACTACACCACCTGACTGGCCCCAATACTCTTTTTTTTATTGAAGTATAATTTGCACATGATAGGATACACACATTTTAAGTGTGCACGCACTTATACATGCATGTAGATGTGCATACAAAAATTATTTGAGTTTTAACAAATGTGTACATGCAAGTAATGTAGGTTACCGACTGGTTCCAGTTTTCCTGGGACTATCCCTGTTTTAAAACTGAAAGTCCCACATCTCAGGAAGCCCCTTGGATAAACTGGGATGGTTGGTCCAAGTAGCACCCAACTCACTGAAGATATGGAACATTTCCATCACCCCCAAAAAGTTTCCTTATGCCACTTTGTAATCAACCTGCTCACCTTCAAAGGCAACCACTATTCTGATTTCTATCACCATAGCTCAGTGTTGACTGTTCTAGATTTTCACATAGATGGAATCATTTGGTATACATGTTTTCGTGCCTGGCTTCCTTCACTCAACATAAGGTTTTGGAGATTCATCTGAGCTGTTGCCTGTCTAAAGGGTTTGTTTTTATTGCCTCATAGTATTACATCTAGAATTGCACTTTGCTTATCTACTCACCTGTTGATGACATTGGGTTGCTTTTAGCTTTGGGCTATTATGAACATTCTTGTATATGTCTTTTTATAGATATGTTCTCATTTCTCCTGGGTAAATACCTAGGAGTTGAGTGACTGGATCACAAGATAGGTTATGCTTTTAAGAAACTCCCAACAGCATTCCACAGTGGCTGCACAATTTTACACTCCCACCAGCAGTGGAGGAGCGTTCCACTGCGTCAACATCCTCGCCCACATTTGGTCTTGTCAGTCTCCCCAATTGTAAACATTCCAATGGGTGTGACGTGGTATCTTATCTTAGTTTTGTTTTGCATATCCCTCATAATAAGGGTGTTGAGCACCTTGCCTGCTCCAAGGTCTCAAAGATAGTCTCCTGCATGGTCTTCTAGAAATTTTACAGTTTTCACTTTTAAGTCTAAAATCTATTAGGATTTAATTATTGTTAATGGTATGAGGTAAAGATCAAACTTTATTTTCTCTATAGATATCCACTTGTTCCAGCTCCATATACTATAAAAAATGACTTTCCTTTCTCCATTGAATTATCTTGGTGCCTTGTCAAAAATCAGTGGACCACTGTGGTAGCCTGAATCCCTTTGGAATCTTTGTTTTTTTATTTTAATGTTTTTCCTCCCTCCCCTTCATTTGGGTAATTTTATTGACCATTCCTCAAGTTCACTGATCTTTTCTTCTACATTATCCAATCTGCTGTTAATACTATCAGTAAATTTTTAATTGCAAATATTGTACTTTTCTGTTCTACAGTTTCCATTTAGTTCACTTTTTAGACTTCTCAAATCTCTCCTGAAATTCCCTATTTCTTCACCTGTTACTTCCCTCATTCTCACAGTTTATTTTATACTTTTCATCTGCTAATTTCAACATTGGGGTCACCTGGGAATCTTCCAGTTGATTATTTTTCCTCTTGACTATGAGTCTCATTTTCTTGATTCTTCTTATGTCTAGTAATTCTTTATTGTATACTGGACATCATGGGCAATACATTTCAGAGACTCGATTCTATTATCTTCTTTTGGAGAGTGTTAAATTTGGTTCTAGCAGAGAGTTAAATTACTTTGATCCTGCATATCACCTTGATTTGTTGAGACCTGGTTCTAGGCTTTGATATGGTGTGTCTACTTTGATTTTCTCATCAATGCCTTTAGTCCTCAAATGTGATCTTACTGTTAAGGCTTGGTCCTTCTGGGTTTTCAGTGAAAGACTCAAGGTGTTTGCCAAGCTCCTCTAACTTGATTGGACTTGAATTCCTAACTTTATCTCCCCAGCACTATGCAGCTACTGAAATCTCTACTCCACTCTTTCAGGCTTCCAGCTCTTGGTTTCTTGGAGTCTCACCCCACATATACATCATTCAGGACTCAGCCATGGATACTGGATAAGTTAGTATGCAGATCCTAAGGCTCAGTGCTCTATGCATCCTCCTTTTGTGGGATTTCCTCACTAAATTTCCCGCTGTACTTGCAGCCCCAGACCCTAACATCTAACCCCTTGGTCCCAAAAGTCTTGAGTCCGAGTCCTAGTGCGCCTTGAAGACTGGAGAATGTCCTCTGGGGAAGCAGACATCACCACTTTTACTTCCCTTACTTCAAAGGTTGTATCCACTCCAGTCTGTATCTGCCTTTGATTATTCTCCAGTGCCTGCAAATGGCTATTTTTCATATTTTGTTTGAGGTTTATAGTTGTTATTGGCAGGAAGCTTAGTTTGATATAAGCTTCATCTCCATTGCTAGAAGCTAAAAGTCCTCTGACACTTGTTTTTAAAACCAATTGAATTAAGAGTTACTGAATCTCATGCAAGGAGAAAATGGATTCCATTGCTAGTCAATAAGTATTTGCAGCACTTCTCTTCTGCGAATAAAAAGAAAATCAGTCTCCACATCCTATTATGTAGAGCATCTTAGGAAAGGGCTCTTTATTCAGTCAAGCTACAAACATTTTCTAAGCAACCATGGGTCCAGGACCCTGAACAAGGCTCTCCTGGGGATGAAAAGGCAATCTTGGCCCCGGATCTCAGGAATGCTCTCCTGAGAGAGCCGCTTGAAGGGGTTGGCCATGGAGCTGGCACTGTGTGCAGGAGGACAGCCACCCTTAGCTTTTCTCCCTGGAGACACACACGGCATGTAATTATCCTGAGTATGACATCCTCCTACCAAGGCACCTTGCTTGTGCAAAATTCTTGCCACCGAGTAGCACCGAAGGAGGATGAAATTATTATGGTGATAACACTTATAGCATATAATTTCACAGACTTCAGCATTTTAGGTCTCGCTAGTCACGAATTACCAGTGACACATTTCACACCTATTGCTCTCCAGAACTGCTACAATCGCCACTATGGAGGCGTCCTGAAGTTTGCAGTGTGCGACTTGATGAAAGTATATTTTGGAAGATTATTCTGGCTTTGGTAGGTAGAAAGACTTGAATGGGGACAGTATAGAATGGGAATCAAATGGCCCATGGATGAATTTCAAAGCATCACCCTTTAAAATTGTGCTCAAATTTCCTGTTTGTATGTCTCTCTTTTTTTTTCCTGGAAGAGGAATCCTGCTTTCATCAGATTCTCAAAGAACTTCACAATCCCCCTAAATTTAAGAATCACTGGTCTAGAATCCAGACTTTTTTTTTTATCATGGACTCAATCACTAAAAATTTTTAAATACTCTCCAAATATTTATATATTTATTTACGTATAAATTATGTTCGTAAGCTATCATCATCAGTTAATCTATCAAGGCACAATATCCACTTAAAATGAGGTTAATCACTAATGATAGGAAATGTAAATTCGTGTTTCAAATTGTTTTGATGATTGCTAACTGTTCTTACCATATCTAACAACCTTTTATTGAGGCCAGTGAAGAGCTTCTCTTTGAAGTAAGAAACACATCTCTCATTTTCTTGTTTGGTGGTTTGGGGGAATTATCTTTTCAAGAATCTTTTGAATTCTTTGAAATCGTTTGTCTGCTCTTGGAGTTTTAGTTAAACTAGATTATGTAATCTATAAATCCATTTAACCTTGTTTGTGCAAATACATCAAAATATTCTGAAAATGTTCTAAAGGGAGAGAATGCCACTACTGGCCCCTGGGAATACCTTGTGTAACATTGTCACATGACATGTGACCACTTAAAGTGAGATTATATATCTAATATTAGTATTTCTTTTATAACATTCTTATTTTTACTTTAAAATGCATATTCATGGAAGTTCTAGTAGGTTCTTTGTGCACCCCAATGGATTGTCCCATGCACCCCACTCTGGAGACCCCCAAGTCCAGAGGCAATTTACTGCAAGTAATGCACAGATGTCTTAAGGTGAACCAAGTATAGACCATTGTGGTGTCAGCAAACATGCAGGAGGGTGATAGAAACGCTCAGACAGAGTTGAAGGAAAAGATAAATTTAGGCTTAGAGGAGAGAGATGCGTCTAAGACGACTCCAAAGTTTTAACTCTAAGAGACACGAAAAAGTAATTGGAAATGGTGGTGTGCTGGGAGAAAAGAAGTATTTTGAATGGCAAAACTAGGTTGCGGCGGGGGATCAGTCCAACTGTCTACTTTAGATGTACTGTGTATGAGCTACTGAAAGAGGAACCTGACAAACTCCCCAGGCAATTGGAGACAAACCATTAATCTCCCCAGCTTGGTACAGATCCTGACCTCAACCAGTCCCTCTTCTGGGCATGATTTCCATTCCGCGTTCTACCCACTGTCTTTGGAGCCAGCCCTGTGAGGGGCTTTAATTCCCCCCAGCTTTTCTCCAGCTGTAATCCGAGTTAGTGCTTCCCACCCTCTATTCATTGGAAGAGCAAGGCTGGAAGACGAATGAGGGACATTTGGAGCAGAACCAGGCGGAAGGCTTTCTCAATGAGTCACTCTCATAGCCCATGTGACCACCCTTCAGAGGGCCCCGTCAGAGAAGGTCTGAGTCACCCTGCGGACTGGATGCCTCCTCCAGTGATGCTCATTAACTTCTTTCCCCAGCCAGCCCACAGGCTTCCCTAATGAGGTCCCCAACAAAGGGGAACTGTGCTGGGGATGGAAATTGCACATGCAGCCCAATGTGTGGTGCCCTTGCTCAAGGTTGTCCTGGCTGCCTCCACTTCCTCCTGGACCCTTCCTGAGGGTGGCATCTGAATCTTTGTGAGGGGCTTTGGTACCAGGCTTGGAGATGAAAGTGTTGATTCCCTCACCCTGAACATCAGACCTGTGATGCATTTTCTCTATCTCCTGCTCTGAAATAACCCCTCACGGGTGGTATAATTATCTGGAACAGGAAAAGGGCTATGCGGGAGGGGGTCAGGTCATGCTAGGGGTAATCATGGAGAAGCACAGTCTTCTAGGTAGAAACAGGCTCATGGACTACCCTGCAGGAGCCCCCAAGGGTCCAGGGTGGAAAGAAAGCTACAGTTTCTTGGTGACCCCAAGTTCAGCCTGATGGATGGAGTCTTGTAGGTTTCTGTCTCCCTCCAAGGAGCACCCCAAGAACAGAGGAGACCCACAACACTGCCTAATGTCCCTGCCTCTCTCCCCCCATGCCCCAACAGGAGCTGCTGCCCACCATTCATTCCAGACCCAGGCCTTTGGGGACAAGAGCTGGAGGGGCCATTTATCAATTGCCTGTGTGTCAAGCCCTGAAATATTTCTGTGTGGACTGCCCCCCACCCTAACAAAGCAGGTAATAGTATTTCATTTAAAGGCAAGAACTGATTCTACAGTGAGAAGCAGCCAGTCTGAAAGCACATTGCCAGAGCAGGAGGGAGCACCAGGAGGTCATGACATCATGGACCCATCTGAGGACCGGCAATTTTGGCTCTGATGATTTCTGAGAAGTGGCTCTTTCCCAGGAGATGGCAGATGATGGGGGAGAGACATGAGATGGAATTCACCCCAGTGTTGGACAACACTGTCTAGGGACTGGATCTATTCAGAAACACCTCTGGCCAGCCCTTGAGGTGGTAAGTCTCCGTCTCTGGACAAAACCCAGCTGGGACAGTGAGGAGGAGGGTCAGGAACTGGACTCATTCCCCCATTCAGCCATACGCCGTCATTATGATTGGAGCAGCGGCACATTCAATTCCCAGTGAGGGTGAAAGATGAGCAAGACACGGTCCGTTCCTGCCCTCCTCACGTCAACAGATCATCATGGAAAAAGTTAAGTGCTAGAATAAAAAGTGGTTCAAAATTCTGATGAAGAACAGTGAGGACAAAAGGGGCAGCCTGGAGAAGCTCAGATGCCTTCTTCCAGAAAGGAGATGTTGGAGCTTGGACGTGGCTGTGGATGAGGAGTTCCACGCATCTCAAGTAAGTTGTAAGAGAGCAGCGTCTGCGTCTGTGTCCTTTACAGTTATGCCAGCCTCCAGCACAGCACCTGCCAGCTAGCAGATGTGGGTGGATGAAGGAGTCAAATGATGGGAACCAGCCTGAGCAAAGACACAGAGTCATCACAATGCAGCATGGGCTAGGGGAGTGGTAAGCCACCTCCAGCAAGGCTGAGGGCAGAGCAAGAGATGGTTTCCTCCAATCAGGATTATGTCACCTGAGGTGTCTGGAGTCCTAAGTGGTGTAATAAGGCGTAGGAGATTCAATCAACAGAGAGTTCCTCAGTGCCTACAGTGTGCCAGGTGTACGCAAACTCTGAGAACACAGTCATGAAGAAGGTCAGAGGCTTAATACGCCTGCCCTGTTCACCCACCCCACTGAAATCTTCTCGGGTGTCCTGAGCAATGGCACCGGATCCTCTCTCCTGTGTCACTCCCCTCACTGTCTTTTCCTTGCAACAAACCTCCAACTTTTCCCCGCCACCGCAGGGTCCCCTGGCTGTTTCCTCCTCCATCCAGCTTTCAGATTACTACCTACGAACCAAACCAACCTGGTCACATCACTTGGTTAGAAATATACCAAATGACCCACAACTAGAAGGACCTGCAACTAGGATATGCAACTGTGTGCGGGGGGCAGGGGGGGGGGGGGGGGGGGGGGGGAGATAAAGCAGGGAAAAAAAAAAAAAAAGATTGGCAACAGTTGTTAGCCCAGGTGCCAATCTTTAAAAAATGTTTTTTTAAAAAAAGAAATATACCAAAATGTCAACTCTCCTCCTCTCTAGGGAAAAAAAATCACAGGTGACTTCAAGTACAGCCCCTCCCTTCCATTCTTCCCCAGCCACGTTAAAGGCCTCTTTCCCCATGCACCAAACGCACCAATAACTTTTGGACCCAGAGCTTCTGCCACTGACTTTCCTCTTCTCTAATATCGACAGCTAACAGTCTCTGGGAGTCATCGCCCTGGACAAGAAGGCAACAGCTTTGTAAATCTGATTCTCCAATTTATTTTTAAATCCACCTTCAGAGTGTGGAAGGCAAAGCTCAGGTAAATTCATTTCTTTTTCAATGACTATTTATGGAGAGCAGCCAATGTGTCAGGCCATTTCCTAGAAACTGGGGACACAGGAGTGAAGTGACAAGTCACAGAGAACACGCATGTGAAGAAGGAAATGCCTACACCAACACGATGATTCTGGACGTGCTGTAAGGCTCAGGAGGCTGACCAAGGTCACACGCTTCGTAGCGGTCACCCAGCCGCATCTGAATGCCCATCGGCTTGACCCCAGAGCCTAGATGTCCCCCCATCTGTGACTCCTCCACCCCAACTGGGTGGGGGCACGGGTCTGAATCACGTCCTTGCAGTCAGCCCTCCACGTAAACCCATCTCTGCAACCCAATCCCTGAGGGCCTTCCCGCGGCCCCCGCGAAGGTCTGGGCTCCACCGGTACCCATCGCCCTGGGGTAGCCGGTCCAGGTTACCAGCGGGGTCCAGCCTCCAGTGTCCCCCGGCCTCCGCCGACCCAGGCATCTCCCGCCCTGGGCCTCTCGGCGCCTCTGAACCCTCCGCCGTCCCTCGGCCCCTGTCCCCAGCCGCGCTCCCATCCCCATCCTCCCCGCATCCCCGCGCTCCCGACCCCCCAGCCATCCCAAATCTCCTGCGGTCTCCATGCTCATGGTCCCCCCGGCGTCTCTGTGCCCCCCAAGTCCCCGACCCCTGGCGTCCCCGCGGGTCCCCGGCGCCCTGGTGTCCCTGTGCCCCCCGCGGCGTGTCCCCGGGCCCCAGCCCCTGTCCCCCCCGCGTCCCCGGCCCGCGCCCGCTGACGCCATGACGCCGCGGCGGAGGGAGGGGCGGAGCAGGCGGGGCCGGGCCGAGAGGGGCGCGAGCGGCGGCGGCGGCGGGCGGCCATGGGCACCCAGGGCTCGGGGCGCAAGCGGCTCCCCACCCGGGAGCGCCTGACGGCGGAGGACGATGCGCTCAACCAGATCGCGCGCGAGGTGAGCGCCGGCGGCCCGTTATGTGGGGGGCGGGCCGGGCGCGGGGCCGCTGGCGGGCGTCGCTCTGTCCGTCTGTCCGTCCGTCCGTCCGCCGGGGCGCGGGCCCGGCGGGGGTCTTGGCGGGCCTGGCGCCGGTGCTCCAGCCCTGGGGACGGGCCGGCGACACTGACCCTCCCCCAAGCCCCGGCTTCCTTTGGCCGCTGCCCCCTCGGCGAGGGAGTTGGGGCGCCGCCCCCGGGCGCCAGGTGGCTCCAGGCCGGGCCGGGTGGGGGGCGAGCGCCCCTTTTGTTGTGCCGCATCGTGAGGGTGGTGTAGGCCCGACCCTGGAGGCCCGGGGACCGTCCCCAGAGGCCACATGGCCCTGGCGAAATGGCCCGGCTCGCGTGGGTGACCATTTGTCGTCGATTGTCACTCAAGGTGCAGCTCGGGCATGCACTCGGGGTCACTGTAAATCTTGTTTCTGGGCCAAGCCTGAAAACGAGTCCAGGCGCGGAGAGGGTTTCATCAAAGTTTCCCGGGCAGAGTTGATTAGAACGGCTGAGGTGAACTTTGAGTGCAGCAAATTAAGGGAACGCCGGGTGCGTATCTGGACAAGGATTTTTCTCCCACAAGGATTCAACCTTCAGCTTGAACAAACCGGTGACATCTTGAAAGATGCACAGCAGATGGGTAACAGCAGCTGACTTGGGAAGGGGAGCCGATTCCTTGGGCCCGGGGTGGACAAAGGAAGCTTGATTTTCCCCGATAGACCCTTTTGTACCTTTTGAACCAGGGACCGTGTGTGCTAACTGGAAAGAACGCATGTGCAGACGCAGTGCCACCCTGCTCACACACTCCCTTCCTGGTGGTGGCGTGCAATGGAGAGTTCGTCCACAGACCTTCATTCTCGCGTGGAAAAACTTCCAGGTGATTTAGGCTGTGGTGTCTGGTTGCATTAGTCAGCTGTTTATTGAGGTCCTGCTCTAGAACCAGTTCTTAGGTGTTTTTACTTGTAAATACCCCATTTTGCTTTTATGGACACATGGCTGTCAATCAGTATTGGTTGAATATTGAATGAGTAAAGATTTGTTTTTCTTTGTATGAGAAAGACAAGAGCTTTCCAGGAAAACTCCTATTCATCCCTTAAAGCCCGCTGTGGATTTGTGTCCTGTGTGAGACCTCTGGCGTCACCCCCCACAGAATTCTCCCTGCTCCACTCTGCTTCTCTGCCTCTTGCTGCCTATGGCATTACTTGTTCACCTGTCTGTCCCCCTGTGGAAGGTGACACTCAGGCAGTCAGTGTCTTACTCACTTTTGTCTCCCCAGAGATCAACACAGAGCCAGGCACATAGTAGATGCTCCCAAGTGTCTGTTGCATTAATTAATAAACAAAAGAAGTATAAGGCACTTAAAGTACATTTGGCTGAATGTAGCCATTTGCTAAATGAAGAAGCTTGAATATCATTCCCACCCCTGTGAAGACGGTCATTCATGTGTGTATTTGACCATAAGAGCAACTGAGTGTGTCTGGGAGGCCAGTGGGTGCTGGTGATCCGGGGACCTTGTCTTTCCGTCCGTGGTTACAGACAAAGGAAGGAGAAGAAGGAGAGTTCCCAAAGTCTACCTGGTATCTGCTGGGCTTTACAAAAACAGATTGAAAGGAAAGCCTGGAGATGCTCCCTGGGTTGACAGCCTTGAGGTCCTGAGCACCCGGGAACCCACGGTCCTGCCTCCCAGCCAGGGAGATGCAGTTGGCGGTGACAAATTCAGACTTGAGAGTCAGACCTGGACGGTGAAACTGGACACAGCTCCTCAATGACTGTGCCGTCCCAGGGACGTGAGTTACTCACCCCCTCGGAGCCTGTGTTTTCTCATCTCTAAATTTGGAAGAAAGAAATTCCCCTTGGCTGTCAAGATGAAAGAAAGTGAGAATGGTACACAGAGCCACCCCCACACACGTCCTCCCAGTCACACCAGCCCTAGATTTGGTCGTTACAAGTGCTGAGTGGCACCTGTCTACACTGCTGGAGGGAGAGGTGCCTCTTTTTATGTTTTACTGCAAATTGAATTCTATTTCCGAACTGTGAAAATTAGGATCTCTGTTCAAATGGCAAATATCTATTCACTGTCAAGTTCCTGAAAGTTCTTATAAAAATTCACGAAACTGTCTTCAGTTCAGGACTTTCTTATTTGCCCACTGACTCAGCAGATACCTGCCATGCTCTCCAAACCCCTGTGTTTCAGGGATGGACCTGAAAAGGATCTGCTCTCCAGGAGTTGGGTCAGAAACGGGTGTGACCTGCAGATCAGTAAGAATAATAGAAGACAGGAAGAGATCTGATATTAAAAGGGCATGGATATTGTGCCCTGGAGGTTTGCAAATGAGAGAGTTACGACCTATTGATGGGACTAGGAATGGCAATCAGAGGCAGCTTCCTGGAGGAAGTGGCATTTTGAATTATTCTTGAAGGGATAGAAACCCTGACCCGGACTGGCCTCCACAAGGGGAAATACATTGGCTGGACGAGGGATTCCTGGCCAGCCTCGCCAGTGTGCTAGCCCCTTTTCTCCACGGCGTCCTCCGCAGGTGGCCTCATCCTCAGGCTGGCTCGCTTCTGCCAGACTGGCTGCTGTGTTCCCAGGGTGCCCCTCGTGAGCCCACACCCATCCTCTTCCAGTAGCTCTCTCCTGCAAGCTAGAAGCGTCTTCCCCGACAAACTTCCACGCGTCCCCCTGGCCGCTCCTGAGCCGAGCTCTGCGAGCAGGGTGGTTGACTCAGCAGCCGACACCAGTCCCTGTGGCAGGGTGGGGAGAGGGGGTCCTATCCCATGAGCCATCAGGCTTATCCTAGAAATGGGGGGAGTTGGCCGCCCCCAAGCGCTTAGGGTGATGGGGAGGCCTGAATGAAAACAGGAGCACTGAAGAAAGGGGAGGGAGTCTGGTGGCCTCGGGTCAGGCATCCTGGAATGTGCACTCCAGAGGATAAGTGGAGAATTCTAGGTGGAATGATGAGGCCCAATCCCAGGCCAGGGAGCCTACAGCGGGGGACGAGTGGGGGTCCAGGGCCCTGCTCCCCTTGCGGAGAGGTTTGGGTGTTCCTGGGTGGGAGCAAGAAGCAGTGACGTCAACAGTAGAAATAATACATTGAAATCCCTGCAGTTACATTATGACTTGAGCTTATAGTAAACAGAGTTGTAGCTTTGAAGCGCTGTAGATGCATTAGCACGAGTCGCTTGTTACAATCTCACTATCTTGTCGGAGGTGGCATCCAGGCAAGACGTTGTCAGGGAAGAGGTCCAGTCGGCACTTGGGGAAGCTCATCCCACTGTCGGCAGGAGTCATGTCTCTCACGTCCCCAGGAGAGGTGTTTTGAAAGCACAGACAGTTTTCTCTCCTACCGCGTTTAACATTCTGCTGCTGATTTTTGGTAGCATCCCAAATCTCTCATTCAGCGTTCTGCCACTAAGTGCAGTGATGTGGCTCTCACAGCGCCCGAAGCAGGTCCAACTACTCCTCTCCAACGGAGAATGCCTTTCCCCACACAAAGTCCCACATGCACGCCGCATTGGAAATGAACTTGCAGGGCCCCTACCGGTGGCCGTGAGCTTGTCATCCCCTCTATGGCTGCAGGTGCTGGTCAGATTCCCTTGTCACTTGCAGCCCTCCCCGATGGCTATTTCATGGCCTTTTCTCCAGGATGGTCCCACTGGGACGCTGCTCCTCTGGGCACATGATCCCCATGGGGGCGCCAGTGATGCCCACCCAGATCCCCCCTATTGGTGGGAGTTGACTCCCTGACCATCGAGTGCTGACTGTTCTGGGCTCATGGCGGCCCCCTCTGCTAGAAAGCACGCACGGCCACATAGGAGTCACTTTGTGGGGCAGCTTGCAGTTCTTGACGGAGGGATGTGAGGATACAAAAAGCACCCCCTACCCCCGACACTGGCCTTGCCTCAAGGCGGAAGCAGCGCTGTGGTGCAGTGCACATGCAACAGCTGAGCCCACCTCCTTGCCCTCCCCCTGCCGCTCCCCCACCCCTTCTGCTGGCAGTGCCCCCTTTGTATATCACTCGCATCCAGACCTCTGCCTAGGCTCTGCTTTGCGGGACCCCAACTTAGGACAGCTCCCGTCCCTCTTTCTGGGTAGTCCCCTAAGTATGGGACATTCCCATCTTAAGGCCCCCTTTCATTTGCTATTTCCCTTCTGCCCTTCCCAGATAGCCCTCACAGATCAGCCTGTCTTGAGGGACCTTGTTCCCTTTTCTACTCATCCTCAAGGCCATTCGAGGGCCATGCTGGGGGTTGGGTGCACGTGTTCTTTTTCACTTCATTTGACCCTCACCTTCGTGCCTGTTTTCCCAATGAATTTGCTTTTCTGCGGCCGGCCAGCAGGTAAGAACCAACTGGACACGGACTGGATGTGTCACCCAGTGTTGCCAGTGGTTTGTGTCTGAGGGCAGTGACATGCCCCCTCCTTCCAGGGGATGGGAAGAAGTGAGGGGCATTAAGCACGGGGCAGTGTGCAGACTGTTCAGAAGGAAGAGCTGTCCTGCCCCAAATCCTAACACACCCACCGCGGGGTAACGGGGCCGTTCCCTGGCGGTCTTCCTAAGACAGACACACATGTCTTGGTGTTTCATCATCGAGCATTAGGAATGTGACAAGACAAGTGTTCCAGGCAGGTTTTTATCATGAAGTCTGAGCTGTCTCGGGAATTGTAAGCACCGTGACCTTGACCTTGGGCTGTCTCCATGACTCTGGACAAGATGGTTCTGGTTGGAGAGGGAAGCAGAAACTCAGCTGTGGATGGTCTCCCTGGTCTCTGATGGCTTGTGGGCCCCACCCCACAGCTATTTCTATCAGAGAGCCAGCTGTCTCCCACTCCCTTTTCTGGATGAATCCTTAATGATTCCTTGGTTTCCTGGTTAGGGCTGTGATCTGTATGTGGACAACATGAAGAGGTTTCACATTAGGATGGAAATCAGAGAACTCGGATTCTGGTTGAGCCTGTCACCCGAGAGCCTTGTCAGGGTACAGAAGAGGAAAGGGGAGAGGTGGAGGCTGAGGTTGCTTTTAAGGTCTGCAGGATGCCAGGTCCTCCCAGAAGCTTCACTCCATAGTTAGACTAACTATCTCCCATCAGAAAAGTTTAGAATATCTGTTGGACAGAGAGAGACCGGCTCAGAGATGCTAAGTGACTCACCTAAGGTCATCTAGTAACTAAGAGCTGTCAGTTCATCGTCCAGGCGGTTTCCTGGATCCATTTCTTGGCCCCATCCAAGGCTCTATTCCAGGCAGTGTCCTGCAGTCAAGCAGACTTATTCCCATCTCTGGGACTACTGTCCCCAGATGACCTCTGAGCCATCAGGCATAACATTTCATGGGAGAGTCGCATATTCACTGCCTGCTTATGTCTCTTTTCTCCCTTTTCCATTCTTTCATGTTTTAAAAATTAATTTTTGTTTAATTAAACTAAATATGTTTTTACCCTTGTCCCATATTCTCGGGCCATTCTCCACATGGCAGCTGGGTGATCCTTTTAAAATATGTCAGATCATGTCACTTCGCTGATTAAAACTCTCCAGTGGCTTCTCATGTCACTCATTAAAAGGCAAGTTGTTAATGGCCTTACAAGACTCTCAACAATCTGGAGAAGTATCTCCATGTTTATAAGTAATGCACGTGTGCACTATTTATTGATTTTTCAGTTTGGGATGCTATCTGTTGGCTTCCTGGTTCAGAGGACGAGGACTTGGTATCTGTGGGTCCAGCCTGGGCCCTCACCCCCTTTTCTTCGTGCTCGTCTTCACGCCACGGTTACATTATAGTTTCAGGTTAGACCGTCGCTGTTGGAACAACAGACTGGTAGAAGGTGTGTATGTGAGAGTCAGATTTCCTGGCTTCAAATCCTGATCCTGCTGCTTATTCCACAACCTAGGACAAGTTCCTTAGCGACTTTGTGCCTCAGTTTCCCCATACGTAAGATGGGAAATTCCTGAGAGGACAGTTCTCACAGGGAGCTTCTGAGGGTAAGTGAGATATTGCATGAAAAGACCTCAGAACGATGACTGACACAGAGGAAGTGCTAGTGGTGATGATGATGTAACTGAAGAGCCGAGGAATGTCCTCTACTATTTATTTCTTTGCTTGCACAACTTTCTGCTTTTTCTGGAGATAATTATTTCCTTTTTTTCCCAACTGCTCATCTGTCTACATATCTATCATAGCTAATCCTTTACGAACTTTACAACAGTACTATTTTCACAATACTATTTTCTATATGATTAAACAAATCAGATAATCTCTTAATTCTGTTTTATTGCCCCCTGGAGAGCTGCCCCCTGGAGGCCTCTGTCCCCTAGAGCCAGTCTGCCCTGGGGGCTCTCAGGATTTATTACAGCTGTCATTTCCTTTGCCACCATGCTGAGAATTCCTTTTGTCTCTTTTCTATTGTTATTGTTGCTGGATCCCTATTTGCTGAATTCTCTGTTGTCTTCTTTCTTGGACTAATATCTCATTTTGCTGGAACACATCCTTCAGTAGCTTTCTGACAGAGAATGCCTTTTCACTCAATCTCGCAATTTGTATCCTAAAATTCTGGGAACTTGTCTTGAATTTTGCATGTCTGAAAATGTCTTTGTTCTGTCCTCATACTTGATTGATAGTTTGGCTGAGTACAGAGTTCTAGGTTAAAAATAATTTTCCAAAGAATGACAGAAATTTCCATGTATTCTTTCAAATTATTTCCAGCATGTATTGTTAAGTGACAAAAGCAACATGCCCAGAGTGAAAACAGCATACTGCCTGTTATGGGAGAAAGGCTGTAATTTGCCTGCATTTGTATAAAGTACCACTGGCAGAATGCACAGTACAAGGGCTGTGGGATATAAATGGAAGCAGATTTGTCGAGTATAATTTTTCATACTCTTTTGATGTTTGAACCATCTTACTGTATTACCTATTCAATAAAATAAACTAATAAATGTCAAAAAAAGTAAAATTAAAAACTATTTTCTACCTCAATTTTTAAGGTATTTTTTTTCCATTTTATTCTAGCTTTCAGGTTTGCTTTGAGAATTTTGATGCTTCATATATTTTCAGTATCCTGTATGATATCTGCTTTACTCTCCGGAAGCTTTTAGGATCTTCTCCTGATTCTCAGTGTTTTGGATTTTTTTTTTTTTTTCCATTTATTGAGCATTCACTGGGTTCATTCCATCTGGAAATTTGTATCCTAAAATTCTGGGAGATTGTCTCAAATTTTTTCCATCCCACCACTTTCTCTCTTCTTTTACCAGAACTCCTGTTGTTGGGAATAACTTCCTTTTCCTTCTTATTTTCTGGCTTTTTGTTTCTTGGTGATGCTTAATGGGAGATTACTCAACTTCATCTTCCACTCCTTCTACTAAACTTATCTGTTCTATAGTTAATTGTTCAGTTTTTTTGGTTGTTCATCATTCTGTTTTTTTTTAAAGATTAGCCCTGAGCTAACATCTGTTGCCAATCTTCTTCTTCTTTTTTTCTTCTTCTCCCAAAAGCCCCCCAGTACATAGTTGCATATTCTAGTTGTAGGTCCTTCTGGATCTGCGATGTGGGACGCTGCCTCAGCATGGCCTGATGAGCGGTGCTAGGTCCACACCCAGGATCCGAACTAGCAAAACCCTGGACCGCCAAAGAGGAGCACAGAGCTTAACCACTCGGCCACTGGGCCGGCCCCTATAGCATCCTCTCTTGATTGGCTAACGCAATACCTTTTCTTATCATTCTGAAGATATTCATTTTCGCTTTTGGTTTTTTCCTGAACTTTTCTTTTGTTCCCTGCATGATGGTCTGGGGTTTTTTGTCCTTTGTCTGTTTTGGCTTCCACCTTTCATCTTGGACCTTTTCCCACATGTGTGGTGATCCTTGGCCATCCGTTCAGATGTGAGAACGAGGCGCTAAAAGCTGTGAGAACAATCTGAGCAGAAGCCAGGAGGGGAGATGCCTTAAGATGAGACCAGGAGACTACCTGGCGTGCAATGGGGAGGCTGAAGTGTGAGCCCCAGAAGTTAAGTAATTCCTTGGGGCACAGGCACACAGTCTGGAGCTGAACTCCAGTCCCCCATCTTCAAGGCTAGTGCCCTTGACCACAGTGTCAGCACTGGGAGGAAATATTGCTTAATGCTAACAAGCCAAACTTCTCTAATTTGGTGCCTATAGATGGAGTCTTATTTTTGATTAAGGAGGGCGTAAGGATTGAGAAGAAAGTTGAAAATTAATCTGAGACTACTACCAAGGAAGAATAGTTAATCTTTCATGCCCATTCAGCCCAAACAAGAGAACTGGTCGTTATGATTTTCTTTTACTGTGAGTGGAATAAATGTCAAATTAGATGAGCAAATGAAGAGAGTTATTAAAAAAAAATAAGATTTTCATAGTTTCAGGCATCAAGGATAATTCATTTATTTGTTTGGAAAGTTCTCTAAGATCTGAGATATATTTTCCATAAAACAAATATAAAATACCTGGAGAGTTTAGGTCGGCAGAATGTGATATGGTCTTGGCAAGGGGTAAATTCTCAGATCAGCAAGTATGTCAGAGCCAGAACCGTTCGGGGCCCATGCTGGCGGATCATATTGCAATGTTTCCACCCACTTCTTGGCTTGGGGGAGTGAATGAAAAATCACATAGTGGTCATGATAATATTTAAACATGAAAAAGCCAGGAGGTCCAAAGTTGCTCATTATGCTTTTAACCTTCATCACGTAAGTTTATCAATTTTTTCCACCCTTATCCTTGATTTCTTTTATTTTTTACCTTCTTTTATGACATCCCTTGGGCATATGGAAGATGTGGAGTTCTGGAGTTCTCCAGGTTGACACTCAAAGGGATGGAATTTCCATGTTGATTGAACAAATAATATGATTCCACTCTGGATGCCCTAAGAGATTGTTTTAAATGACCCCCAATATATCTTTATATCTGCGATGTAAGTACTCTATCTCCGTGCCATGTGTTATGGTAGCCACTAGCCTGTGTAGCCACTGAGCACTTGAAATGTGGCTAGAGCAACTGAGGAAGTGCCTTTTAAATATTATTTAATTTTAATTCATTTAAATTTGAACAGCTGCCTATGACTGGTGGCTACCATATTGGACAGAACAGCTTTAGAGCAGTGATTTATTCTGCGTTGAAATATGCTGTCATAGAAGTATGTGCTATAATGCAGAATAGGCACTGAGTCCCGTGGGCTGTATGTCACTCAAGACTGGGCGTAGAAGAGTGAAATGATGACGCAGGTGGACAGGACTGGCTGCAGGCCAGAACATGGGAAGAACGTGTGGGGTAGCGGAAGGAGCAGGTCAGCCTTTTTAAGTTGCGTGACCACAGGCGACTTAACGTATCCATCCTGTCCTTTGTCTGTGGAAGAGGAACTGTATGGTTGTAGTAGTGAGCTGTGCCCGGGAAATGCAGAGCAGGCTGCCTGGTGTCTGGTGGGTGCTGAAGCGGTTTTCTGCCTTCTGGTGACTGTCTTCATCTCTAGAAAGACACAACAGTGCCGCTCGACCGGCCAGGACGTGCCCAGGAATCATGGACCCAGTGGCTCCCTCCTAAGATGAGGGCTGAGATGGGGGCAGAGGGTAAAGAGAGAGCAAAGAGAGCGATCTGTAGGAAAGATCTGAGAAAACACAGGAACGACAATCTCCTGCGCGTGAGGGGGACACAGACAGCGCTTGGGTCTGGTCAAATGAACTCAGAGTGACGGCCCTGATGGCTGCCGCTTTCAATGCATGAGCATCTTTAGGGTCGGAACCCTGAGGGCCTTCCTCGAGTTCAGAGCGTGTGTACAATTGAGCACTGAGACGGACAGGACCCTCTGTTTGTACGGCTATTTTTGCTTCTTGGTCTTGAATTTAAGAATCAGTGGTAAGATGCCATCAGATTTTTCGAGCTGCTTCGTTGTCAGGCGGCCAAGCCTTGGTGTCACGCTGTTGGTTAGCTTACTAGAGATAATGGGCCACTTCACCCAGGCCTTGTCCTGCACTGTTTATCTTTGGGCTTATCTGACCTCTCAGAAGCGACTAAATTACCTGCCTATTTTTAACCTGTGTCTGGAGCCAGCTCTGGAGTGAATTGGCCGCACGAGTTGCAATGAGGTGGTGGCCACACTGTGTCCCAACTCTTCATTTCGGTTTCTCAACTTTTTCCTCTTACTTTTATGTCAGGTTTTTCAGCCTCGGCACTATTGACATTGGACCGGATAATTCTCTGATGTGGGAGCCATCTTGTCCATTGTAGGACATTTAACAGCATTCTTGGCTTCTACCTAGGAGCAACGACCAAAAATGTCTCCAGACATTGACAAATGCCCCCTGGGGCAAAATGGCCTTTGTGCCAGGTTGGTACCTTGGGCTCTGAACCGCTCGCCTTAGCTACAGAAATCTGGATCCTTTCCTCTCAGCTCTTATCAGTGCATATGGCTGCACTCCAGGAGGGCAGAAAGCACGAGCTGGCCAAACCACATTCTCCTTGGAGTTTCTCCATTTAAACCTCCTGGGAATTTGGAGGGGCCTGCATACCCTGGAAAGCTGAGGTGGAGCAGTGTTGGGAGTAGCTGACTCAGGAAGTTGGGCTATCGGCTGCAAATTTGGTTGCACCTTGTAGTGTTCCAGGGGCATGCTTGAGTTGATGGCAGGTGGGGGACATAGTGGCGATGATGGAACGGACCTTGAATTACAGGTACAACAGTGACATGTTGCTGCCTCTATGGAAGATAGGTTGGCGTGAAGGTGGGGCTGGTGAGAAGTGGCCTTTTGAGTGACATCCTGCAGGGCAGAGTGGCTCCTTTCTGCCCCTGGGAGACACCCTTTTCCCGCTGATCCTGAGTGTGCTGGAGGCAAGCCTGGTCAGTGTGGGATCTGACTCAGTTGGGCCGCAGAGCAGTGAGGCAGGAAATCCGTCTGCGCCGGGTGCAACAGAGGCTTGTCTTTCTGTCCAGGAAGAAGCCCAGGCCGGACTGCTGAGGCGTGCTCCAGGAATAGCAGGGCTGGCTGGTGGTGTTCATGTGCCACTGCTGTGAGAGCTGCTGAGAGCCGGCACTGACCACAAGTCAAGTGGCCACAGGGTTGGCATTCCAAGCCAGTGGGCGTCAAGTATGCACACTGCCCTCCGGCTTCACGCGGGGAGTTGGCAAGAGACTGAGGAGGGAGAAGATGCTGCTGGGCGCTGCCTGGATGTGGAGCTAGACGCTTCCACCTACGACCCCTCCATCCTCCGGCGACCCTGAAGATGGCATTTCCATAGGGGCGTCCATCACCTGGGAGAAGCATCAGGCCAATCAGAGGCCAGGTCCAGGCTGATGCTTCTGTCCCACTTGAAGGGCCCCAAAGGCAGGGAGCTCAAGCCGCCGCATTGTTCAGTATGAGCCAGGAGCCTCTGTGGCCAGACGTTCTGCGAGCGCACCTGCCTGCATCACCTGGTCACTCTGGTGTGCTGCCGGAAGACCCCCACCTTCAGCCTCACCAGTGGTGGAGGTGCTGGAGGCCCATTAATACTCCAGATCCCTAGGGAGGTGCCCCACATCAGAAGGGGCCTGGGTGTTGGACAACAAAGAGACCCGTGAAAGCACATTTCCATAGGAGTAAAATTGTCCCCATATCTCCTAGAAGGCTCGTTGCTTTTGTCATTCATTGCTGAACTCGCCCAATGGATCACCAGACAGTGGTCCTGGGCGGGGTCTCTGCTGTGTTCCCGAGTCTTGGCTGCGCTCAGCAGGACAGGTTCCTTTCCTTACGGCTCGCCAGCTCTTTGAAAGTGATGTGCAGCCCCCATCGCTCCATCAGCCTGTTCCCAGGGAGAGAATGTGGAATCGCTGGGTCCCCATGGCTCCCCCTTACTCCGCCCTGGGCCTCTCTTCCCTGATTCCTGGGCCTGAAGGCATGCGAGTCACCCTCAGCCTGCAGAGAGGACACCGCAAGCGACTATGGACCACGTTAATGTTCTGTGTTCTGCCATATTCTCCTCCGTGGTTTAGACGTCTGGCTTCTGTTTTTATGCACAATTTGCAAAGAAAAATGCATGCACACAATATCCCTCTCCTTAATTGAAAATTCAGCTTTAGAGTTCCTTTTGGTTTAATAAATCTTTTTTACTTGGATTTTCGTTTTTGTGAATCATGTCAGTTTTAACATACAGTCATTAGTCACTTAACGACTGGGACATGTTCTGAGAAATGCATCGTTAAGTGATTTCATCGTTGTGTGAACATCAGAGAGTGCACTTACACAAACCTAGGTGGTACAGCCTGCTACACGGTACTAGTCTCGTGGGACCACTGTCGTCTGTGTGGTGCATCAGTGACTAAACGTTGTGTGGCACAAGACTGTATTTTCTTTCCTAAACATCTTTTCCAACTTTCCCTGAATAGAACATGGCAGTTAATAAATTATACTGAGTACAGGATATAGTGGGAGGATTGCCTTGTAGTTTAGCAGGTTGTACTCTGTGCTGTCCAATTGCTTGGTTTTTAAATATGATTTAATATAGATAGTGTAACAGGTTAAAAAGCATAATGTACAATATACACCACATGTCGTATTTGTTGTTAATGCTGTCAAGTCGATTCCGTCTCCTAGCGACCCTGTGGACAGACCCTTCCTGGCCTTTTTGCACCATCCTCTCACCTTATGCTGCTGTATCAGACAATGCTCTACTGCTGTTCATACAGTTTTCCTGGCCAATTTTTTAGGAAGTGGGTGGCCAGGTCCTTCTTCCTATTCTATCTAGTCTGGAAGCTCTGCTGAAACCTGTCCACCATGGGGGCCCTGCTGGTATTTGAAGTCCCAGTGGCATAGCTTTCAGCATCACAGCAACACACAGCTGCCACAGTGTGACGACCAACAGATGGGTGATGTGGTTCCCTGACTGGGAATGAACCCAGGCCGTGGGAGTGAGAGCACCGAATCTTAACCCCTAGGGGCCTGCTCGGTGGCACAGTGGTTAAGTTCGCACGCTCTGCTTTGGCGGCCCATGGTTTGCCGGTTCGGATCCCAAGTAAGAACCTACACACTGCTCATCAAGCCATGCTGTGGCAGGTGTCCCACGTATAAAGTAGAGGAAGATGGGCACGGATGTTAGCTCAGGGCCAGTCTTCCTCAGCAAAAAGTGAGGAGAATTGGTGGCAGATTTTAGCTCAGGGCTAGTCTTCCTAAAAAATATAAATAATAAAAAATAAATGGAACACACACACACAAATCTTAACCACTAGACCACCAGAGCTGGCTCTCTCTATGTATTGTATAGTTAAAATTAATTCTGTTTGTTTATACAGTTTTGTATCCAACTTTTTAAAATTTTTAATCATGTCAAATAAGGATGTGCCTGGCCCTTTAGAGGACGTCATCTGCATCGTTTTAGGTGCGGCCATGCTCCTTTTCTTAGGCCCTTTCCATGTTTACTGATGGATAATTCATTTCTTCAGTAGACATGAAGGGTGGGCCCAGCTCTGCCACTAACAGGATCTGGGACATGGTCCTTCACTGTCTTGAAGCTTCAGTTCCTCATTTGAAGAATGAAGACATAATGATTGGGAGGAGTCTTGAGATGATGCCCGTCACTTGCCAAGGTCTGGGCCTCCCCCATGAGTGCCTGCTTCCCTCCAGCCTCATGTGGCCTCTCTCTCTCCTCCTGCAGGTCACTTCCTGTGGGAAGCTCACTGCCTGCCTGTCTCCACCCCAGGTCTGAGATGTGCATCTTCCCAAGTTTCCCCAGCTCCTCTCGTCACACTTGTCAGCTGGGTCGCTATTTCCTTCATCGGCTCTCTTCTCCCTAAAGGATCATGTGTCCTCTGCAGGCTGCGCCTGGCCCTGTCGCTAGGGGACTCCCATACCTGGCAGACAGGAGTCACCAAGAACCGCCTGTCGAATGAATGCAGGTTGAAGCGTCAGTGGGAATCCCTCTGCAGTTTGGTGGTGACTAATATCTTCCTATTAATATGAAAACCTTTGAATTTGGTATTTTTCTTCCAAGTAGTTTAGACTGCCTTTGTCTAAATTCATGCATGAATTATGTAGAGTGGGTTTCATTGAAAAATTCGAAATCCTGACAACCTCATCAGTTTTCAGAATAGATCAGGTGATGAAATTGTTCTGTCCTCATATTGATAACTTCATCAGAATTGATCAGCAAGAGGCCAGCCCCACCCAGAAACCACAGTGGTCCCCACGTGTCACACTGAACTCTGCCACCAAGGCCGGGTCTGCGTTAGTTGCTTTGGGTTTCTCTTGGCATGATATGAAACTTTTAGTCCAGTGGATGGCATTGTGGGAAATTGTGAGACCAGTGAAATAAAATTCCCTCCTAATTCCTGCGATCAGAGATGTTTTGCACACCCTTAAGAAAATATAGGAAACCTAGGAATTAAGTGCCACACAGAGACCCTGAGTCGGAAGACCTGGGTCTGAGGCCCAGTGTCACCATTTTTTGGCTTGGCCACCTCAGACAAGCCACATGGCCTCTCTGAGCCTCGGTGTTCCCACCCTAAAGTGGAGGTGATAATGCTTGCTTGTGAGGACTGGAGGATGGGGTACAAACAGGATGCTTAGGATGGGGAGCTCCGCCGTTCATCAGAGCATCGAGATCTCACATGCACCCTCTAAAACCAAGTAGGGGATAGTTCTGGCCACAGACCACATGTGTACAGTGGCCACCTGCCTGTTGCCCACATTAAAAGAGATCTAGACTGAGAGAGGCCTGGCTCCCACCCTAGTCTCCAGGCTTCAGCTCCAGGTTCTGGCTCCAGGCTCCAGGCTCTAAGCTCCAGTTCTAGGTTCTGGCTCTAGCTCCAGGCTCCAGGTTCTGGATCCAGACACCAGGCTCCAGATTCTGGCTCCAGGCTCCAGCTCCAGGTTCTGGCTCTAGGTCTGGGCTCCAGGTTCTGGCTCCAGACTCCAAGCTCCAGCTCCAGGCTCTACTCCAGGCTCCAGGCTGCCTAACTGGGAGGGTGTGGTTGGGGGGGAATTTACCCAGGGGCAAGGCCTACTCAGCTTTGGCCTCCCTAGCTGGAAAGAGGGATAATGACCACCCACCTGTCTCACAGAGTTCACGTGAGGCCCAGATGAGAAAACATTTGAGATAATGCACACAAACCCTAAAGGGGTTTGCAAATGTAAGATGGCGGTGGTATTATTGTCAGAAAAGTTTAAGATAAATTCTTAACACCTAGATGTTCCGGGCTGGTTCGTAGCTACTTCTGAACTTGGGGCGGTGTGCTCATGGCCCCAATAGTCATGCATTTTCCTCATGCAGGGCTCTCTCTCTGTCTTTTTGACGGTGATGCTACTTTCTTCTAAAATTGGAGGAGGAAGCCCCGTGTGTCCCTCGGGAAAGGTGGGAGGTAGAGGTGTGGTGGGACGGTGCAGGAGCCATGGCCCAGAAGTTGTCCACACGTGGTTCTTCTCTGGCCTTTGAGGACCCAGGTCCTTTCAGGTCCACGTGGAGGTGGGGAGGAAATGGACTGGAGCCGCCATCACCATGACGACCACAGATCCTCACCAGCCCAGGCTTGTCAAGGGGCGACCTTGGGGGGCCAGCAAGAGGCCTCCCCAGTCTCCTCCAGGCTTCACTGTCATCTCTTTGTGCCTCAGGTTTCCTACAGTCTGATCCTGTGTGCGGTCTGCAGAACACAGGAAAGAAAGAAGTGGTGTAAGACCCCGCCAGGGGACTCTGATGCACACCAAAGGTTGAGAAGCCATGCCTTGGATCCATTGATGCTGTTAGTGAATCTGACCATAGAGGTGAAGAATGGCATTTACACTGAAATCCCTGGTTAGAGTAGGACACATTTCTCCTGCTCAAATGCCCGAGGAGTGAATGGCCGGCTGCAGTAGCAAGTACGAATGTTGTCATAACCTCCAGGCTGAGTGAGACTGGTGGTGGAGGAGCTGCCCCTTCTCACAGGCTTCCCTCTGTCCCCAGTAAGAGCCTGGCTGTGGCCTCCAGCCCTGAGGGTCAGTCTCCTGGCACAGCAGACGTTCAGGGAGGGAGGGAGTGCGTGAACAAATGAAAGGATTAATGGATGGATGGATGGATGGATGAATGAACGAATGGAATTAGCCCTACTTCACAGTAACATTTGAAAGTTCAGATTCTTTTGAAACAAGACCAAGATTTTAAAAGATTTTCAGTGGTCACTTATGTGTAAATGAAGATTTACCAGAAACCTGTTGCCTGCAGGAACTAATTTGGCAAGGTGTTGATTCTCTGAAATGTACCTTTTGCTTCCACCTCACCTGGGCCAGCTTGGTTAGCAGCTTTGTCCCGCTTCATGTCATAGAATAGAAGGAGAAATAAACAGGAAACTCTCAATTCCTTCCCAGCCACTCTTACAACTCTTTCCTCTTTCCAACTCTTCGTTTTTATGACTTTTTCTCCCTTGTGTTTCTCCATTGACTTTTTTTGAGATGTATGCACTTGGAAAAAATCTTTGAACAATCCTACTGATGGGACTTTGACTTCATTGGGCAGCCTGTGGGCGATCCGGTTGCACCACACGCTGCCAGCGCAATGAGCTCGTGTTCCCTAAAAAGGCATTTATTATGTCCAGGAAAGCTTTGCGAAGGTTGATGGCACTCTACCAGGGGCTGAAGTAACTCGGGTAGAACACTGTCTGTGCAGCCTCCCTGTTGGGGAGCAGGGTTTGGACTGGAGGAATTTAGGTGTACTCATATACCCCGCCAGGTGCAATAAATAGCTGTCTTTGCCTGACCTTAACCCGGGTTCCAAAAAGCCATGAGCACACCAGGAGTAACTGGAATCATTGGGAGGAGAATGGTGCTGGTGATGGCATGTTAGAGCAGGTTGGAGGGCGTGCAGATGGAAATAAACATGATACAGTGTTGGAGATGTGCCTTGTGAAACCGTCAGCTTAGCTAGGTGGATCATTAAGAGAAGACATAACCTGTTCCACACAATTTTGTTTTTTGGTTAGCTAAACTACAGACTTTACACAGATTCCCCAGTCTTTCGACTAACGCCTTGTTTCTGTTCTAGGATCCATTCCAGGATCCCACATTGCGTTTTGTCCTGATGTTGCCTGTGTCTACTCCAATCTGGGATGGTTTCTCGGTCTTTCCTTGTCTTTCATGACCTGGGCATTTTTGAGGAGTGTCAGCCATGTATTCTGTAGAATGGTCCTCCATTTGGATTTGTCTGGTTAGACTGAGGTTATGGATATGGGGGAAGAATTCACAGAGGTGAAGTGCCCTTCTGTTCAAATGACATCGGGGGCACATGATGTCAACATGATTTATCACTGATGCTGTTGACCTTGACCTCTGGCCTGAGAGGGGGTCTGCCAAGTTCGTCCACTGTAAACCTCCGATTTCTCTCTTTCTGTATTCTGTCCTCTGGAAGCAAGTCACTCAGTCCAGGCCATGTCACGGGAGGGGACTTTTCTGTTCCATAGCCTGGAAGGAAGGGTATCAAAGAATGTGTGGTCTTAGGTCAAAACCATTGCTTTAAGGCTGTGCAAATATCCTGTGCCAACCTAAAGTTCCTCAGTGGATAAGTAATTCTGTTTTAAGCGTGAATAACAAATGTGAGTTATTTGGTGTAACCAGTGAACTTGAGAGCAAGGATTGGGAAGCCCTTGTGTATATTGTGGCACCGATAGTGGCCTCTTCTTGGCCCAGCGTCATGGCCTTTGCTCTTTCTCCTCACTATGGGGACACGAGCTGGGTCTCTGGGTCCCCCTAATACTCTGGAGGTTTCTGCTCACTGCTGGGGACGTGAACGCTCCGACGCCTTCCTAAGCCCACACCCAATCCTCCTGCTTCACCTTTCCACCGGAGCCACAGCACAAAGAGACACGCTCTAAGCAGCATCTCCATCCTCTGGCTTTCTCCATGGTGCAGCCAGGAGAGGCCGTGCTCCCCAGCGGAAAGGAGATACGCTTGGGAAGATAATTCTGTTGACTTCTTCTTTTTTTGGAGGGGGTGAGGAGAAGCCAAATAGTGGATCATTATTTGAATGATGGTCTTAAATGATGAATAGAAAGAATAGTGACTTTCTTCATCTTAACTCGTCATCCCTTTTCAAATTGAGTCATTTATCGCCTCCGTTTGAGATGAGATCTCAATTTTTAAAAGCACGAGTTTGGCTTGGACATGCTTTTCGGTACGGGCCGTGGATAAGAAGTCAGCAGCAGCAACCGTCCCCTTGAGTTAGTCAGAGCTTGCTTTCCAAGGCAGACCTAAGTAACTGCTCTTCAGCCGAATAATTTTTTGCTAATTTTGTTTCCTGCTTTCTACTGCTAAAGTGAGGAAAGACTTGAGGGAAAAATCTAAAGGAAAAAAGGGAAAATACAGTATCTGTCTCTTGGAAATTGTCTTCAATAACAGTGAAGGATAGAATGTGAGAAAGATCAAAGAAAATGCAGACCAGACCATTGAAGATGAAATGTCTAAATTGCAGAGAATTATAAACCTTTCCCTAGAAGACGTCAGCACTAAGTCGCCACGAGGCAGTGTGCCCCGGATTCTGGGGAGCCTTCGGAATTACGGATCTTCACTCCTGGGATTCCGTGACTGTTTTTTCTTTTCCCTGGATTGATTATGCATCGTGGCCATGCTTGATGACGAGATCAGGATAACAGCAGCAGAGGGAGTGGCGGCGGCAGTTAACGTTTACTGGGTGGTTGTTGCCCTTTGGTTAACTCGTTAACTCTTCACGGTGATGCCGTAAGGCAGTGTGCGGGCTGAACGTCGGTGTCCCCCCCAGAATTCACGTGTCGAAAGCTTAACATCCAGTGTGGTTGTATTTGGAGAGACGGTCTCTAAGGAAGAAACTAAGGTTAAATGAGGTCATAAAAGTGAGACCCTGACCCAGAAGGATTGGTGTCCTCATAAGAAGAGACACCAGAGGGCCCTCCCTCCCCATGTGCACGCAAAGAAAAAGCCATGTGAGCACACAGCAAGATGGCGGCCATCGAAAGCCAGGAGGAGAACCCTCATCGTAAACCACACTTGCTGGCACCTGGATCTTGGACTTCTGTCCCTCAGAACTGTTGTATAAGTCGTTTATGCCCAGTCTGCAGCATCTTGTTATAGCAGCCGAGCAGACGAAGACAGATAGATACTGTCGTTCCCCTATCAACAGTGAAGAAACAGTCATGGAAAGGAGAAATGACTTGCCTTCTTGATCGGTTGGTTTTTCCTTCACTTCCAGTAGCGTCGCTGTATACGTTTAATGAAATGCCCAGTTCGTAACGGTTCCTGACAATCATAGCTTTATTGTAAACCTACCGAGTTAGGACTCCTTCTCCACGTTTGACTTTTTTCACTTTGAGGTCTCTTTGCTTTCGTGTTAATATTTGAAACCCTTGTGTCATCAGCATAGGTCAGGTTGTGATGTGGTAACAAATGTCCCCAATCTCAGAGGTCTAAAAAGGCAAAGTTCCCCTCTGGCCCACAGTAGATGCCCATCACAGGTCTGAGGGGCCTCGGCTCACTGTCATCTCACAGGGACGCTGTCCAGTAGTGACTCCCTGCTCAAGGGCTCCCACTGTCATCACAGCAGTGGGCAGAGACCACAGCGACTTGCTCACTGGCTCTTAACACGTCTGCCCTGAAGTGGCACAGGGCTCCGGGCACAGATGGCAGGTGCTGGACTGCCTCCTGTTGCTGATGTGGGAGGCTTTGTGCAAAAGTAGAAAAGACAGGAAGACCCCCCCCCCCCCCCCCCCCCCGCCACAGGTGCAGGGCTGGGACAGGAGAAGAGGCCCTTTCCTTTAGATGGGGCAGCCCCCCAGGGGGTGTGGCTGCAGTGGGGAGCAGGGGCTGGGTTTCACCCCGTTGGTCCCAGGGCCTAGGCACTGCATGGCCAGGCATGGCGGCCCTGGTTCCGAGCACATTCTGGTTCCTTCCGCAGCACCAGGATGCACCAGGAGGGGAAGCAGCAGGACTGGCTTTTAGTGCCCTCAGCCAGCTTTAGGGAGCCGGGGCCCTCCCAGATCCTGGCCTTCGGTTGCGTCTTGGCTGAGATGGGATCTGGTTTTGCCTTTTTTAAGCCTTCATGAGTATTTTCAAGAGAAGTTGGGGCTGCTGGCGAGACTGCATTCCAGACTGTTCTTGAAGTAGGAGCCACATCTTCTTGTTGATTTTTCCAGAACCTGGGGGAAGAACTTATTCCTTTCTTTGATATCCTGAATTGCTGAGTGCTGCTTCTGACTACAGCAGCATGGAAACCTCAAATGGAGACAGTGCGTAAACACAGTGGTCCTTCTGCTCCGTTCTGCTTTCTTTATTTGGGTTCCAGTATTACCCTCATTTTGTCCCCGTGTTCAAGTTATATTTGAATGACTTAGTGCTTCTCGACCAGCTGTGGCTGGAGGCCAGCCTTGAGCCTTGACCCTCTCCCCGGATGTCCCATGCAGTGCCGGGGTTTTAAGAATGCGGGAGACTAGAAATGGCTATGGCTGCCCACCACATCTTCCCAGCACCTGCCGACTCCTCGGACACCGTCATGCTCCTCTTTCCCCATTTTAGGGATTGTTTTCTTCTGAAATCACATGGCAACATGTCCAATCTATGTTGTTTTCAAGGGTCCAGAGTGTTCATTGCAGCCTCAGCAGTGTAGACCTGGGAGGAACAGGAGCATGCATCATTATCTGGAGAGGGTTCCCTCAGAGCAGGAAGTGATGGCAGGGTTCTGCAGGAGGGAACTGAAATTAAGCTGTTTATTACCTCTTACCTCGTTTTCTCAAATTCCCAAAAGACTCGCATCTTTTCAGGATTTTTCTCTTTCTCCCTCCTGGCTATTATGCTATTACAGTGAGAAGTGTCAGTTCTCCTGTTCTCGATGCCCCAAGGGGAGTTCTCAGAGTGGCTGTGACTGAAAACTGAGAGGCGGCCTCCGTTCCTTGCCTCACTTCCTTGGTCAGCGTCGCGGCTGCAGGGCCCCGTGGCTTCTGCGGGAGCAGGAGGAAGAGCTGGGGCTGCGGGCTGGGAGCACCTGCCGCTTAGCTCAGAGCTGGCAGCGTGCAGTCTGGCCCTGGAGCAGGTCCCTCTCCCCGCACAGAATGAGCACAATTTAATTAGCTCTCATCAGCTAAGAACATGGTTATGTAGATACAATTATGGGTCAACCTGAGGGCATTCTCAGTGTATTTTTAGATTTTATTTTCTAAAAAGAAGCTGGTGTGTTTCAGGTTGCTGTCGACGCAGACTGCGAAGGGCCTTGACATTCTTAATTGTCCATTTTATTCCTCTGATCGTTGCCTCCTCTCTCGCTCCTTCAGAACAGCCACGGGGGCCAGCATCACTCGGGCCTCATCCACCCTGGGCTGTCTTTTTGTTCATTTACCTCTTCATTCATTCATTCATTCATTCATTCTCTGAGTCAACAAATGAATCTCTGATTAGCCCCCTCGGGCACTAGTGTGCTGGGGCCAGAGGAAGATAGGATGTGGTCCTTATCTCGACAACCTGCCTTTCAAATATTCATCCATCCCTTGGGATTTGTACGGCTCGTGTCCTCTGTGCCAGGACACAGCAGTGCTCAAGACAAAGTCCCTGCCCCCTGTCACCCTAAAGATAAACTCGTGAACTGGCAGCTCTGTGACATGCCAGGTGTTGAAAAGTGCTGAGCAGAAAAGCAGAGGGAGAGGTGAGAGGAGGGAAAGTCAGGGCAGGGCTGCCTGATAGGGTGATGTTCCAGGCAGAGGGAACAGCAGGCGCAAAGGCTGCAGGATGGAAGCAGGCCTGAACAGGGAGGCTGTGTGGCTGAGCAGAGTGAACCCAAGGAAAGAGAGAGTTGGAGGCTAGATCTTTGGGGCCTTAAGGCCACCATAAGCCTTGAGCTTTTCCTCCCAGTGAGATGAGCAGGCTGTTGGACAGCTCTCATGGAAGGCTGGCCTTCTCTGGCCTGTGTTTTAAGAGTATTCTTCATGGTGCCATGTGCAGGACTGCCAAGGATGGCTGTGCAGGTTGTGCACTGCACAGCCACAGAGCACACCCTTCAGACTTAACTCCTGTATGAATGGCCATCAACTGCCTGAATGAGGCTGGCTCTGCATGAGAAGCAGACTGGAGAGGGTGAGGACAGAAGCAGGGGACCAGACCGGATGCAGGTCAGTGACCTGGAGGAAAAGATGATGGTCGCTGGACCAGAATGGAGCAGTGGGGCTGGTGAGCAGTGGTCAGATTCCACATGCCTTCTGCACGTAGGGCCCACAGGGTTTGCTGACAGATCAGATATGGGGTAGGAGAGAGACACCGAAGATGACCCAGGGGTTTTGCCCTGAGCGACCAGAAGAGTAGATGTTGAGGTTTGACATAAGCTAGTCTGGGAGTTGAGTAAATGTCGGTTTTAGGGGAAAAACCCAGTTGCCTCTCTTGGCACCTCTGCTCCCTGTCCCCCACATGCTCCTCTGAAATGCTCACGGGTCACTTCAAAGTGTGGACTTCTGATTAGGGGAATTCAGAAGCTAATTCATAGTCCCCAAGGTGTACAGGAAAGTTAATTTCTGCAGTGTTTATCAGACTCTTTAAGTTGGAGGTTTTTAAAAATGGATTTTATATAAAACATTTCAAACATACCCAAATGAGGGAGACTGACACAATGAACACCCGTACATCCATCACCTAGATTGACAAGATTTTGCATACTTGTGTCATCCAGCTCTCTTTTTCCCTTTGCTCACTGTAAGCAAATTCCAGATGCTACGTCACTTCACTCTTACACACTTCAGCACGCATGACTTTGCAAAGGAACATTTTCCTATATAACCACAACGCTCTCATACTTGGCAAAATTGACATTAACTCGTTGGTATCATCTAATACCCAAACATAATAAAATTTTCCTAATAATCTCAAAAATAACATTTTCCCATTGCTTTCTTTGGAACAGGATCCACACAAGTCCACACGTGATGGTTGGGATTCTGCCTCCTGAGTCTTTTTTAATCCGTGGAGCCCTCGCTGCCCACCGTGTTATTCTGGAAGCCAGGTCACGCCACCACTGGCCTGTCCTGCCATCCAGATTTAGCTGTTGCTTCCTTCTCGTGTCATTTTGCGTGTTCCTCTCTCTTCTGTACCTCCTGTGAATGAAAGTTAGCTCTCGAACGGTGCTGTCCAATAGAAACGTAACGTGAGTCACATCCGTAATGTTACTTTAGCCACATTAAAAAAAAGTGAAAAGAAATAGGTGAAACTCATTTTCATAATATATGTGATGTTGCCCAATATAGCTGAAATAATATCATTTCAACATGTAATCCCTATAGAAACTATTAGTGAGCTACTTTACATTCTTTTTATCCCACTAAGCTTTGAAGTCCAGGGTGGATCTTGCGCTGGCAGCTCTTCTCTTGGTTGTTCACCTGCTCAGCCGCCACGTGTGTCTGGTGTGCATGGGGCAGCCCAACTCAAGTGGCTTCTCCAGATTCTGGCGCACCTTTCCCTCGGAGGCGGTGCTGTGTGCGTCCTACTGTGTCGCATCGGGAGGTCCTCGGGCGTGGGCCCGCTTTTGGTGATCAGTGGGTGCAGGTGGTGACAACAGATCCGTTCATTGTAAACTTGTCCGTCGAGAAAGCAATGGAGCTCCCACTTTCTGAGATGGGGAAGACTGGGAAAATCAGGGAGTCGGGAGTTGAGTTTCGCACACGTGACATCTGAAATTCCTATCAGACTGCCAAGGGGAGAAGTAAAAGACGCGGTTGAATATGAGTCTGGAATTCGAGAGCGGGATCTGGGCTGGGGATACAAATTTGGGAGTTGCCAATGTATTGATGGCACGAGACTAGATCAGGTCACCAAGGGAACAAGGGCAGTGTTGAGAGGTCACAAAGGTGAGGAACGAGGAGGGCAGGCTGAGGGCTGTCCCAGATGCCCACTGAGGAAAGTACTTAAAGAAGGAAGGGATCACCTGTGTCAGGTAAGACCCGTGGGCCAGAGACGGTTGGGGCTGAGAGGTGGCCATTGGATTCGGAAGTCTCCTTCATGAGAGCTGGTTCAGTGGCGTAGTGGGAGCATACACTGGATTGGAGTGGGTTCCAGAGAGAAGGGGACTCCCCAAAAGGTTAAACATAGAGTACCGCATGATCCAGCAATTCCGCTTATGGGCCTATACCCAAAAGAACTGAAATCAGGATCCAGAACAGATATTTGTACACCCGTATTCACAGCAGTGTTATTGCCAATAGCCAAAAGGTGGAAACAACCCAAGTGCCCATAGACAGATGAATGGATAAAGAAAATGTGGAATATCCACACAATGGAATATTATTCAGCCTTTAAAAAGGAGGAAATCCTGTCACATGCCACAACATGAATAAATCTTGAAGATATTATGCTAAGTGAAATAAGCCAAGAGGACAAATGCTATATGATCCCACTCACACGAGCTCCCTAGAGTAGACAGAATCAGAGGCAGAACGTAGAATGGCGGTTGCCGGGAGAAGGGAAGAATGGAGAGGTAGTGTTTAATGGGGACAGAGTTTCAGTTTGGGAAGATGAAAAAGTTCCAGAGATGGACCGTCGGTGATGGCTGCACAACAACGTGAATGTACTTAATGCCACGACTGTACACCTAAAAATGGTTAAAATGGTAAGTTTTATGTTCTGCATATTTTACCACAAAATCAATGGTGGGGGGAGAGAGGGAAATTGAGGTAAGGTTGGCTAATGAGGCAAGTGGGTAATAGGAGATATGTGCCAGAGAGGAGGGAGGGAGGGGAATGTGGGGACCAGAAAGAAATTTAAAAAAGTGAAAATGGGGCAGTCATTCTGTGAATGAGTTTAGCTGTATAGAAAAAATGTTATAAAGTTGGGGGCCAGCCTGGTGGTTCAGCGGTTAAGTGCGCACATTCTGCTTCGGTGTCCCGGCGTTCGCCGGTTCGGATCCCAGGTGCAGACATGGCACCACTTGTCAAGCCATGCTGTTGTAGGCATCCCACATATAAAGTAGAGGAAGATGGGCATGGATGTTAGCTCAGGGCCAGTCTTCCTCAGCAAAAAGAGGAGGATTGGCGGCAGATGTTAGCTCAGGGCTAATCTTCCTCAAAAAAAAAAAAGTTATAAAGTTAAGGAGAGGAAGCGTTTGCTTTTGGCTGCTTCTCCACGGTGACCTTGGAGATAGCAAAACATCCAGTGCACTCTTGATACAGTGTAACTTTGAGGCCAGGCCAGAACAGGCCATACCAAACAGATTATATACAACGGATACCATTGGGGTGATGGAAATGTTCTAAAATTAGATGGTGCTGATGGCTGCTCCGCTCTGTAAATTTACTAAACATCCTTGACTTGAATTGTACGCTGAAAGCAGATGAATTTCATAGAGTAATTACACCTCGGTAAAGCTGTTAAAACACACAGAGACACACAAATGTTCGTGCTTCCCTGTAGTCCCTGCTTGTCCCTTATACGGAGGTGCCCTGTCCGCTGTCCCATTTCACAGGGAAGGAGGAGCGTGGTCACAGGAGTGAGCTGCGTCTCTGTATCTGCACCGTCTGTTCGATCCCTTCGCAGTTTTAGAACTGGAATACATTCTAATCTGGACGTGGTGACCTCATCGGCGGTGACTCCCTAAGTGGCCCAGTGAGTCTCCTCTCTAGTTCTGCATCCCCTGGATTAAGACTTCCCTGAAGTTGGGGGCCATCAAAGCAACTCCCCCAACGATAGGCTTGCTCCACTGCCAGCCCCATTTGCTGGCCGTTGGAATGGGCAGCCCTCAAGGAGATTTGGAGGATGAGTCCTGGCTTCTCTACGCCCCGCCTGTCCCTCGGACGGGCTCAGTGCTCCCATTTCCGCCCGGCCACGGCATCTGCCCGAGAAGCAGCAGCTGGCTCAGCAGATCAGAGCTCAGCACCATGGGCCTGCCGGCCGGAGGGCTCAAGCTTTCCTGAGACACTGTCTGTCTGCAAATAGCTCTGAGTCCGGCTTTTTGTTTTGGAGCCATTCATCGCCTCATCCTTTTTTCCATTCTGTCACTCGGCCCGTGGATGCAAGAGGGTGTGCCGACCTGGTGGTGTTTATTAGTGGGGAGGCATTCGGGCCACTTGGTGACTGGATGGAGAGCAGCTGTTCCCACCAGGGGTCTGAGTCTATAAAAGGTACATGTGAAAGAGCATCACTGAGCTGTCCGCTCAGATCAAACAGGGTCAGTTGCTAAATGCTCTCCTGGATTAATGGCGTTAAATCGAATGATCATAATAATGTAGAGCTGGAAGGGGTTTAAGAGATTTTTTTATCTCTATTCCATTTCCTTTATTTGAAAAACGAGGCTCGGAGGGCCCCATGACTTGCCCAAGGTTATGCAACGAATTCATGTCGGGGCTCTGTCTTGCGCCCACATCTCCTGATCGCTTGCAGAGGCAGGGCTGAGTTCATTACATCAGGCCCGATGCCCCCTTCTTATTATTTAAATGCTTCAGTGAGGAAGTTCTTACAATTCTGTGGTTCTTTAGCTTCCATAAGGCCTGTCTGTTCAGTGAGCAGATAATTCACACATTCGTAATAAAAGCAACCTGACATTTTTAGGGAATTGATGAATGACTGTGACTCATGATGGAAGGAAAATCTGAATCTAGAAGGAAGTTAGTTTAGATCAAACTGTGTTGGCCCAAATAGTGGATTGAGTTGTTATCCACATGATTTCAACGTTTCCTAGGTATTTAGTTGGTTTTCAGTGTTTTTTAAATGTCAAGTGTGTCTGGCACATAAGCATTTTTAAATGTTAGTTATTATTTTATAGTGTGAGTCACTGAATTGAAGAGTAGCACGTGGTGGCTTTGAGATCCCCCCCCCCCCCCCCC
>NC_060283.1:35467462-35471352 GCF_021613505.1 Equus quagga | reverse complement strand
GGGGGGGGGGGGGGGAGAGGGGTGGGCTCCAAGCCTCAGACAAGACTGGGGTGGGGCTTGGGCATCTCAATTTCTGAAAAAAGTGTTCTTGTGCACAGATCGATTTAGGAACTACTATTCCAGGGCATAGCAATCAAAAATAATTTTTTGAAATCACAATTGCATAGCAAGAGGTTACATTGGTTTTAGTTTGTTTTTCCTCTGAGAAGACTCTCCAGGCCACCTCAGCATCACTCCCATTTTAATGGAGAAGATTTTTGTGTTTGAAAGGAAGACGAATGTTCACGGTTTTTCTAGGAAACTGAATTCCTGGTGGCAACATAGATGATTCTAGAATCTTACATTGTTGAGTGCTAAAGGACATTCCTGCTAATTCCTGTGTTAGCTACAAATCCGCCACCTTCGAATGAGAAAGCACATGGCGCAAGTTGGCTGTATCTACCACATCGCTGGAAGCTGGTATGCTCCCCTGTGTTGTGATTGCTTATGTCTGGTGCATCTTCTTAACTCTGTGATATGATTTAACCAAAAACAGTTCTGTGTATTTGCTGCAGAAAAAAACAGAGCAGGTCAGTGTTGATAGAAATCCAATCATGTGAACAAAAGAAAAAATATCCAAAGGTATCTTTGTATCTTTTTATATCGAAAAATCTCCAAACCTTCGATTGAAATAATAAAAGACAAAAGAAGAGAAAGACTACTTTTTCTCATTAGATTGTGGGAAAAGACTGTCATTCCACAAACAGGGTAGACATCTCTTTCTGGTCTCGTCTTATTTTCTGAAATGTAAGTTATTGGTTCGCAGTCTGAGACTTATTCCTGCAATAAACGATTGGGTTTTTTTATTGAGGTTGTTGATATTTTCTTTCATTTCAGTTTTGACCTCGACTCCCTGGATCTGCAATTTGTGTGTCTGGGTTGGCGAAGTGGTGGGAAAGGGAGACCTACCTGGTAGGAATTACATATGAAGCCTTTTAAATGAAAAAAAAAAGGTTGATTTTTGGTGGCAATTTGTATTATGTATTAAAAAACTAAATAAATCCAAATCGAAACAAAAATTGCCCAAGCAAATCAGTGCTACCTATATAACTCCTTTTTGGTTATTTGAATTTTAGGCTTCTTTCTTATGCGATTAAAGGTTAGAGTAAGAAAAATTAAAGAAAAGGTAATAGCTAGTCCACTGGGCAAGGATGAGGCCTGGATTTCAAGATGGTTGAATAGATCTACTCAAGTTGCATTTGTACCCCTTCTTGGCCAAGTTGAAGTATATGGTTTATTATATCTATTAAAATACCTTCTGGGGTCAATAAATCAACTAATCTGTATCGAGCATCTATATATGCAAAACTTTGGCTAGATTTTGAAAGCAGTGGTTCCTGGCTGTGGGCCTTGGACTCTCAAGGCCATGGTGCCCTGTGCTCCTGTACGCACACCAAGCATTCTCTGGGACAGAGCAGCAGATTTCAGATCCATCTGACACATGTGGTTACTTATTCATACATTATACATGCACTCCCACAATAAAAATTAATTCCTTGTACAGTACAAATAAAAATAGAAGCTAAAAAAAGGAGGAAAAACATGACTAGAAGAGCATGCATTTCACTTTGAAGAAGTAAGCCCAAAGAATAAAAATAAATATGCCTTGCGTCTGTACATACTTGTACTATTTTTTTTTTTTTTTTGCTGAGGAAGCCTCGCCCTGAGCTAACATCCATGTCAATCTTCCTCTATTTTTTAGTATGTGAGCCACCAGCACAGCATGACCACTAACAGAGTGGTATAGGTCCACGTCCAGGAACCAAACCCAGGCCGCTGACGTGGAGCACGCTGAAGTTAACCACTAGGCCACCAGGCCTGACCCCATACTTGTACTTTTTAAGCATTTCTAGATGCTGTTGTGATTAATAAGACAGGCCAAGGAGATCCAACATATGCAAAATTGGAGTCTCCAACGAAGGAAACCACAATAAATGGAACACAATGGATATAGTTGAGATCCTCAGTTGAATCTGCAGATGTGGAACCCATGGATACAGAGGGCTGACTGTATTCACGGTACTACGCCATTTTATACATATCAGGGACTTGAGCGTCCTCGGACTTTGGCATCCAAGGGGGTTCCTGGAACCAATGCCCCGAGGATACCAAGGGAGGACTGTGTATCGAAACATAAATTAATAAAACATTCCAGAAAGAAAAGAAGATTTAAATCTACACTGTGCCCCAGAAAACATAGTCATCAGTCAATCCTGAGACATAGTCTAGTAAAGTGTCTAGACAGCCATAATAAAGATTTCCTTGGGAAGTTAAAGCAAAAAAGATCAAGTCACTTCTAAGGGGGAAAATGTTCACGCCAGCCTCGGACGTCTCCATGGCAACATTCAAAGTCAAAGACAGTTGGAGCAATGCCAACAGAGCTGAGGAAAGGAGATGTGACCAAGAACCGCATACCCCAAACTGTCATTCGAACATGAAGGAGAAAAAGAGTTATATTTGTTTATATATGCATAGAATTTCTCTGAAAGGATATGTAAGGTAATGAAATTCCATCTTAAAAATGCGAGAATTCAGAAGCATCACTCCCGTAAGCCCGTCTTGAATAAACTGTTGAGGACAGTGTCTTCCGTTTAACGTTGCTCCATGGAATCACCTGCAGATCCTCTAGAAATCCCTGTGCCCCGGCCGCGCCCCACGGGAATTAAATCAGGAGCCCTGGTGTTGAACCAAGAGATAAGTGAAAAACTACACGAGAGGACTAGTAGTGAGCTTTGCACCCAGTGAACTGTAGGACTGAGATTAAGACAAGCATGGAAGAGCTGTAGCCAACGGAAGCACGGGAAAACTATTACAGACAATGCCAGAACTCAGGCAGGCGGCGGGGCATAAAGTACAGGGCAAAAGTCAGTAGCTTCCATATATTTGTGCAATAACCAATTAGAAGATAGATGGAAGGAAAGGCCCCATTTCTAATAGCTGCAAAGTGATACATAAAATACCAGGGAAAGAGGTTAACACGAGTACAGTTTATAGGAAGGAATCTTTAAAACACTGCTTAGAGACACCGAAGATTTCAACAGCGAGAAAAACGTATCATGTTCTTGGAGAAGACAACTTAACATTGTAAAAACACGAAGCCTCCCCACTAGGTTAATCTACATAATGCAAGGCCCAGTACAAATAGCAAAAGGATTTCAGAACACCTGATTCAAAAATTTATATGGAAAAATTAACAAGCAATAGTAACCAGGAAATTCCAAAAAAAGTAATATTAATAAGGGCGGGATTAGCCTTAAGATAGTAAACACATTGTAAATCTGTAATGAATAAAACAGTATGGTACTACCACATCTCAGGAGCAGACAGATCTATAGTACAAAATAAAAAATCCAGAAATACATCCAAATAAAAAAAAAGGAAGTTTTATGTATGGGAAACCATTTCAAACCAGTGGCAGAGCATTTCAAACCAATGGGAAAAGATAAAGTATTAAATAATAGTGTGGGGACAGATGGCAAACCCTATGGAATAAAATCAAGTCAGTTAATGCTTGACAACTTACATCAAAATAAATGACAAGAAAATCAAAAGTTTAAATATAAAAAAAAGAAACCATCCAATTACAAGAAGAAATAATGAGAGGATTTAAAAAATAATATTGGGAAGCCTTTCCAAGTAAGACACAAAACCGAGAAGTTAAAAAAGAAAAGATCTTTACATTTCTCTTACATAAACATGGACGTATTCATTATGGCAAAAGCCAGCATTACAAAGGTCAAAAGACAGTCAGCCAACAGAGAAAATATTCGCAGCTTGTATCACAAAGGCCAATTCTCCTGGTATAAAAAGAACTCTAAGAAGACATTAACCAACAATGTAAGAGAAGAACA
>NC_060283.1:35223257-35467062 GCF_021613505.1 Equus quagga | reverse complement strand
GCAGGTCTTCTGATTTTGCTCACTGAGCTCCGGTCATTCACAAGTCAGTCCAGTAGGTCCTCCAGACGGTAAGACAGTGCACTAGACCTGGGAAGGAGCAAGAAGCCCAGGGCACCTGCTGCCATTCGACCGTGAACTCCAGTGGGGGAGCCTGGCCGGGATCAAGCTCTGAGTCGAGCATCAGGGCAGTGAAGGGAGACTGGCCGTGACAGAGCAGCTCGTTGCTGTGGTGACTGCGTGAGCAACGTCTGTTCCAAGTGTTGAGGATGCAGGAGACGCCCGCCTGCGTGATGGGGAGGGCCTATGCAGCGGAGCGGGCCGGAGCTGCATCTGGAAGAGTCCTGCGGCCTGGACAAGCCAGCTCGGGCTTGCACGGCCTGGATGGAGCACCCTCGTGATCCAGAGAAGCACGAAGTCCTGGAAGAAAGTCGTGGGTGGGAGTAGGTGGAGGGTGGGGGTGGGGAGCCGAGGAAGAGGGATCCATTCAGGTTCCGGAAACCCTCAAACCTCCATCACTTCTGAGGCCCGAGGGCTGGCTCCAAGCATCCTCATGGATCACAGTGCTCTGGTCAACTTGTGCCTCTCCCACAAGTGGCAGGGCATGGGGCGGCTGCCTGCGGGGGCATTTGTACAGGCACTCTCAGGGAACCTAGGCACGATTGTGCAAACCTCTCCTGCAGAGAGGAGAAAGACCTACAGAACCCCCCCAACAAGAGCATCAGAAGGAGAACGGATGCTGGACCCTCCCTCCCACAACACTTCTTATGGAAACGTGACAGCTGAGCCAGCCTTGCTTGGAAGGCAGGCTGTCCCTGGGCCCGAGGACCTGCTTGGCCCTCTCCCCCGGCTTCCTGGGCTGGGCTGCAGGGGGGCCTTGCTGCAGCTGGGGCCTCATCAGAGCTGTGAACCAAAAGCGAAGTATATGGGGCCGTCTGCAGGGGCCTTGGGGGCCCTGGACAGAAGCTGCTCCAGTGGCCAGGTTGTCCTTGGGCCCCCATGATTCTCCTGTCTGATGGAGGGTTGACTTTCCCTGGCTGCTGCTAGTTCTGGGGGACACAACGGGCCGACTCATCATGGAGATGGGACCTCACGTGAGCCTGCCCAGACGTCTCCACCCCTCCACTCCTCAGAGGACAGGTTCCCTGGCACTCCCAGGCAGCAAAAGCGTTTGTTCCCCAAAGCCCTGAGGCTGGCTGGGCTGCCCTCCCCAGCATTCCCTCTCTCCTGCGAGACCTGAGTTCGATGTGGGACATGGCTGGCGCTCAGTCTTTCTTACCCCTCTGTCTTGATCTCAGCCCCTGATCCACCTGCCGTCCCTGCCCAGGGCATGTTGCTTTATGAGCATCTCTATTCTCATCCGGGGGACTGTCTTTGTCCTTACTGTTGATCCTCTTGGGCAGAAGCAGAAGAGTGATGAAGATACCTCGGCCCTGTGATGGAATTTTAAAGTGAAGCTATTGTCATTATGGAGCCGTCTAAGTTCATGAGTCCATTCCAGGAGGAAGGTGGTGTCCCAGGTGCGGCACATGGAGGTGAGCACAAATTCAGTGTGTCTGCGTGGGGACAGCTCCAGAAAGAAAGAGGGCCACATTTTTCTGTTTTCTGGGGCCACCATCTGCAGTTGTGTGCCCCAGCTGCATGGCAAAGGTTCTTCTGACCCAAGTACCTAAAAGTTCCCAGAATAGGTGTCGCCAAGATTCTCAGGCAAAATGTAAAACTTGGCCAAAGGCTGTGTATGCCCAAGGTGACATATGACAGTGTGTATGTATCAATGTCCTGAGGCTGCCATAACAAATTGCCACAAACTGGGTGGCATGAAATAACATAAATTTATTCTCTCACTGTTCCGGAAGCCGGAAGTCCAAAATCAAGATGTCAGCAGGGTTGTTTCCTCCTGGAGTCTTTGAGGAAGCATCTGTTCCTTTCCTCTCTCCAGCAGCTGGTGGTGGCCCAAAACCTTTGGCGTTTCTTGGCTTGTAGACACGTGCCTCCCATCTCTGCCTCCATCCTCCCACAGCGTTCTCCCCGTGTGTCTGTGTCTCTGTGTCCACATTTCTCTCTTCTTATTAGAACCCCAGTCATTGGATGAGGGCCCACCCTAATCCAGTATGACCTCATCTTAGCTTGATTGCATCTGTAAAGAGCCCATTTCCAAATAAGGTTGTATTCACAGGTTCTGGGTGGACATGAATTTTCGGAAGACAATACTCAACCCAGTAGTGTTCTTAAGGGTCACATGTATAATTTTGTCCTTCAGGCTTAAAATGTGTGGTGTGCACCATGTGCCCTTAGACAAGATAAGGAAAGCCATTTTTTTCAGGTCCAACTACTAAAGGTATTTTTTTTCCTTTCTCTCGAGACTTGAAGATGTGTAACGATATGCCGTAAACTGACCTGAAATACCTGTTTGTTCTGCAGCAAAATCCATTAATAATACCTCATAACTAGGACAGTTTGCTTCCCATCCTCAATCCGGCTATTTATAGTGAAACCTATTTTCTCTGAATCTAAGTGCATTGGTTAGCGTTAACAACTGGAACTGGCTTAACTAAAATGACTAGCATTTGGGGCTTTTAAAAATGACTGACAAAGATTGTGGCTGTTGTGTGGGACAAGGAGGGAAAGAGGAGTACGGCCTGACATCCAGGCTTCCAAGGACGATGCTTGCGGGAGGATGGTGCAGTGTCATGGTACCATTTATCGAGACTGGGGAGCCAGTGGGTCGGCAGGGTGGAGTGGGGAACAGGGAAGAATTAAGTTCCATCCTGGAAGTGTTGTGTCTGAGGTAGCTGAGGAGTGCCCAGACAGAAAGGTCTAGTAAGCATCCAGATATGTTGGCCTGGACCAGAGGGGAGAGAGGGGAGTCATCCGTGTTGAAGGATGGTCCAAGCCATGTGGGTCCATGAGATCTCCTAAGGAGATGGGGAGAGCAGGGTGCTGAGGGTGGAGCGCCGGGGGCCTCAGATGGACGAAGAAGGTGAGCAGAAGATTTACCTGGTGCACATCAGGAGCGTGGAGCAGAGGAGAGTCACCCAGACCAGGGCGGAAAAGGGCAGTGTCTCATGCCGCGGAAAGACCCAGAGGGATACAAGTGAAAGAATGTCGCTGGAGCCTTGCTGCCAGGAGGTCCCTGGGGGCCTCAGCCTGAGCAGCTTCAGGGAAGTCGTGGAGGTAGAAGGAGGACCACGGTGCCCAGGAACTGCAGTGGGCCAGATGGAGACCGAGGGGCCCAAGATCGGCGGTTGGGTTTGCGGCAGAGACCCGTGGCTTTCCCTCCAGCGTGCCTCCCTTCGCACCTGTGCCTGCTGTCGGGCCTGCCCGAGGCTCGAGCTGATGGCTGCCTGTCCGTTCTCCATTCCGCTGCTGATTTCCAGGTCCGGGTACAGTGTTCGCTGCAAGTGGTCTTCACCAAGCTCTGAAAGCACCTTGGTCCTCACCTTGGTTTGCTGCTTTGAACAGCATCTCCCATGGCATCCGTAGACCCACCATCCCAGCCAGGATCACTTCAAGGCAAGAAGGCTGTTCCAGGAGCTAAAAGCCTTGTTAAAAACCCTGCCTGGAGTTAACTGACAACTTGTTACATCCCAGGCCTTCTACTTTCATCTTCCCAACGGTGCTATGAAGTAGGTGTGGTCAGGGGGAAAAGCACAGAGAGACTGGGAGGCCACAGGCTGGAAAGTGGTGGAGCCGGCGTTGGACACCATGCACACCGGACGCCAGGCTCAGGCGTCCCTCCACTAGTGGACGCTCTTGTAGGAGCAGGCGTGCCGAGGACAGGGGTCCGGGGATGAGGCAGTGTGTTCAGGCACGTGAAAACCACCTTTGGAAGAAACTAGTTGTAGTCCATATAAGGGCAAAAGCTCCAAGGAGGCAGGGCTTTATTCTACATAAAAAGGAACTTTCTGGAAAGTAATGCTGCTCAAAAATTTAATGGGCTTGGTTTTGAAGGTGTGAGGGTCTGGTCTCTGGAAGTGCCTTTTCACTGTCTTCTCTGAACTTTTCTGTCTGAATTTTAAAATTTTGAGGAAATGTCATTTTTAAAATAATCATTCTAAACGTCCTTTTCCTACCCAATGCCTGCATAGTATTCTATCTTATATTTACCACAAGTTACTTAAGCTCCTATTTCCTCTGCTAAAAGTGATGTGGGGAAGAACATCCATGCTTAATCCTCTTTGCAGGCATCTCTGGTTGTCTCGGGAAATGTCGCTAGGTTCAAGGATATGAGCATTTGTGAAGACTTTTGGAGCATACTGATTTTCATGCCGCCTTAATTTAGTTTCCCATTACACGGCAGAATTTCATGACAGCCAAGAATTTCCATTCATAAAATTGAGTGTAGAGTTTTCTCTGGAAGCTAATAAATGACTTCAGGCTCGTCACTGGCCCGTTGCACTGTGCTGACTCTGAAAGATTTTCAAGTTTCTCACATATCTTAAAGATTATTTACAATTATTCACAAAGCATTTAAATAAACTCTTTATTGTCTTAATTAATGGGGCATTTTTTTATTATGGAATAAACTACTTATGGTTTTTGAAGTTAACAAAACTAAAATCTAAGGGTTTCATATAAATGGTAAGGCAAAATATAATAGTAATTCAGCTTGGAAAAAAAAAGAAAGAAATGCTAATTTTCTTATTTACGGCAGTGAATTGTTCTCCTGATGTTTTTATATTTTAAAATAATTTTAATTTAAGAGCCTGAAAAATTTTGGACAAAGTGTGTATAAATGAGGTAGTCTGTAATCTGCAAAACATAGGGAGCTTGACTTTTCTCACGGGTCCTTATTAGAGAGCTGGGGTTGGAATCCATTCTTCACGTGAGAATGGGTGGGTTCCCAGAGGCAGCTACAAGCCAAAATATCTTCCTTTGATGCCTTATTTATCATCAGCACAATATTTAAAATTGGGGATTTATTCTGAGTAACTTGTGTCATGCCATCAAGCTGCCAAAAGGTACTACAAAAATAAAACAAATATATGCTCTTTACCAGGTTTATTAGTGTTAAAACTGGACGCTACGTCAAAACGATGTTGTGTGCTTTGAGGCGATTATTAGACATCCTCCAGCCTGGCTGAGTCTGCTCGGGGAGCAGACAGAAGCCCCTGCAGCACACATGGAGGGGCATTCTCTATTGCAGGAGGAGCTCAAACTGCAGGCCACACAAACATCCCTTGGGGAAGGTTCTTCCTTGCCGCTGGATTCGCAGGACCACCTCTGACAGTCCCTGGATGGTAAATGCTAGGAGTTTCCATGGCAACTTCCATCCTGCTCCAGTGACCCCTCCCCCCGAGTGTCTTTGGTTACAAAGGCCCAGGAGCCCGCAGCCTCCCCCGTGGAGGTGCCCCAGGTCCCGGCCGCACCCCCGGCCAGCCACACGACTTGGGGAGATTATTTTTGCCTTTTGTGCCTCAATGTCCTGGCTTGAAAAATGGCTCTAATTCATGGCTTTGTTGTAGGAATTAAAGACAATCCAGGTAGGTGGCAAGCTCTGGAGTGGGGCTCCGTTCCCCTAAATGGAGCACATTGGTTGTCCGTAAATGGGACACAGACGAATCCAGTGAAGCAGTGAGAGCTATGCGTAGCCATTATTACTGTTTCTGGATTTCTTTTAAAGTTATTAGGTGGTCCCTACTGATCGGTATTCTACTCTTCTTGCCCCTCTTCTGGGGCACTGGGATTTTTATCTCTTCCTGAAGGTAGGGGAGCCTTTGAGGGGTGGGAGAGGCTGGGGAGGGGAGGGATGGGCTGGGGGGGCCAAGGGGCACAAGCAAGCCCTGGATCGTGCAGCTGAGGCCACACCGAGGGAAGAGAAGATGTCTTCTTGACATCAAACTTGGAGCACGTTTTCATTCATTCATCCAACAGGATCTGTTGTATGGTGTCCACGGTACCCATTTAGGACACCGAAATGAAAGGACCTAAGCAGATGCTGAGTGGAAGCCGTGTTCCTGACACGGACTGGCCAGTGCCCCCACCGGGCTTCCTGACACCGCCTCCCCGGTTCCCCGTCTCCCCGGCCTCTGTTCCCGCTCTTTGCTCCATACATGATGCTTTTTGCTCTCGGTCTTTTTCCTTTGTCGTGTTACAGGCCATTCTCTGTGCACTTGCAGCCACACGCATGGCTTTAACTCCCCACAACTTCTCTGTGTCCTGCCCTGACTCCTCCTTTGAACGCTGCCTGCTGACTTGATGTCCCCTGACCCCCCAACACTGAGCATCTTCATCTCTCAACCAGCCCGGGCCCCTCCTGTGTCTCATGTCCCAGCTCCTCAGAGCTGCCTGAGCCAGAACCATCCCTAATTTCCTCCCACAGCTTGCCTGAGGCCGGTCACCTCACCTCATACACCTCACGCACTCCTCCATAGCCTCCTATTCTGTCTGCTTCCCAGACTGACCCCACCTCAAATCTGTCTTCATCTTGGTGTCCCAGGGATCCCAGGAAACCCAAACCTCATGCCACGATTCCCTCTTTATCATCCTTAATGACTCTCGGTAGCTTCCAGGATAAATTTAAAACTTTTATGATTGCACCAGAAGCCTCTTAGCACCAACCTCCCCCCACCATCTCCCGTCTCCCTCCCATGGCATCTTGCACTCCAACCATCACTTTCCATCCTTCCAGACTCAGTTTCCCCTTCCTCCAGGAAGCCCTCCATAACTTCCCCGGGCTGAGTAGGACCATATTATCCATGCAGCATTTATCCTGAAGTTTGGCTTGCAACAATTTTTTTTTTGTTGAATAAATGAAGAAATTACCAACAAAGGTAATTATTGTTGATGAATGGAAATGTTTATTATATTAACTGTAATGCATGTTTATTGTAGAAAATAATAAGGAAAATTCAGACAATAATAGAAAGTAAAAACTATGCCCCATACTGTGACCAAGCATAAGACCTGCTAACATTTAGTTTTATTCCCCTCCATTCTTTAATCTAGGGACGTTTGGGAACATAGTCTCAATTGTATATTTGGAAATACTGCATTTTTTTAATTCTCTTTTTAAGGAAAGAAAGAAGCACGACATTTGTATCAAATGGTCTGAAGAACAGTTGTTTTTTTTTAAAGATTGGCACCTGAGCTAACATCTGTTGCCAATCTTTTTTTCTTTTCTTTTCTTCTTCTTCTCCCCAAAGCCCGCCAGTACGTAGTTGTACACTCTAGTTGTATGTCCTTCTGGCTCTATTATGTGGAACGCCGCCTCAGCGTGGCCTGATGAGCAGTGCCATGTCCTCACCCTGGATCCAAACCAGCAAAACCCTGGGCCGCCGAACCGGAGTTCACAGACTTAACCATTCAGCCATCGGGCCACTCGGCTGTCGGGCCGGCCCCTGAAGAACATTTCAATGGCCACAGGATATAGCATTGAGGCTGTCTCTGGTTTCCTATTGTTGGGTTGTTGTTTATAGGTTTTTGTCTTTATTTGTTTACAGTTATGAATAACATTGCAGTGAACAGCTTTGAGTAAATAATTTCTTATGCTTCAAATTATTTCCTTAAATTAGAATATTAGAAGTGCACATATCAATTTAAAAAGTATAAACGTGTGAGGACCCTGATGCTTGTTGCCAAACTGCTTTCCTGAAACGTTGTATCAGCTTACGCCTGCCTCTGTGTTGTCTGACAGTGGCTTTCCCACCACAGGACTAAGTACTGTCATTATTCTTAGCCTTTCTAAATTTGATAGCTAAAAACTAGTAGCTCTTCAATGCTTAGTTTTTTGAAGTTCTTTTTCTAATTGTCAAAACACGTCTTGGAGCGTCAGTATTTCTTTTTTTGGTGATTTGTAGATTACTTATTAACCCATTTCATAGCTGTTGCAAATATTTTTTCTCAGTTGAGATTAAAGAGTTGAACATCTTCCTCATTGCCTGAAAGAAATTTGCCAAACCAGGTACTCGAGAACTAAAATAGATTCTCCACGGGGCTTTATCTTATAAGGTGTGGAAGCCATCACCGTATGTTGAGTAGATGACTGGGAGCTGAAAGCTGGATTTCATTAGGACCAAAATGATGACTCCACCTTGAGTGAAAGCATAAACACACTCCTCTCTTTAAAAATAACATGGTCTCGTTAAACACGGACTGGCTGTTCCATCCCACTGTTTCCTAGGAAACAGTCGCTGATGAACAGAAGCCCACCAGGTCTTCTTAATTCCCGCCCATGTGTTCGATGTGTGCACCGGACACAAAGCATCGCACATCACTGCCTCGAGAGCCAGCTTGAGTCAACTTCTGGCAGAAAATCAGGAGAGTCTGGACAAATCTGAGTATTAGACAGCAAATCATTTAACAAAAACCAGCTGGGAGGAGTAGGTTTTCCTGTGTCCTTGGACATCTGACAAATGGCGGTAGATGGTTATAATTCTAAAAGAGAAAAAGTAACGCATTCTCTCGGGATGATTTGTAAATTGGGTTTTTCACAGAGAGGAAAAAGTCTGCAATGTCCCCAGTAACGCTATTTGCTGCCATTTTAACACAGCTGGCTGGGCGGAGAGTGGTATTGTTTGAAATGGAGGTCACTCTGTTCTGGGAAGTCTTCCCCCTGACACCTCGGCATGTCTGCTTGGCCGTATGGCCTGGACAGGTCACTCATTAAGACTGGAATGATGAGGTCTCCTGCTGGGAGCTGTGACCAGGCCAGATCATGTTTGGGGGCCCCTTCCAGCTGTGGTTTTAAGAAAGGAGGGAAAAGCATTTGTCCGATGGAGGCCGGGCATGGGGTAGGACGACAGAGAGTCCAGCACAGCTGACCTCTGGGTCTAAATCCTACGTCAACTTGAGTGTATTACTCAACCACAAGCCTCAGTTTACACAGTGGTGCCATGGGAATAATAATACCGACCTTGCAAGGCTGTCGAGGCTTAAGTGAGATAAAACACATGAGCTCCAACAGCGCGTCTGCACAGTCAGCATCAGTGAATGTCTGGGAGGGCTCTGGGACAACGTTCATGCGATCCCGCAGCCTGGGCTCAGGGCTGGCTCCACTGCACGCTAGGTGCGGGACCTTGGCCAGTGGCTTCCCCTGTCTGTGCCTCAGTTTCCTTGTCCTCACTCAGAAAGTGTGATCTTTCCTGTTGATAGGGCTGTTGGGAGAAATAAACAAAATGAAGCATGTCAGGTATTCAGAAGCCGTCTGGCACACAGCGTCAGCTCTTGTCTTTGTCATTCACCTCACGTGGAAATGTTTCTCTTGAGAGTCCAGCAGAGATGGTGAGCACAGCACACGGTGGGGGTGCTCCTCATGGCTGTGGGGGGCGCCCAAGTCCTCACCTTTGAAGGGTCCGCTCCAACCCTCTTGTTTTATCTGAAGGGACCTACAGTATCTTCAGACAGAGAGACAACCAGTCTGTTGCATCCAAAAAGGAGCTAGGGATGAACTTAGGGAACCCCTTCCGGTCAGGTGGTGGTTGTTGCTGCAACACCAGTCCTTCCCTTTTCCAGTGATGAGCAGTGAACTTGCATCAGCTTGCACGTCAGCTGTGGACCCGTGTGGCAACCTGCACTGCACAGGTATCCTGCCAGTGGTCGTGGGTGGTTCTAAGCTGCCTCAGAGGTGCCACTCTGAGAGCCAGAGGCTTTTCAAGTCAGTTAAGGCTCTCAATCTCAACCTATGCAAACAAATCCAGGCACAGCCCACGGTCCCACAAAAGCTAATTTGTTCATCACACGTCAGAAACCCAGGGCGGCACGGGATAGATTCTCTCTGGCTGGCTCACAGGTGCTGTTGGACACTTCAGCCAGACACTTTCCAAGCAGAGGTGAACCATTACAATGACAAAATTTGTTTTGAGTCTTTTGTATTCTAGCAACGGCTAAAAAGAAATGTGATAGGAAGAGGTGGGTGGGGCAGGGCAGGAGTGGGGCAGAGGCTGAGGGCGAGGGCTCAGGGGCTTCTCTGAGCTGTGCACCAGTTCCTTGCTCGCGTCCCCCTCGAGAGAAGCTGGCCAGGGGCTGGGGCCCACCACAGCTCCTTAGTCTAGTGTCCTGGCTTAACATGTGCGCGTGCGTGCGTGTGTGCATGCATGCGTGTGCGTGTTTTCCTTTTAAAATATCTTAGACGACCTCTCTAAGTAAATTACATTTAAGTGACGTAACCGACCGGTCCGGCAACATATTTCTTAATGTTTTTTTTACTCTTCACTAGGTCAAGAGTTTCTTTTCCTCATTTTGATTTCTACATCTCTCACTAAATGATACGAATGATATTGCAGTAAGTCCTCATAGTTTCTAGAATTCTATGGACGCGCACAGGATGCCGTCTCAGTCTCAGGACCTGTGGTCACTCATGGACCCTTTTTACAGAGGGAGGGTCACAGCCTTGATTTCTGGTTTTGTTAGTGACTTTTTAAATACAGTCAACCATGTAAAGCTTCTTACAAAGGAGACGGAAAACATGGTTCTTACACAAGAGAGTTAGACTTTTCTATTTGATGAGAATTTAATATTTGAAAAATTAAAAATTGAGTATAAAGATTAAAAAATTCTTAGGTATCCTTCATGACCGTATCACTTGTCCAAAAGGGAAAGCAGAGGATTTCCTGCACAGGACACAGATTTTATCTCGCCCTTAACACAATATGACCAAAGTTTCAGTTTGTTTGAAATTCGGTTTATTATTCTGGTTATTCTAAGAGAATGACTACCTTGTCATATACTGAAATGAGATCTTACACATATCTAAAAATGGATGATGTGTATTTTAAAATATTTCCCTTAGCTTGAAGCTGTGAACAAAATCTCTCCATGAGATTCTTGTACTTTCCAGTATTGCTGTAGATAAGCCCCAAAATACTGGCTTTCAGCGTCTTTAATAAATGGGTGCAGTTCTTCAGTTTTTCATAGAGCGCGATGAAATTCTTTACAATGCGGTGGAAGTGTTCAGACCTTTTGGCTCAAGAGTAGACCTATCGATGCATGTGTATTCCGTCTAGGAGACATACATGAGGGATCTTGTTTCTGTATTAAATAAAACTCTGACATAGATTAGCTTGTTAATGAAGTTCTTCAGCCGAGGGTTGGGCCCTCTTCTGTTAGAAACACTGTTAAATTTTTATACATCGTTTTAGCGAGAAAAAGAAACGTGGGGATTCACTCGCAAAGGTTCGAAGTCACCACCAGGGGGCGTAACAGACTATCATGTCGCCGGTCTGTGAGATGAAAGGGACGAGGAGCAGAGTGCTGGGGCCACATGTCGAGCAGCTTGTAGACCCCTAGACGCGTTTGGACTGTACCCCACTCTCAAAGGGAGGCCTTTCAAAGGTTTCATAAATAGGGCTTACCTTCCCCCCCCCACCCCCTCGTACTCACATCTCATTTCCTCGGAAGACACAGAGCTGTGTTTTCTGTCTGCATTCCCCCCCTGGCACGGTGTGGGGTTATTTCTATTTAATGTCATGGCCCTGATCACAATTACAACTAATTACTTGTTTGTGCAATTACTTAACATCAGTCTTCCCTCTGGACAGTCCGACTGCCCCCTTGGTTATTGTTCTATCAGCAGTTGGCTGGTATCTGACACGTGCTAGGCCCTCAATCCATGTTTGTTGATTGAATGAATGACTGAATTAATGAGATCGCACTGGTAGCAGAATGGGAGGAGACGGTTTGGGATAATTCTGAGGACACGCACTGCGCCCTGATATAAGGCAGTGGCGATGGGAGGCATGAAGGATATTAAGAGAGGAAGAGGACTTGATGAACTCAAGTGGGAAGTGGGGGAGAAGGTTGTCTGAATGCCCACAGCTGGGCGTGTGCGGGCGTTGACTGATATCAAGGCTCTGTGCTGCGCACCTGCAAGGATTGTCTCATTCAGTCTACACAACAACTCTGTAAGGTTGTTACTGTTATTGCCTCTCCTTTACAAATGAGCGAACTGGGGCACAGAGACGTTAAATAAAGCCTTAGGAGGCGCTGGTTGGCAGTGCCCCCACGGGACAGGAGATGCAGGAGAAAGCCTCCAGGGGGCAACAGGGGTCCCATTTCAGATTTGTCAAGTTTGAGATGCCTTTGGGAGATCCAGGTAGAGATGTCCAGCTGGTGGGTGGGCTGAAGCTTGGAGAAGTCAGGATTAGAAATGTAGATCTGGTGCTCAGGGACATCGGGGCATGGTCAAAGTGGTGGACCCAATAGAGCCCAGGGAGCAAGAGGCATTATGGGAGAGAGCGCTGAGACCACCCAGGAATCCTATGATACCCCCCATGAGTGTGAGGCGAGGATGTAAGTGCAGTTGTGTATTCTCTTCCCTTATTTTCTGTGGCTTTCAGAAGTAGGTATAATATAATCAGTAAAATGCAAAACTTACTATTTATTATTTGCAAGAGGGTTGGATAGTATCATTTAAATGAGATGCACAAAAGCATGAATTTGCATGAGTATTATTTTCTCTTTCAAAGCATAAAAAAAACCCTGTTGTCAATGATCAATCATGTGACTTTTTAAAGCAAAACTTAAGGAAAACGAAGAACTGTAGTTGACATCTTGACAGACTCAGAAGGATTCTTAACCTTTGGTCCACAAATCCCCCAAGGGCCTTGGTTAGATTTCAAGAGATCCCTGAAACTAGATAGGAAAAAAGAGAAGCATTACCTCCAATTATGAATGTAGGCCAAAAACTTCAGTACTGTTAGAAGTATGTGACTTTGTCACCAATAGAAATCCCAGCTATTTTCGGGTCACCTTATAGTGGTTGCAGACAGCTGGGGACAATGCACATCACTATGTCGATATTAGGGAGATGTCAGCTCCTGTCCTTTGATGCATCATACGGAAGCCAGACACGGGCTGGTTATTAAGCTGTTGCTGCTCGGCTCGGAGTCCTCCCTTGGGGCTCTGCACACCTCATCTCCCCTCGGCTCTGCTGACGGGCGCTAGAGGGAGCCCCTGGGGCCGGAAGAAGGAGACAGAACCCCCTGCTCCCTGTGGGCTTCCTGTTTCTGCGAGCATCACCCAGCAACGGCTCCTCGCCCCGGCAGCCGCAGCTGGTTCCGTTTCTGGTGTTTTCACGCTCTCTCTCAGAAACCACCGTCGTGGAGCCCTGTCAGAGATTCTGAAGCCCCCTGCTCAGAGGTCTCGCCCCCTGCCAGAGCCTTTGGGGTGCAATAACCCAGCCCTTTGCTCCCCCAGCCCTCGCATTCCCAAAATTATTACCTCTGTGTTACTTGATCCTCCTTTGCCTTCTCAGCCATCCAGCACCTGCTCGTTGGGTCCCTGTGTTAAATTAGTTCCATTAACATAACTGGTGGACTTTCTTTTCTCCTGACTGGACTCTGTTGATACACTGTATCATGATTTAAAAATATATCTTGATAATGTATTTCAGAAGAACCCAGTTCCTTTGTAACCGTGTATACTTTGTTTTAAGCACTTAAAAATATTATTCTGAGCATGGCCACCAGCTTCCCCAGCCTGCCTAGGACATGCAGTGCACAGAGGGGCAGCCAGCCTAATGAATCGCACTTTCCTGGGTTAGGTTTAAAAGCAGCTGGGAACACAAAACACAGAGGTTTTTCTTTCTGTTCTTCCTTCCTTTCCTTTTAAATAAAGTTATGGAGGAAAATGAACTTTGAGTTATGCTCCCCCCTTTAAAAATAATACATGCTCATAGAGACAATGTCAGAAAACCAGAAGGAAACAAAAAGTTATCTGTATCCTCATGATAACCTAAAGACAAACGTGGCTCTATTTTGATGTATTTCCTCAGGGTCTTTGTTGTTGTTTATTTTTGCATAGACATTATTGGGGGTTGTATGTACCCACGTGTGTGCACTCAACACTGTCATAAGCATTTTGCATTCCATTACAAACTTATCATAAACACCATTTTTATAGCTGGACAGGATGCCGTAAGGTAGATATCCCAAGATTGACTTGGCTATTTTCTTATGATATAAAGCTTTTAACATACATTATTTTTTTATTGTGGTAAAACATGCATAACAAAATTTATGGTGTAACCATTTGTAGGTGTCCAGTTGAGTGGCATTAAGCACACTCACGTTGTTGTGCAACCATCACCACCATCCATCTCCAGAACTTTTCCATTTTCCTAAACTGAAAGTCTGTCCCCACTGAACACTAGCTCCCCAGCCTCCCCTCCCCCAACCCCTGGTGCCCACCATTCTACTTTGTCTCTCTGCATTTAACATAAATTTTTACTATTGTCTCTTCCTTTTCCTATACAAGGTCACGGTAAAATGGCTTAAATGTACATACTCAGTGTAAGCAGTATTTGCCTGATGCCTGCCTGCCCTCCTTTCCTCATTTTTTTAAATTAAATTAGCACCCATCAACATAGGATGCCATCTTGCCAGTCCTCATTGTTCTTATTTTTCTGATGATATCCGAAAATTCATGTAGGGACATGATGACTTCAGTCTTTCCATTTCCATGAATTTTGAATGTAGAGACAAGCTCGTGGTAGGAAGATGGTTTTAAAACAGAGATGTGCCCTGGTCGCATTCTCTGAAGATTCCTTTCCACGCAGATTTCCTAATCTTTTGTGTGGCCAATTTCATGTAGAGACTGCTGGAACTCACACGGTCTGACTTCTGTTTTCTGGGGAAAACTCTGCCCTGACTTTCCTCTTTCTCCTTCTGTGGTATTGCATAAACAAAAGAGTAAATTTGGATTTTTAAAAAATTACCATTTTAAAAAAATCATGGTAAAATACATGTAACAGAAAATCTGCCATCCTAATGATTTCTAAGTGTGTAATTCAGTGGCATTAAGTACATTCACAGTGTTGTGCAACCAACACCACCATCCATCTTCATAGCTCTTTCCATCTTCTCAAATTGAAACTATGTCCCCATTAAACACTAACTCCCCATTCCTCTCCCCCAGCCCCTGGCAACCACTTTTCTACTTTCTGTCTCTGTGAATTTGACAATTCTAGGCATCTCCTGTGAGTGGGATCATACAATATTTGTCCTTTGTGTCTGGCTCATTTTACTTTGCATAATGTTTTCAAGGTTTTGCCCATGTTGTAGCATGTATCAGAATTAAAAGAAAGGCCCAATAATATTCCATTGTATGGATATACCACCTTGTGTTTATCCATTCATCTACCAGTGGACACTTGGGTCGCTTCCACTTGTAAAAGAGTAAATTGGATTTTGTATTAAATATGAATTAGAAATTTTAACGTGGACTAACATATGATTAAATGGGTGCTAAAGTCCCTTTTTATCATTATGTTATCTGATATTATTAAGCCAACATGAAACCTCCCGCCCAGGCTCTGTGAAAATGCTCACCTGTGGCCACCAGGAGGCAGCTGTTGGGGTTCGACCACCCTGCCCAAGCCTGCCTGTTTCTCTCAGATTTCTCCTGTTCCTCACTGCTTACATCCCTTTGCCTTCTTCCTGAGATAAGGATGCTAAAAGATAGAGATGGTTCAATTATATTCTATTCTAAACATAGGACATAGGTTTTAAATAATCATAGAATATTAGAGCTGAAAACTGTAAGTATTTTTGCCTTTTTAATACTCTTAGTTGCCTCTCTGTGGGCAGATAATTTCTTCTTTTTCAAAAATCTATGCCATAGGAAAGTCTCTTCACCCAAAAAGAGAAGTTCATGGCTTCTATTGCCTAATGCCGTTCTTTGGAGATGCAGTCATGTCTCCTTATCCGGCTCAAGAAGTTCAAGTCCAGCCATCTAGATCATAAGTCTCAACTAGGAAGTGACTGGCTGCCTGAGAGGGAGTAACTGTCACAAAATTCAGTCCTCTTGTGATAGAAAAGAGCCTCATGACTTAGAATTCCAGTTGATATTTTGGTTCTACAAAATATATAAAGAACCCATACAACTCAACAACAAAAATACAAACAACCCGACTGAAAAAAATGGGCAGAAGATATGAACAGATGTTTTTCCAAAGAAGATATATGGATGGCCAACAGGCACATGAAAAGATGCTCAACATCACTAATCATCACGGAAACGCAAATCAAAACTACAATGAGATATCACCTTACACCTGTCAGAATGGCTATAATTACCAAGACAAAAAACAACAAATGTTGGAGAGGGTGTGGAGAGAAGGGAACCCTCATACACTGCTGGTGGGAATGCAAACTGGTGCAGCCACTACGGAAAACAGTATGGAGCTTCCTCAAAAAACTAAAAATCAAAATACCATACAACCCAGCTTTACCACTACTGGGTATTTATCCAAAGAACTTGAAATCAACAATTGAAAGAGACTTATGCACCTCTATGTTCACTGCAGCATTATTCACAATAGCCAAGACATGGAAGCAACCCAAGTGCCCATCAACTGATGATTGGATAAAGAAGATGTAGTGTACATATACAATGGAATACTGCTCAGCCATAAAAAAGACAAAATCGTCCCATTTGCAACAACATGGATGGACCTTGAGGGTATTATGGGCGAGATAAGTGAGATAAGCCAGATAGAGAAAGACAAACAGCATAAGATTTCACTCATATGTGAAAGATAAACAAATACAAGGACAAAGATAACAGATTAGTGGTTACCAGAGGGAAAGGGGGCTGGGGGGGTGGACATAAGGGGTAAAGGAACACATATATATGGTGACTGGCAAATAATAATGTACAACTGAAATTTCACAATGTTATAAACTATTATGACATCAATAAAAAAATAAGTTACAAAAAAAGATATCTCGGTTCTATGGGTTTCACAAACTTATATATTCCCCCGCACGAGGATATCCAGTGCAGGCCGTGCTGTTCTGAGCGGCAGACATAGAGGCTGAGATAGAAGCCCACTGTGGGGGGCAGGAAGGCAGATAGGGAGAGCCCGGTGATCTGGGACAAAAGTTAACTCCCACATCCCTTTGCAAACGGTGACTGGATACATCAGATTTCGATTAAATGCTCCTTGAACAATTTTGTAACATTGTGCATTATATAGACCAAAATCTCCTCTATACTTACAGTTAGCATTTCATTATTCAAATACTGATTAAGAATAATAACTCATTTAATCCTTATAAACCCCATGAACTAGGTACCATTATTACTCCTATTTTATAGATGAGGAAACCGAGGCACAGAGAGAGCTTATATAACTTGCCCAAGGCCAACAGCAAGTTTTAGGCTTCAGTCCAGCCATGTTGGCCCTAAAATCTGAGCTCAGCATCCTGCCTGCATGGTGCCTCTCCCCGCAGAAGACAATTGTATTCTAACACTAACAATAGTAATTAACTTTTCACTGACTTCAGGACTATTCCTTCTCCATGTCGCTTTGTCCATTTATCTTTTATTGGTCAGATTAGATCGTAGCCTTTACAAGACTGTCTTGTTCTGAGACTTGTAATTTGTTTCCCTTCAGATGCCCTACCAGGTGACTGAGAACAGAGTCTCTGTTTACTTTGTAGGCAATTTTAATGCTATTTAAATTGTAACAAGCCTCCTGTGAGTCCTGTCCTGTGTTATTACAGTGCAAGCACTAATGCACAAAGTTGCCACCTTTCTTGTCTCCCTAATTATAGAGCATACAATTTAAGAACAGCCGGGTATACCAGAGCTGCTGTAACACTGACAATGGGAGTTCTGATGTTCAGACAGGATAAAGAAATAAGCAATGTAACTACTGATGGATGAAATCTGTAACTACTTGCAGATTACGTATATGTCTAATCTGAAAAATCAATCTAAAACTGAAATCATTTGTAATAATAGAAACAAAACCCATCACATTCTCATATCCCACAATAATGACTTTTTTAAGAACAGAAAAAAAGATAAGATCTCATTCCAAATAGCATTTAGGAATAAAGAAATATGCAGGACCTGTATGAAGACAACTATAACAATATACTGAAGGACATCTCAGATTTAAAAATGGACAGAGAGAGACTTGGTTTCTGAATGAGAAGACTCAATGTTGAAATATATTCATCCATCCCTAAATAACTTATCAATAGAATGCAATTCAAATAAAACCCCAGCTTAGGGGACAAGGTTGGTTTAAAGTTTAACAAGTGGACTCTAAAATTAATCTGGAAAAATAAATAGTGAGACCAGCCAAGAAGTTTTTGGAAAAGAGTATTGAAGGTGATTTTCAACTTTTTTTTTTTCGTAGCCGACAAGTTCTTTGTTCAAACAAAATCTTACCTCGTTAGTCAAATACTTCCAGTGAGTCCTTCACTGCTTCCTGAGTAAAGTTCAAATTTCTTAACCTGAGTATTGTTTAAAACAAACAAACAAAAAAAAACCCAGCCTTCTAACCTTACCTAAAAGTATTCTGAAAAGCAATAAAATTCCCATGATTCCGTCACTTAAATAGAGCAACTGTTTTGTTTATTGTGTTTCCTTCCCGTCTTTGTCTATATGCGTGCATTTTTACCTAGTGGTGGTCATAAGATACTTGTCTAAGAAGCAAGAACACCAAAAGCCTGGCTTTGGGAATAGCAATGAAGTAATGCCAAAATTCAGGGCTTGAAGGGGGTCAGCTGCCGGAAAGAGGGCCAAAGCTCCTGGAGCAGCCCAAAATGCTGATTAAAACTTTAACTCCAGGCCAGGCCAGTTAAGTGACATTGAGATTCTACCTGTGGCTTCTTGAAATCTGTACGAGAACTGTAATTCTGGAGTCCCTTATCTTGCAGGAAAAGTAATGTGTGGACTTTAGAAGAACAGACAGACTGTGCTGTCAGTTCTCGGCAATGACACTTCGTGACAGGCTGGGGTCCCACTGCTGTCTGCCATCCAGTCTCCCATCTTACACAGGAAGCTGGAAGAGGGCACAGGGGTCGTTGGAAACTATGAACTAATAAGCGGCAGAGCAGGGATTCCAACCAGGTTTTCTCCCACGCCTCTGCACTGGACATCTGAGGGCTTTCTGCAGGATCCCCGGTACTCTGTGCAGACCGTGCAGGAGGCTGCGATGCCGGCAGCCCTCACTCTCCAGCACTGACTCTTTTTGCACGAGGCCTTCCCAGAGGTGCCGAGACGCAAACCTCAGCTCTTTGACCGTCTCACTTGCAGTGTTGTTTCTTCCACCCTACTTTCGAGATCACACCTTCGGTTTTGGCGTGACCACGCTACCTCTGAAATCTCAGCCTTGAACCCCCGCCCTGTGGCCCCCACACGGTGTGCGGTGCTGAGTTTTTTTGCTCTTCCTGACAACGATAACTAGCCCCGCTTTGGAGTTCTTGATGAGGAAAGAGGGCCACCGATATTAGAGGATGTGTTGAAATATTTCTATCTTGACCATTACTTCTGTGCGTGTTTAGCTATGCTGGGGCGTGGCTTCTCGGTGTAAGTTGATAAGTGAATGTGCTTCTACGATGTGGGCGCCTTGGTTGAAGGTACAAGTCCCTCCAGATCAGAGGTTCTCAACTCTGGGGCCATGTTGCCTGCCAGGGGACATTTGGCAATGTCTGGAGACATTTTGGGTTGTCACAACTAAGGTAGAGAGTGCTCCTGGCATCTAAGTGTGTAGAGACCAGAGATGCTCTTAAGCATCCTTTTTGTTTGTTTGTTTGTTTTTTTTTGTGTTTGTTTTTAATAAATTCTTATATGTTTATTTCATACCATTTCCCTTGCCTATATTTCAAAAAATTCACTAATTACGGTGCCATAATGAAGAAATTTTTCACATAATTTGAGTTCTTCTGACAGTAATAACACATTAGCCAATCTTTCTTGTGTCTTTGTAGTTTTTAGTATTTTTAGGCAGTTTTTGTTATTTCCGTTTGGACAAACATCACACTGCTGATGCAACAGAAACTGAAATTATAAGTAAAATTCTGAAGGCAATTCATAGATTTGAAAATAAACCATGAGTTCTGCACATCATGTTCAACATCGCAATGTGGATGTATGGGATGAATCATTATTATTGCAGAAAATATAAGAGTATTTTAATTTTATCACATAAATGTCTATCATTTTTGTAACACTTCTCATTTAAATCAGTAGCTGGATCCACAAATTATTTCTTTAGTCCTTTCAAATTTTTCAATGCAGGAATATTTTAAATAAAATCGAATATAGAAGCATGTTGTTCGGGGTCAGAACAGTCGCCTTAGAAGTTCGTTCGAGGACTATTTGCACAGGAATCTTCCTCATGACAGTCTTGCAAGGTACAAACCGTAAACAAATGAATAACAAAATTTTGCGTGAAAACATTCAAACAAGCCGAAATGTACCTTTGAAAACTTAATAAAAACTCTTAACCACTTTTACTAAAAATAATTCACAATTTTGCATTCAATATCCATTACATTCCCATGTGAAAAATTGGTAGCCTGCCTCATCCTTGTAACATGGAGACCGACATACATACAAATTTAAGAGTAATCTGAACTATTTAGTGTCGCAAAATGTTCCTGTATCCATCTTATAGAACTGTTGTGAAATCTGTGCTAATTCACAAATACCTTTGGAACAAAAACCGGTCCATGGAGAGAAGCAGGGTAAAGGAAGCTCCACGTTACTGGGGAACGATGCCTCGTTATAAAAGAGTCTACTGCATTTGCGCTATCTAGAAGAATTTGACAAGCTAATTAGTTTGTCTTTTCTTTTACCTCCATCTGTCTGCCTCGAATCTCCTCTGCACTGAGAAGCAGCATGGATCTTCGATGCTGGCAGCAGCACGACCCCCAACCTTTGCGAGTTTAGTCTCCTTTTCTGTCAATTGGCAGATGTAGAGACGGGATTCTGAGGATGCGCATCGTGGTATGTGATGAGATGTTTAGGATTCTGGGAGGCACTGGGATTGTGCTGTCCAGCAGGAGCTGGGCACCCAGCATGCTAAGGGAGGGGGTATTTTACAAGAGTATGGCCATACCATCACGTGCCAGCTGAATAGCACATTGGCCTGGCATCTGGAAGGCGCTCTTAAGCATCCTTTGATGCACAGGACAGCTGCCACACAAAGAATTATTTGACCCAAAATGTCAGTAGTGCTGAGGTTAAGAAAGCCTGCGCTGTATTTATGTTACAGTTTCCCCATAGGGTCTAATCCCACATTTCATATGGATGGATGCGTCCACTGACGTGAGGATAAGAGGACGGGCCTTGAGTATCATCTGAGCGGCTGAAATCAAGCCCCTTGTCAGAGCAGCATTGGAGAATGTCCAGTGGTCTTCAGATGCCACACCCACCCATTAATCAAAGGCAGGTTGAAGCTGCCCAGTCAGGCGTCGGGTATAAAGGTGCCTTTAATTGACCTCTTTGCTGGTACTCGGAGATGACGTGGTCAGGAGTGGCTATTTCATCTCCAGTTATTCCAGAATTTCCACTCTTGTGCCAAACATGTCTCTCCCACTGCTGTTCTTGGCTCTTCCTTAAACTGCCCTTGAAGTTCATCTAAAATCTTCATTATTCGAAGGTAAGCCTTTTCTATCCTATGTGAAAATCTTTTGTAAAGATAACCAGTGCATGCAAATTGGTGATAAAGAGGTTGCTTGTAATCCGGCACTGCTCTGGAGTCTAGGAGTTGACGGCTTTTCTTTGAACTCTGTTTCGGGGCCACAGAGCAGAGGCGAAGCCTCATCCCTTAGGGTTTCGGCACGTGTTTTCAGTGCCGTGCTGACGGGGGTTACAGGCCTTCTGTTCCTTTCAGGAAATTCTTTTTCTTAGATTATCTTAGGGATGCTGTTTGAGCATCCTGAATGTCTGTCCCTTAGGTTGGAAGGTTGCTCACTTCTGATGTTTTGTCTTTTCCTTAAGTCAGCTTGTCTTCAAGTCACACTGTTTGGCAGAAATGCCTGCTTTTTAAACCTTTGAATTCATAAGTGCCCTGAAATTTCCCTGTTTGATATGAGTACTATTTAAATTCCATTTATAAAGTCCTGTGTCCCCCACACTTCCTTTCTGTGAATGACATCTGTCAATCACATGGGTAGCCTGATAGATTTTTCTGGATTTCAGCTAGCAGGGTCCAGATTTGTTTCCTGGCTCTGACTGTTAGGAATATTCTATCTTTGCTAGAATGTTAAACTCGTAGGCAGGATTACTGAGGCCAAAGCCAAATAAATGGGTGGGTATCTGGAAAAAATACTGCTTTGGTTTATTTTTAATCATTTTCTATTTCTAAGTATACATTGAAGCATTTTATTTATTTCTTATCAGGGGGATGTTCTGCCCGCTAGTGAAATCAAGTGCTGAGTAAAGCTTATTTTCCCGTGTCACTATCTATTCTGAGCAAAAGCATTTTAAAGGGACTATTCTGAAAGCATATAGAGATTTTTTTTTTCTTTGCATTAGAATTGACTTCGGGGGATTTTTCAGAATTTATTCCTATATGGCTGAGAAATACACAATGGATTTTAGTTGTTTTGTTCTCAATGTTTTAAGAAAATAATCGGTTGATATTTGCAGTGCGTTGTGTTCATGAAAAACAGAAGTGGTTTTCCTGAGAGATGCTTCATCGGCAGTGTTTGTGGCCATTTCCTTGGTTATGATGTGTGGGAGCTGTTCTGTGACCTCTCAGATCCCCGGTCTGGCCTTATAATCACCAGTTTTGGGGAATGCATTGGAAAATGGATACTTTTTTTTTCAGGATTGCTATGGACTTATTCCTGGACATTTCTGGAGAGGGACTTAATTCCAGAGTAAAATAAATTAGAAATATTTTAAATGTGGGTCAGATCTTACCCTGCGCCGGCATTGCTGGGTTTTCTGGAGCTCTGTGGAAGGGCTCTGTGCTCAGGGACTGATCACAGCATCCTCCTGGCTGGGCCAGAGGCAGCTCTGGGGCAGGTCCTTGAATTTCTGTTCCTCCTGTTCTCCATCCTCCCAAAGCGCCGTGGTCCACAGTCCCTGCTCCTGGACTGTGCTTCTTGTTATCTGCCCTCTCCTGGCCACTTTGGTTTTCTCATCCCCATTTAGCCCAGAATCAGGCCAAATTTTGAAAGCCCATATGCTCCCCACCCCACCCCGACCGGCCCCCCTGCCCATCTTGTCCCCTAGTCATTGGTCTGTCTCTCTTCCCCATCTACTCCATTTTTTCTCACTCCCCTTTGACTCCCACCTTTCAGCCTCTGAACTGGCTCAAGTCTCTCCCATACTTAAAAACAGGGGGACAAATGAGCAAATCTTCCCTCCACCCAAAACTCTGCCCTGACCCTGCCTTCCTCCCAGGCTGCAACCTACCATTTCTTCTACATGCACAAATCGTCGAAAATGTTTAATTGTAGAATTTTAACACAGCATGCAATAACCAACATTTTTCTAGTTGCAAAGTAAAGGCTTTCTCGACTCTGTTCTCTTCACTCCATCTGCCTCGTTTAAGACCCATATTCACACCGGCCTTCTGGGAACTTTCGAGAATGGTGGCTTCCAGGAGACGCCTCTACTTTCTGTTTCTCTAACCACATGTTGTCTGTCTTGGCTTGTTCTTTACCGACCTCTTATTCATTACATGTAGGAGTCCTAAGATTCCTTCCTCCAGCCTCTTTTAGATGCATGCCACCAACTTTATCATCACCTTGAACCAATTGACCCTTCTGCTGCCTACTGCGTTGGACACCTCCACCAAGGCTTTCTGCCCTCGCTTCAAACTCAGCCCAATCAAAACTCAAACTCGTCACCTTCCAGAGAAAATCCAAAGGGATTTTTTTTTTTAATCTATTAGATGAAAAAGAAGTGTGGATCATGAATCACTTTGAGTTACTGGGTACTAGGTAGTTATATGCAAAAACAAAACAAAAAATTCCTAAGGACACACCATTTTTAAAAGAGAGTTTCCATTCCCAATTGCTACAAAAATATAAAATACTTAAGATCAATGCGAGTTAATGATAACCTGTCAAAGTCCTCATTTTATTAGGAGTGTGCCCACTGTGTTCCGAGGTGAGAACATGCTCCCATTATGAAAGAGCCCGCTCAGAGTCTGAAGGGAGGGGAGGGGAGAGTGAGTACTGGGTGATAGGCAGCTATGGGAATGAAGTACGACCCCCCAGCACAGGGTGAGAGCTCAGTAAACAGGAGCTCATAACTGCTCACTGTTGCTTTCCAGCCATTGTCTCTCCTAGATGCTTCTGTCCACCGGAGGCAGTCAGGATCCTGACCCGTGGGCCAAGTTCACTGTGGGCCGAAGCTAGGCCAGCTGACTGTGGGGATAGCTTTCTCTGCAGACAGCAGAGTCGGTCTGGCTCCCGCATTTGATGCTCCTACCAATGCCCCAGGTCTTACTGAGAGAGCCAGCCACGGCATTGACCTGGGTGCTTGCACTACTTTGCCAGCACCCCTGGAGTGGGGGATGTTGTTACTGGTCCAGGCTAAGTCCAGGAGACAGCTAAGGACATTCCCAGAGCCTGTCTGTTGAATGCCTGTTCCCAGTGAGGACCCCTGGGTGGCTGTCAGGCAGTACACTGGATGCTAAGAGCACAGACTTGTAGTAGGGACTTGGGTAAAAAGCCTGGCTCTTCCACCGTGTGTCTGGACAAGTTATACAACTTTTGTGGGCCTCGGGGTGTGCGTAAAGTGCTTTTGTAAACTGAAAAGTGCTGTGTAAATCTGGATAATCACTTCATGAACCACCTTTATAATAGGAAGTGTTTTTCCATATTAGTCAAAAGGATCCATATAAGGCAGTAACATAAATATAAGCTCATGGTTTGTAGAAGTAATTTAGACATGTTGATTTTCCTATCAGCAATGTGCCTAGTGATTCGTGTTCATGGAAAACAGATGTTACAGCTGTGATTGAGAAGAATGGTTTCATGCCAGTTATCCCAGAGCCACTGCCCTCGCCCGTCCGGCCCCTGCTCTGTGCTGCGGTCTCTGGGTTTGTCTCTGCAGCTCTAACACTTAGAACCAAACCACAGCAGGAGGCGAAGCTGGTGACCCTAGCAACAGACCGGCGCCATGGCGACCAGTAAACTGAGTTTAGGTGTGGCCCCAAATTGGTTATCCATTCTGGCATTTGCTTGGTTAGCTATGACTCTCATGTTCCTAGAACAAAATTAGACCTTTTTCTGCTTTTCTCGGGAGTCCCTTGAGAAATTAAGTTCCTGAATACAATCTTATTTTACATCAGAGAATGGCTTTTCAGATTTCGGGCATTTCACTTTTGTCAAGAGGGCACAGAGGACCACACGCGCGGTGGCTTTTAGGAATGCGCGAGACAGTCAGAGCTTCCACCAATCTCCAAGTGCCCTCTCAGTGCAGAGTGCCTGGGCTTAAATAGTGACTGTGTGTTTGCAGGTCATTAACTGCCCAGCGGCCTGGAAAGGGCCAGAATTTCAGAGGCAACCTGTTAGAAGTCCATCCTGACCAATAGAAGGGGAAAACTGAACCTGTGTCACTGACCTCACACTCTTTGCATGAAAACCCTGAGCGCACGCTGGTGCAGTCCAGATGCACGGCCACCCTTCCATGCGGCTCAGACCATTCGAAGGCGCCCTGGGTTTCTTCCCTAACCTTCCTGAGGATGGAAGCCTGGGGCTTCCTGTCTGATTTCTTCTCGGCTGATACTCTCAGTGGTTTTAGTTTTGTCTCCGTCAAGGTAAAGGGTGTCTGTTACTCTGCCAAGCTGCCTTGAGAGCTGTGAGTGCTGGCATGGCAACCTGGTGGGCCTCCACGTTTCCCACTCTACAAAAGATCACTTTTCACAGCCACACCCCTTCCTCTGACTTCTTAGTGGACGTTCCTAGCGCCAAGTCTGTAGGTTCCTGTCACTCATTAATCATCCTCATAAGTGGCCTTGCTATGAGTTAAAAAAAAACAAAAAACAAACAAGGCCTGCCTTGGACGGGGCGTCCATGAGGGGCCCTTTTCCTTAGAAAGCTATTTAATGAACAGAAGGCAACTAGACCCTTCACACTTTATTCTTGAGGGCTCAGGAGCTAAACAACAACACCGAGAAGTGTGAATTCAGCACTCCACTTAGAATACAGACTTTGACATCCGCCCCACAGCTGGGAGGGGTCTGAGGCTCAGCCACCTAGCAGAACAGGCCAGGGGAAGCACACGCCAGAATGTAGCAGCCTGCCGTCTGGGATGTCAGAACCGAACCTCAGTTTTCTCTAATATGCTGCTACTTAGTGGGATAAGAAACCTCTGGTGCACTCACTTACTATTATTATTTTATTGCTGGTCTTGTTAGTTTCTTCCTGGGACTAAGATTAGCTAGTTGCTTCTCACTCCATGACAGCATCCTGCCACCCAGGACTTCTGCAGCCGGCCCCTCCCACAGCTGTGGTGGGGGTCTGTGGGTTTATTCTCTTCCCTGGGGCTGCCCCCAGTCTCTCTGGGTCATCCCCCCCGGCTCGGCCATTTTAACCTGATGTTACCCAGCTTCCTTCCTGCTGTGGAGGAGGACAGGAAGGCCTGGGCGCCCTGGGTGGGGGCTCTCCGGCAGCAGAGGGAAGAGAGTGGGCTGAGAGGCAGCAAGACAGGGGCGGCGTGCATTTTCATCCGCCTAGCAAGGCAGTTCAGCCCCCTATGCTCAGCGGGGCCTGCGTGTTAGTGCCTCTGGCCCTCCTCTGCCCCGTGGGCACCATCCTTCTCACTGGCTTGTTTCAGATGAGACCCAGACACAGCAGCTAACTTGCTCACGATCCCACAGTAAGTGGCAGAGCCAGAAATTGAACCCGGTGGCTGAATTCTAGAGCCCACTTACTCCACGTCCTCCCTAGGTGGTTTTCCTGAAGCTGATAACTAGCTGATTGGATGGTGGCCTGGGGGATGGGGAGAAGGCAGATGTCTTCAAGCATTGCCCTGTGACAGGCACACGCCAAACGAAGCCTGTTCCCCACCCTGCTCTGGGGTGTGTGGTCCCAGGGTTTGGGGAGGCAGGTAGCTCTAGAATTTGCCTATCTAGATGGGAATATTCAAACTGATGTCTTGAAGAAGGCTGTTTTACTAATTGGCGATCCTTCTCACCTGTGAAGTTGTTACTACTACTAAAATTATAATTGCTTTCCATGATCAAGTCCTTAAGCCCCATACGTGTTCGTGTACAACAGTTTAAAGTCATTTTCTCCAAATCACTTAACTTTATAGAATCAAGAACTGTCATACACTAACAAAAGTATTATAGCAAAAAATCAAGTTATTCCACGGTAGGCATCTCAATCTCTTTGAAAGTTATTTTTGCGACGCTAACGCGGCTGTCCATCAAACTCGGCGCTGTGCTCACCTTAAAGTTGAAACCCGCTGACTTTCTCCCACAGCGGCCACTCCAGGCTTTCCTCAGCCTCTCTCCTCCGTCGCCTCCATCCTTTCCTGGGTCAGGTCTTCCTGCCCCTCGGACACCCGCCCTCAGGACAACCCCTTCCTTCCCGAGCCCCCTCCTCAGGGGCCCCGGGTGCCCGGAAGGTGGAAGGTGAGCGCACACAGGCCATGCGCTCACATGTTACCGAGAATTAGGTTACGGGGGCAGAGAGTGAGAAACTGGGGATTGTTAACATTTAAATGTGAATCTCTGGTCTCCCAAGACTCGGGAACCCTTAGCAAGGAAAGAGGCCAAGGAACTCTGTGGGAGGTTCCCGTTTTGAGGCGGGGAGGTGGTCTTTCTGAGAAGGGCCTGCAAAAATGTGTCTCCAGGGCCTGGGCAGGAGGGGGCCCGGGCAGCCTCGACACAGGATAAGAGGAGGGGGCGCAGGAAGGTTCCAGGCGCCGCAGGCACCCGGCTTGGCCAGGACAGATTGACGTTCTGATGAAAATGCGCGTCGCTTCCTTCCCGTCGCTTCCGTCCCGGCCTGGCGAGGTCAGGAAACGTCTCTTTGCCTTGCCCGTGGGACTTTTAAGGAAAGAGCGCCGCGTGTCCTGCTGCTGGAGGAGGCGTGTGCTCTCCGCGAGCACGACTCTCCGCGCCGACCCCACGCGGCGGCCGGCGGGGACCTCGGCTCGGCCCCTGCCTCGCACGTCCTCCCGGCCGGCCCCCGGACGGTGCAGCCCCCCGGCTCTGAGACCCCTGACCCACGCCGAACCGCCGGCACCCTGGTTCTTTGCTGCGCCCGGCTTGCAGAGGGGGAGGCCCGCGGGGGACGCGCCCGGCCCTCGGATGCTCGTTCTCCCCAGCGCGGGCCGCGCAGCCTGGTCGTCCTGGGAGCCCGCCCCTTCTCGGGGTGGCCGGCAGGTGCTGCTGTGCGCGGGCGGAGGTCGCCGCGGCCCGAGCTCAGTTGGCCTGAGTTTGGAGGACATCGCCGGGCGGGAGCCCGCGGGAGCAGGGCGCGGACTGCGCTGGGGGCAGAGGGCGGTGCCGGGCCAGGCCGTCCGCCCCGCCCAGCACCGCGCAGGCCCCGCCCCGGAGGACCCCGCCCCCGCGCAGACCCTCAGAGGTCCCTCCCCCGGCCGACTATTCTTCCGCAGCACCTCCCCCACCCAGGCCCCGCCCCCAGCGGACCCCTGCCCGCCTGGGGCTCTACCCTTCTAGCCCCTCTTCCCACGGTCTCTCAACTCGCCGTTGTCCCCCACCGCGGGCGGGCGGCCAGGGCGGGGCCGGCGGGGTATTTTCTCCCCACCGCCTTTCCGGTGGGGGCCGGAGGGGGGTGCGTAGTGATTGATAACCGCGCCGCTGGGGGGCGGGGAGGGGCGCGCGCGGGGAGCGGGGCTATGGGGGGCGCGCGGGGGACGCGGCGGGACCCTACGGGTGGAGGGCGGGCGGGGAGCGGGGGGCGGGGCGGGACCCTCGGGGGCGGGGCACGGGGCCAGCCCGGCTCCTCTCTCCCGGGTGCCCCTGCCCTGGCGGGCCGGCCCCGGCCACCTGCGCCCCGCCCCTGCGGCCGCGCCCGAGCCCGGGAACCGCGGAGGCGCGCCCTGCCTCGGGAAGGGCGAGTTCCCGTTCCGCCGCGCGGGTCTGGCTCCGCCGACAGTAACCCCGCGGCTCTGGGGATGCGGCTGCGCTGAGCGCTCGTCCGCCGCGGATCCGAGGAGCCGGCGTTGACCGAGTGTCTTTCCTGGTGTGTGAGAAGGTGGACTCGGAGCCGGCAGGATGACCAACCCTGCGGCCACGCAGAACAAGGAAATAGACTGCCTGAGCCCAGAAGCTCAGCGACTGGTAAGAGGAAAACACATTTGCGAAACTTTCGGTTCTCCCTGGAAAGTTTGGTTTTTGTTGATGTTTTAAAGCCAAGGGCAGTGGGCATCTACCGCCACAGTCGTCTGTGCCTGGTGAGGTGTGGGTGGGCGCCTGGCAGGGGACCCCCTTCAGTGAACGTCGCGGCGCGAGGATGTGCGGGTGGGAGCGGGCCCTGCTCTCTGTTCCGTGCGCTGCTGGTGTGCGCTCTCCCCTCTTGCGCGCTGGAAGGCACTTTTCACTGGACGACGCCCCTCCCCAGGACGAACAGGAACCTGGTCGCTTCCCTCTGCCTCTAGTGACGGTCTTTTGTCTGGCTCTGCCCAGCTGGTGAGTCGGCCGTGGATCGAGCCAGGGTCTGAGACCCGCGAGTGGTCTGGTTTCACTGGGACCTGCTAGTTTGGTACTTTACAAAATACAGCACCTAGGAACTGGTGTCCAGAGCGGGTGCCCTCGCCTTGAGGCTGGCGCCAGCAGTGTTTGGGTTGGTTTGGAGCGCTCATCCTGCCCTGGACCTTAGGACCAGTGGGGCTGAACCCGATTTCTCCAGCTCCCTAAAGGACCCCAGTCCCCAAATCCACTTGGGCTGGTCTTCTGGGGTCTCCGGGTCTGGACAGGATCCTCCATCCGTGGAATTTCGCAGTTGTTCAGGTCAATAACCAGGATTGGGACCACGGATGTGGGGGTGATTTGGCATTAAAATTGGGCAGGGGTGAAGTGGAGAAGATTTGTAATATAACCCATTTTCGTGCAGCTTGTGGTTGATGTGAGTGGAAATATCTAGAAGTGAAAGGGTGTAGTTTGGAAAAGAAGCACGTTAGGAAGTTAGTGCTACAGAGAGAGAGAAACCCTGGATTTCCGTTTTATGCGGTCTCTGTAGGTACCCTGATGAAAGTGTGAACCCAGCATAATCATGCCTTCACCAGCTAGGAATTAATCATCTACTGGATGGTTATGGAAGATTCAGGATGAGTAAGACTGCCCTGACCTTGGGGGAGCTTCTTGGTAAACCAGAGAGGGGTATAGAAATAGATTCTGATGAACGCACACTTGAGAGTTCCTCGTTGCTGAGGGCTGTCAGGTGCTTTTTTTAATGTCCATTTTAGTTTGCTTCTTTGATGACCTCACGTAAAGTGGGCCAGACCTTTGGAGCTGGTTTCTATCCCTTCGCCTAGTTGGTTTCTAGGGGCCCAGGGAAGCTACAGAGAGATCTTTGAATCAGCATGAGGGAAGGGCCCTGGGAAGAAGGGAGGCTGGGAATGAGAGAAGCTGGTGTTCCCGAGGAGCCGCCTAGGTAACCATAGATGGCAAGAACAGGGTGATGTGGATCCCAGGCAGGATTCGAGCTCAGGAGAGGGAACTGCTGGGCAGGGAGTCCTTGAGGAAGAAAAGAGTGACCGTGGAGAACAAGGATGTGAGGAAAAGAGGCACAAGGATGTGAGGAAAAGAGGCACGGACCATCAGAGGAATAAGTAGAATTAACACTTGGCGCAATAAGTCCCCGACCACAATGTCTCCTTAACCCTAACTTAACTGGTGGATTGAGTCTGGTTGAGATGCTGCTGGAAATAGAAGAGAGGAGAGTCCGGAAGGCGTTCTGATTGAGAAGGTACTCAGAGATTGCAGGCCCACCATCCCTTACGCCTACTTCCAGGATCCAGTAAACTCCGAAAAGCTGTTATTTTGTAAGTTTGTTGCAGAATTCATCTGGCAGTGAGACCTGCCCTGGCTGGTGGGTGGCTGTTTTCAGTCTTTATCCCTTCTAGCATGAATAGTCATAACATTTCTCTGCAAGGTACTCTGTTAATTTCTGTGTTGATGTACTTGGTTAAGAGCTGTTACTCTGGGTTGTTACACGGTATATAGTGCTTGCATCTTATCAGCCTTCTAAAATCTGAAAATGTTGAACTCTGAAAGACGTTTAGTCCCAGGGGTTTCTGGTAAGAAACTGTGAACCTGCAGGAGTTTTTTGGTTTTTTTTTTTTAGTAAATAGTAGCAAAAACTTTTTTAGAGTGGGACATGAGGAACAGAAGTAAAACTGGGTCCCTGTTTTATGAGGTTAACGGTTCGTTGAAAAGGAAACATGCTGAGTGACCAGTAGGGCGGGCACAGGTGGGGGTGCCTTAGAAGGCAGTCACCCAGCAGCCACCCAGAGCCATACAGTGTTCTAGCTGGAGACTGGTGGGCATTTCAAACTGGTTTGTGCCAGTTTGTGTTCTGCATTAATGGCTCTGTGTCCTGGGAACAGGGGTCTCCGGGGGAGAAGGAGGGCTGGGGCCACAGGGTTTGGCAGGATGGGGCTGATTCACCAAGCTCCACCTCACCTAGCAAAGGAAAAAGCACGATCTGAGCAGGACTCCTGGCTCCTTATACAACCTTACACAGGGTCAGCACCCGCCCTGGAGCCATATGAGAGAACAGTGCAGAAACCACATGTTTCTTTAACTTTTGTAACTTCCCCATGTTTGTGACGGGTTGTGTCACCTCTAGTCCGTTTCCACATACTGATGAGCACTTACAAACGACCAGTCCCATCCTGAGAGAGGCTGTCAGGGTAGAATGTGGCCACCCACCTCATTGTCGGGACCCGTGCCAAGGTCCCCAGGTCTTGGCAAGCAGGAGCGTTGACAGTGTGGTGGGAGCAGTCCATCTAAAGTGGCTGTTCCTTCTGGCCTCAGTCTGAGATGCTGAGCACTGGAATCATATGGTTTGTTTTCAATGGATCATTTCCCCGGGTAGTTAAGATATAAAAACAGTAAATTAGGTCTTTTTCATTGTATTAAAAGTTCCCACTAGGGCAAAGATGGAGACCAAATTTCCCTTTTTCTTTGCGAGTTAGTTTCTTTTTAGCCTGAACTAATATCGCATAGCGGAAGCGTCCTTACAAATTTTTTTGAAAACCCTGCTGTCTAACTGCCATTACAGTGAGCACAGGAAATCATGTTATTTATAGTTGTAAAACTGTTTTCAGGCAAAGTCGATTGGAGTATCACCTGATTCAGATGAGGTTCTTATCTAGTTTCTGCAGAATTAGGAGGCGAGGTATTGGTATAATGTGTTTGCTCCTCAAAAGGCAATGTTCAGGAGGCATTTCTTATCCCGGAAAAATCGGACTGTGTGACTCAGCGAAGGAATTGTTTATGACTAGTTACTCATATGCCAGTGTTTCCAAAATATCTGTTCAAATTTAAGAGTCTTGATCTTGGAGCCCCAGAGGCCATGAGGTTCGAATTACTAACCTGCTATTGACATAAGCCTGTTACATTTCACTGTATGTTAGACATGGGGGAGGGAGAAGAGGAATTTTTATGACCTTCCTGTTTTTACTCTGGGCCACCCAAATTCTAGTTTGTTTGTTTGTTTTTAAATAAAGAAGCTTATTTTCATGGGATGGGTTGCCTAGAACTTTCGTTATTCAGACTATCTAGATAAAATTAAGTCAATTAACTTCTTTCTCCGAAGTTAAACAAAGCGTAATGTTGACTACATCCAAGATTTAATAATTCAAAGTTGCCATCTGTTTGATTGCAGACCGCTGCTGAAATCCCCTCCCCCCAGCCAGACTCCAAAACAAACCACACACACACACACACACACACACACACACACACACACACACCAACACCAACACCAACAACACAACTGTGTATTCTGAGACTCATTCATTCATTTGAGGGAGGGCCAGAGTTCCAAGAGGTTTTCTCCTTCACTGTAACTTGACAACTTTAAAGCCCATTGGTAAGTAGTTTTGCCTTGACTCTGAAGTGCAACTACTTTGTAGTAGAAAAGTAACAATTTAAGTAATTTAAACTATAGTGAGGGTTTACTTTAAATTTTAACCAAAACGTTTCATCTATATGTTTGTGTGATGGAGCTTATCAAACCAACATTGTTGGATCCTCAGCCCCTTTTATCTGTGGCAGGTGGGTGTGTGATTTTCCCTGCAGAAGAGAAATAAGGCGTGCGTGGGCTTCGGGTGTGGGCTGTCACCCCAGCCTCCACCTCTCTCCTCTGAAATTGCCCCAGTGCACTTTCTCCTCATTGGTGCCTCAGCGCACTTGCCTTCCCTTGGGGCTTTTAGACTTAATCTGTGCTGAATCCACACTGCTGGGTCTGCAGCTGTTAGAGAAGATGCTGTGTGAGTAGTAACAGCAGCTAACATTTCCAGCGCCTGCTGTCAGCCCTGCGTTTTCTGCAGAAGTCTTTCCCTAACGCTTGTCATAACCCCAAGAGGTAGTTTGGTAATCTCTGCCTTACAGATGAAGAGGAAGCTGAGGCTCAGAAAGGCCAGGGGACTTTCCCAAGTCCACACAGCCCACAGGCACCGGGGCCAGTTCAGACCCAGGCCAACGGCCTCGGAGCTGGTGCTGCTGACTGTCACCACTGTGCACATTGCTTCCGACAGAGTCTGGCGGACAGTCACCTGCTGCCAGCTTCTCTTCGCAGCCCGGGCCTCACAACCCCAGGATCAGGGCTAAAGGATTTCTTGTTCCTAAGGCAGCCTCTTAGGACACAAGTCCTTGCTCCCCGAATACATACTGAGAAGTCTTCATTTTCTTGAACATTTCCTTTCTATTTCTGGTAGTTTTCAGACCAAAGAACATTCACTGGACTTTATTTTTCTAAATAAGGAAGAGAATAGTAGAAATGAAAGAGCTGCAGCCGTTTCTGTTTTTCTGGGTTTTGTACCATGTGAACTTTTTATCTGTTTCATGTGTCAGCGTGCACCAGGATCTACTGGGATGTACGTCTTTTTCTGTTTTGTATAGCTCCTGCCCCACCCCATCCAAACAGACAAGCTCGCTGAGGATAGAAGTGCTGGCTTCAGTTTCCTGCCTAGCTGGTTCTAGGAGGAATATAGGAAAAGGTGTCACTAGTTGTGTGCTGCCTAATACAGGGATGCCCTGGTGCAGCTGGAGTGTCCTGCCTTATTCTGAGAAGGAACAATTTCAGCATTTTGTGACATCTTAAGGGTGTGGGGTTTTCAGGGAAGACCCTGCATGGAGCTGGTAAGGTGAAGGGAGTGGAGCCCAGATGCGTTGGCTGGAGGGACCTGTCACCTGAAGAGCTGCACAGGTGAGGCCAGCCGTTCTCACCTGTAGTCACACACATGCTTATTTGTGGCCATCATGCTCTTCTTTATAATTCCACCACATTGGGGCTCTTGAAGGCAGTGGGAACATTCACTCGTCTCAGACAGAAATTAGAAATGGGTTAACAGCCAGAGGAGAAATGTATTTGCATAGAGGATACTGTGCAGCATCTTTATTTATGAGCATCAGTGTGGTTGCTAAGCCGAAGTTTGTGGTGTGCAGTTTGAATAGGTAAAGGTTGTTAGTCATTGCTCTCCATAAAGTAACATGAGTAATTTGCTTCCTGATTGATATGTTTATTATTAGTATTGGTATGTGGGGCACTTTTAAGAGGTTTATCGTTCTGAAAAGCAAAGTCAGGAGATTTCCAGTAGTAAAACGGGGAAAGAGAGCTCTGTGGACAGTCTAGGCAGAGTTGGTACCCATTGCCTCTTGGGCTATTCTTTTAGGTCCCCCAAGAGGAGAAGATAGGGGGCCAGCTCCTCGGGGCCCACGGGTCCAGCCACGAGCATCTTTGCAAGGTACAGGCTTCTTTGAAGGCTGTCGTTTTATCCTAAAATTCCACAGTAATTTTACAGTCTACTCCATAACTCATCAGAGTTGATTTTGATGGAAACTTGATGTTTTAAATACCAGCTAGACTTTCGTGTTTACTTTTGTGTCCTCCAAATCTTCAAGTAAAATGATAAGGTGCGTCTTGTTTATTTTGTGGCTTAAGCACTTGCCCCCCGCCCCCTCCAGACCTGTGCCCTGAGTCTGTGGCTGTGCCGTGGGGAGGTTCAACCCACCTGTTCCACTCCGAAGTTTTAAAGCTTTGGTTCAAGGCCCTTCAGACCCAACGCCCCTTTTTTATAACAAGAGTTTAACATCCTCCATCCTCGTTACTAACCTGAGATGAAATTCATGGGTGGTAAAATCTACCAGCACACGTAATTTCAAGTCAATATAATGTTTTAACTGTACCATTAGAAGGAAATAAAATGAAGGTAAGTTGCAGTAACAGAATATCAGTTTCGGTCCAGAAATGCCCAAGTCTCAGTGTTGCAGAAGACAGATACAGAGGTCAGATGCGTGCGCAGACCTGGGCCCAGCATGACAGCTGCAGACATAGGCTGATGCAGCGGTGTTGTCCTGGGACCCAGACATCACTCATTATGTTGCTATCAGTGATGTGACATTTAAAATGGTCACTAACTTTTGGGAAAGTTTTGAACAAACCCAAGTATAATTTTCCCTCAATTTCCATGCCGTTTGCATTCCTGGCATATTGAGTGTACGTTAAAACTGCGCAAAACGTATTTTGAGTTTGTTTATAAGTTTATAGATCTGAATGTTATCAAGTGGTTTTTCTATCTGCCTGAAAAGTCAATGGGAAAGTTCTTCCTTATGCAGGCCTGTCTGAATGCAGGGTGGTTGGCATGCCACGCGCAGGCTCCTAAAGGCCATTAGTCCCCACTGCGATCACTGTGACATCCCAACCCCCCTGCCAGCATTTCCAAAATGCTCTCTAGAGAATTGGCACTCCCCCCATTGACAACTGTCACTCCAAGGCGTCTTCCCCTCCATGGAATTCATAATTACAGGCGTGGCCACAAAGAGTAGGCCGCTTGTTGGAGGAACTTACTGTAATTGCACAAGCAAGGTTTTTGGGAAGATGAGCATTTCTTTTGAGACTGGACTAAAATGCATGTGGCAGCCGAGGGACCCGGGGGCTCTGGATGCAGGGTGCAGAGGTGGCGTGGGCCTGTTCGTGCCGCTGCAGGAGAATGCCTCGCTCATTCCACTTGGTTGCTTTGAATAGCAAACTATTTTTAGAATGTACTGCATATGAGGGGTTGGAGGTTTACATAGAAAACAAAAGTTGGTGGCCGTTGCCACTTCCTGTAGCAAAAGCAAGATGGGAAGGAGACGCTGTGTCACGGCCTCGTAGTTCTCTGCACCGACCACCGTCTACTCCAGACTGGAAACGTGCAGTGCATCATAAGGCCCTTTCATACGGGCCTGTGTGTGTGTCCTCCAGTGAATCCGAGATTCCAAGCCTGCCCCGTCAGGAGCTGCATTCCTTCATCATTCGGGGACTTATCAGGCAGGACAGAGGCCCCTGCTTGTTTCTAAACAAAACTGGTTCTTTGTCACCTCTTCAGGCTTCAGCTGCCTAGTATTCCTATTACATTCACATGAGCGAACTTTAAATATGTGCCTAAGCTTTTCCCCAAAAGTTATAAACTATAGTTAAAACATATCACGTGTCCTGAAAAACAAATGCTACCAGTTTTTCAATTCTGCTTGATTCTAACACCTGGAGGCCAAAATGAAGGCGTGTAATTCATGCTAAAACTTCCTCCTGTTTGTGGAATGCTGCACAGCCGACAAATTGCTTGTCTCTCTGAACAGCCCCATGTGGCATCATTTCCACTTTACATGGATGGGAGCAGACAGGGAGGTGGCAGTCACTGGGGTCCCTCACACATGTCCACAGCCCAGTCCTCTCCCCCTTGACACAGACGTCATTCTTAATGTGTGGTGACAGTATCTTCCCACGCAACTCTTCTAGAATGTCCACACCCGCCTGAGCTGTCATTCTGGTGCTTCTCCAGACCACAGGGCTTTCTCAGCCCAGGTGAATGACTTGACAAAGGGGTCTCAGTCCCATTTCCTAAGAATCGCCCTGGAGTTGTGGCTCATAAACCCCTTCCGGCTTCCATGTAGAATTCTGGACCCCCTGGGTGTAACTGCAGAGTTTAAAAGCAGACTAAGAATTTGTCTTGTTCTGCGCCTCTCTTTGCAGCAAAGCTTCGAAACCCAGGAAATGGACAGCCAGTCAGGATTCCCTGAGGTAGTGTGGGGCTTTTAGAAAGCGATCGGTCTGCCTCCTGTGGCACCTTCTGTCCCTTCCAGGCAGGCAGGACTTCTGTTCCTCCAGTGTCAGTTTCTGTTCTTTGAAGAGCATCACCTGGGAACCTCAAGTAGTTAAACAGGATACAGATAGAATTATTGCTCTTCCAGCCCCTGGACATCACTGGAATTGGGGTGCAGGGTACTGGGGATGGTGTGTGGCTGCCCCACCCTCCGGCAGTGTCTCCTGCTGCTCACAAAACCCCCAACCATAGGCAGGACGTAGGCAGGACGTCAGGTAACGATGGAGCCAGGGCAGAGCATGCCCCGAGGGCTCTCAGCTCTGTGAGCCTCCACCAAGGGCTTTCTCCTTCTGTCCCAGTGAATGAATTCTCTTTCTAGCTCTGCCTGGCCTCAACCATCAGCCCAAGTTGGCTGTCCCTCAGTTCCAGCCCTTATCTTTGGATGTCTGTCTGGCTACAGCCTGGAATTTCTGGTGCTCCGAGCAGGAGGCCTATGCAGGTCCGTGGTAGAACGGGGCCGTATCTGACTGTTGATCCCGCTGCTCTTGTGTCCTGCTCTGGTGGAACTGCCTCTGCTCTGTGGTCCCATCTAAAACCAGAGCTCACGAAGCTCTTGGCACAGGCAGAGACCTGTCACTGAAGTCACTCCTGCTGTTGCCCCCGATTTCTGCACACAGCTCTCCAGCCTGGCCGGGTCTGTGCCGTCAAAGAGGACCTTTCAGTGGGAGAAGCATCACTTTGGCTGTCTGTCGCCCCAGCCAGCCTGTGTGCCCTGTGGCCAGGCCCCTGGCTGTGGCCCTCTGTCCCCTGGCCTCTGCAACACTGTAGGGGTCCCTGGCTGTTTTTAATCATTTGTTTAGGAGGCCCCGGGAGTCAGACTTGTGCTTCTTAGTGTACTTTTAGTATCTCTCATCTCCATATGTATCAGCTCAGTATCAGAGTGCTGTCATGTTGATCTAGGATAAAATAAAATGTACAAGTGGGACTTTGGAGTCTGGGGTTCAGCTTTTTAGAATTATTGTGAACCAACTTAGTCATAAATGGAGTCTTCTCTTCCCAACCTTCTCCACCCTCGAAGGGTGCCTTGCTTTAAAACCCCATGTCTGTACACCTCCCTGGGATTCCAGGCCAGGACGGTGGGGTCCTTGTGGGGGAGGGTGAGGCTGTGTCCCCTGTCAGGGGAGCTGGAACTCTGGCATTCCCCACCAGCATTCTGGGCGTTCCTGAGAAAAGCCAGGGAGCCTGGATCTCGTCAGAGAGGCCTGGCTAGGTCAGCGCCTTCCTCCCCTCCTCCCTGACCCAGAGGGCGGCACTGGGAACCAGGGGTGGCAGCAGGGGTACAGGGAGGGCCCTGGATGGGCTGGAGGGCAGCCCTGCGGCGGGTTTTAGCAGCAGAACCACAGCCATCTTCTGGCAGCAGTGAGCATGGGTTTGGGCCTCCCTCATTTCCTTCCTCCCTCTCTGTCTCTCTCTGTCTGTCTCTCTGGCTCTGCCTCCCCACCCCCACCTCTTCCTTCCTTCCTTTAAAAATTTTTGCTATTTATTATGAAAAATGTCAAACAACCCAAACGTGGATGGGATAACAGAAAGCAGAGGTCCCCCCACTTGCGTGAGCACCAGCACCCCTAGCGGGCGTGTTGAAGCCCAGATGGCCCGGTCCACCCCAAAGTTTCTCACTCAGTGGTTCTGGGTGGGGCCTGAGACTCTGCATCTCGAACAGGTCCCAGGTGATGCTGCTGGGGGGGTAGGGGGCACACCGTGAGAGCCCCACGTCCCACCACTGGCCCCAACAGCTATCAGCTGACATCCTCTTAGACCCCACCGGCTCCTTGATCCAGGTTATTTTCAGGCAAATCTATGCGAGATCACGTCATTTCATCCTTCAGTATTTTAGTATGGATCTCAGCAAAGATGGTATTGGACAGAGGAGGAAGAATTCAGGTCCAGAGCTCTGCCCGTTCTGGAACCCGTTGAGGGGATGAGCTGAGCTAGGCTGAGGGTTTGCCCTTGCCTTTCCCTGCTGGCTCCTGAGGGAAAGGGAGGGAGCTGCCCGGGACCCGGTGAGGCCGCGCCAACAAGCCGTAGGGATCGGAGCCGCTGCGGTGCGAACCCAGTGCCCGAGATCCCAGTGGACAAGCTTGGTGCTGAGTCAATTAACGAAGGATCCAACGACCTCCAACCGGAGCCAAGGATGATGAACTGACAGAGGGGTGCACAGTCTTGTTTTCTAAACCTCTTTTTCAAGCCCTGTGCAGTGTATTCTTTGTATCCTAAATTCCATAAATCCGTTTACTTCTCTCCATCCCTTCCATTTGACCTTGAGATTGGGAGCTTGAGAGGATTAATGGGGAGGCATGCCCCAACTCTGAAGCCCACCCAGGCCTTGGGGGTAGACAGGCGTCCATAAGCAGCACTCGTGGGTGTGTTCAATTTTGGGTACCATCCTGCGTTCACGAGCACCTGGGTGGTGACCAGGTGGGAGGGGTTCTTCGCCAAGTTCTCTGGCTTCTGGGACCACCTGGGCCTCTGGGACCTTGGGCTCCTGAGCTCCCTGTAGTCCTCTGGCCTCACTGCTCTGCTTCATCCTTTGTGTTCAGTTCTGCCAGCGCCTCCCGTTCATGTTCATACGCTCGCTTGCCCAGAAGCAGCCTCTGCTCACTTCCTGGGTTTCATACCACCCTCCCCACCCCTATACCTGCTCCCACATTTCAGCCAGGTGGCATTTCTAAAGCGAAGTCAGCCCCCACCGTGTTCCTTCTTCAAACCCTTCAGTGGTGCTGCCTTCCTTCGAGAGAAGGTTCCAGACACAGGGCTGAGAGCTCGGGCCTGCTCCCCAGGCCTGGGGACTTCGCCGCTGGGTCACATGCCCCTTGCCGCCACACACCCTGCCCCAGTTCTCTCCTCGTGGCTCTTGAGGGTTTGACTTAAGGCGCGTGTCCTCCGGGAAGCCCCTTGACATCCGGATCGGGTTAACTCCTCCTCTGAGCAGCCCCCAGCACATTTTACTTACCCCTCTGTAGCATTGGTCACTGGTCCACGGTCACCGATTGCTCTGTCTGTAGCCCCTGGGACTGGGGACCCAAACCACACCTTGAAAGTCCTTCCCCTGCTGTCTAGTGTGGCCCCAGGCTGGTGGCCTGGGCTTGTGATGGCCAGTAAGCTGCAGTGCCCTACAGCGAAATTCAGAGAGCGAAAGTCAGCGACTGGAAATTCTCCAACTCTCTGATGTGGCTCCAACCCCAAGCACGGGAGTTTCTATTTTACAGAAGTGTCCGTCGTGATGGATTTGTCCTGCTGCACAGAAGACCGGCCTGAGGCGCCAGACCCCTGGGACCACCGCCTAGACAGGAACGGGCGGGCGGGGCTGGGCCTCCCGCGTGATGCTGGGGGGAGATGAACTCATGTTTGTCTATCACCACGGCGACCGTAGCTGTTTTGTAATTTTTGTTCATTTGATGACTTGACCTCTCTGGTGTTTTCTCTGGTGACTCCATGGTGGGCATTTGAGTGATGGGTATCTGTTATGCTCTGTGTTGCGTGTTCTTGGCAAGTGTCAGGGTTTGAGGATGAATTGTGTTGTCAGGCATCTGCTGATAGTATTTTGTGCCCACAGAGTTGGCTGTGCGCAGGTTCTGTACCAATTTAACGTTGCCCAGACATCCGTTGGTGCTCAGTTAGCCAGATTCCCAGAAGCAGGCCTGATGGGGATCACTTCCTGTTTCAGGAGCATCTTGCTTTCCTCGTGTCAGTCACCAGAGCATCCTAAGCTGTGTAGGTGCCTCAGAGGTGGCCATTGTCCATATTTGGAATTGCATTGAATTGCAAATTTATCTCCTTCCTAAATTCTAATCTAAGGTGGAGATTGTCCACAGTTGATCTGTCTTCGAGGTTGGCTGGCTGGTCTCCTCGTAAGGAATTTATTCCATAACTTGGTTCGATCGTGTGGTTCGTTTATCAACCCAAGCCCAGGTCCCTCAAATCGGGGCTGATTGGTTTTTAGTCTGTTGGTGCCATTGTCCTCAAGGACAGGACAGACGTGCTGCGCTGGATGAGAGGAGCAGAGGGGAGGGTGGGCTGTGACAGGAGCACTTTCCTGGGGGGAGGGAGGCCCCCAAGAGTAGGGGGTCTGATGGGACATTATTTTGGAGGCCTGCCCATCTGGTGGGGAGGCCCTCCCAGGTGGCAAGGACTACCCGCTCACATAGGTGGTCTCTTCCAGGATCTTTGCTCCAATCCCAAGCAGAGCTGGACCACAGTAGGGTGGGGGCTTGATGGGCAGGCTGGGCAGGGGGTGACTCCCCTCTGGTCACAGAGACATTCACACTGTGAGAGCAGGAAGCCCTCAGACCTCACCTCCTTATATCTTAATTATCTGTTGCTGCATAACAAGTATCCACAAACTTAGCAGCTTCAAACAGCATCCATCTGTCATCTTAGTTTCTGTGGCTCAGAGTCAGGCCACAGCCTAGGTGGGTCCTCTGCTCAGGGTCTCACGAGGCTGCAGTCAAGGTGTCAGCCCAGCTTTGTGCTTTCCAGAGCTCAAGGTCCTCTTCCAAGGTCACACAGTTATGGGCAGAATTCAGCTCCTTGCTGTTGGAGGACTGCGGTCCCATTTTCCTGTGGGCCATCAGCCAGGCCTCAGCTCTTAGAGGCTGCCCACGTTCCTTGTCCTGTGGCCCATCACAGGCCCTCTCACATGTGGCTGCTTGCTTTTTCAAGGCCAGCGGGAGTCTCTCGCACTTCTAGACTCTCTTTTACAGGGCTCGCCTGATTAGGTCAGGCCCACCCAGAATAATCTATCTTTTGATTAATTCTAAGTCAACTGATGAGTGACCTTAATTATTTGTGCATTTCTCTTTGCCCTATAATGTAACCCAAGCATGGGAGTGACATCCATTCCACTCACAGTTCTGCCCATACTCCAGGGGAAGGGATTATGGGAATCATGTACACCAGGGGCGGGACCTTGGGGACCACCCTAGAATTCCTCCTGCCACACTCTTCCCCCGTCTGCCCCTCTCGAAGCCCCTTCCTTCTTCCAACCCTTTTCCTCCTCCTTACGTTCTCCTCCTCTCCTCCCCTTCTTCCTCCTCTGCGCCCTCCCTTCTCTTTTCCCAACCCCTCTTCCTGTCCCCCCCTCCAGGCTGATGGGTTTCAGCTGCCTGATCTTGGACACGAGGCCAGCAGGCATGGAGCCCATGCCGCCCCCAGGAAGGGCCTGGAGTCAGGCTGCGCTCGCTGGGAACGCCGTCCTCTTGCTGGCCCGTCGGGGCTGTAGGAACTCAGTGTGGGCGGGTGTCAGTTTAATGAACCTTCTCCCAGCCCCTCCCGCCCTCCCCTCCAGCTCTGCCAGATCTTTTTATAGACCCTGAGGGGCCCTTCACAGTGTAACATGGTTTAGAATGTTGAAAGTGGTAACGAGGTCTCAAAGTCCTGATTCACTTGTGATTTTTGATACCCTTGATCTGAGAGACCTGGGCTTGGGTGGATGAAGGAACCACGTGAACCAGCCAAGTTATAGAATAAATTCCTCGTGAGGACACCAGCCAGCCAACCTCTGACAGAGCAGCTCTGGTCGCTTTTCAACTTAGATTAGACTTGAGAAAGATGATGATTTTGTAATTCAGTGCAATACAGTCATGAGGGGGGAGGTGGACGTCCTTGATGCCAGGACCCACCGTCTAGACCTGAGGCTACGGGGCAGGGTGCCCACCCTTGGGGAGAAGCTGGACGACGGGACACTTGGCCACCTCACTACTGGCCCTACGACCACTCCACAAGCAGTCTGGCCATCTCCGATGGCTCTGTTTTAAGATGATTAGGGAGCAGTCTGAAAACCGTGTCTACAGAACTGTTGTTGGAAGAATTACAAGTATATTCCCCCAAAACATTAAGTGGAAAGAAGGTGGGATTTGTTGGACCCAGAAAACCTGAGTCTGGGTACACTGCACCATTGACCTCCCTGTGCTGTGGTCTACCTGAAACAGTGAAAATCTGAGGTTTGTAAAATGTGGATCAGTGTTCAAGTGCCAGGTTGGACGGCATTGGTTGGCCCTGATCAGGCTTTTTAAATGTTCTGAAGTAGAATATAGCTAAGCAGCTACAGGTTGTCAGATGGTGAAATGGAGGCAAATTTGTTGTTGTTGTTTGGTGAGGAAGATTGTGACTGAGCTAACATCTCTGCCAATCTTCCTCTATTTTGTACCTGGGACGCCACCACAGCATGGCTTGATGAGCAGTGTGCAGGTCCACACCCAGGATCTGAACCCACGAACCCCAGGCCGCTGAAGCAGAGCATGCAAACAACCATTACACCATGGGGCTGGTCCCCAGTTTTTTTTTAATGTAACTCTTCTAACAGCTGGCACCGTTCCACCATGTCTTGAGAAAAGATGGGCTTCCCCACACTGTTGGAGGGGAAGCTGAGGCAGCAGGGTGTAGTGAGACGTGACTGGACAGGAATTCTGGAAAGCAGGGTCAGACCCCAGCCCCGTGCCCTCAGACAGATCTGGCAGCCTCTAGGGGCCTCCACTTCCTGCTCTGTAAAGGGAGCGTTTGAACCATTGACCTGCAGTCATGTCCAGCTCTAATGCTTTTGCTCCATGCATTAGTCTGTTGTAGCTCCAGAGGAAGGCAGATTGCCCAGCCCTGCCACTGACTGGCTGTGTGACCTTGGGCAAGTTACTTACCCTCTCTGTGTCTTAGCTCCCTTATCTATAAACTGGAGATGGTAACAGTATCACCCTAATAGGGCTGTTGCAAGGAGTACGTGGCATAATATATTAAAAACCTGTAGAATAGTGCGCACTTGGCATTTAGTAGGGGACTGATAAACAGGAGCAATCATTATTACTCTGACTATTCCCAGTGTCATTCCTGATGACCCTTTTAACTCTTATGAGTCTGTGATGCCTTGCTGTGTCTTTATTAAATTCTGAACAGGATTGTCTTGCAACAGCATTGCTGTTGACTGTGTCCTTGACAGGAGCTGCTGGTCTGCCTCCTCATAAAATTTCCGGGTCTGTTTCAGGCGGAGGCCAGGCTGGCGGCGAAGCGTGCGGCCCGGGCCGAGGCTCGAGAGATCCGAATGAAGGAGCTGGAGCGGCAGCAGAAGGAGGTAACGCTCAGACTTCCCCGTCGGTCCTTTTCACAGATGGTTTTATTTTAGGTGGAGTGTGCACATGCAGGGCACCTGTCCACTTGACGTTGCTCGGCACCGGAACACACTCATGCCCGGGACTCTTGTTCAAGGTCAGGCCAGGGAGTGCGCATAGCACGCATATCAGGCGTGCCTGTTCCAGACTCCGCCTGTGGGGTCCCGAGGTGAGCCCCCTGCACACAGCCGCTCGCTGCACACATCTTCCCAGCCCAGCTTTCTGGCTCAAAGGAGCCGAGATGTGCTGGCTCAACTTCGAGGTCTAACTGTCGAGCGAGAATCCTGATCCTCTGAATTAAAACATGACAGAAGAACAGGTTATGATGCTCTAAAACTAACCAGATTATTTTGTTTAAAAATATTTCCCCTGCAGCTTTATGGTTTTTAACAGCTTTCATGATGCCTAAAGTCTGAATGTGACACAGAGACCAGAATACACGCCGCGGGTGAAATAGCCAGAGAAGAGATTGCCCCCCTGGGAAAATGGATAGTGCTGTGTTTACACACCTGTTAATGCTGTTTGCTACTTATTTTCATCGTCTTGAGCTGGAGCCAGAAGTCACGTGGACAGCATGAGGGCTCCTGAACTTGCTGTTAGAGCTGTGAGCTTTTCCATGACCTTGAAGTCTACACGGCAAATGCAGTGGGTCTCGATTCTCTGTTCTCCTGTGGGCCGTGCCCTGAGGGAGCGTCCGCACCAGGCCCCACCGAAGGGCTGTTCTCGTTCAGAAGATCTGAATTTAGTGTGTTGCAGAGATGTAGCCAGCTGCATCCCCCACCCCAGGGCTGATTTTCGTACCCAGGGTCTTGTTTGGGTCACATGGCCACGTTTTAAAAGTCGAGCCAATGTTTTAAAACTTGTGAGATTTCAGCTAAAACTCTAGGTTTCCAATTTCTCTTAAAACCATTGCAGATTCCACTGCATTCCCTGTAGGGGGTGGCCCCTGGCCACCAGCCGGAGACACTCATTGTCATTTCCTGCCTGCAGAGTTTGTCACTTGGCATGGAAATGTCTGAGAGGGGGAGGGGCATGGCCAGATTTGAACTGGGGGAGGACACTTTTTGGCATGGTTTGAAGAATGGGTTGGAGATTACTAGAAACTCAAACCCAGGACGTTGGTTAGGAAAGTCATACCGCAGTCCTGATGACGGTGATGGGGACAGGAGGGGACGTGGTTCCTGAGAGAAAGGCCACACCGTGCTCCAGCAGTCTTTGGGAAGTGGCTCGAGCACATGAGCAGCTGCCACGCTCCCACCATATTTTAGGTGTCACTTGTCGTGTGTTTACATGTAAATAGAGACTAAACAAATATTTGGAAGTCCCTCACCACCTCTCCCTCATTGTTGGAAATACAAATACAGTTGTAAGTAAGTTTCGTTTTTATGGTATTTGCCTCTAGAATTAATTTAGTCCTTTTAATTCAGTAATTTTCTATGCTTTTTTCCTCCTAATTTACTCAGAGAAGCACGGATTTAGCATTTTCTCAGTGCCTTCCCCCCCTAGAATTGGATTTATTGATTTAAAATTGGAAATAGACTCCTGAATTTTCATTTTAATTATTTGCACTGTACAATTGAACTGGAACTTGGGGTAAGGCCTGAGGGTTAACATGAAGTGCCTCCCTCCCCATTATGTTGGTTACGGGCGAGGTTCGGCTCTAATGGGGATGGGAACCTGATTAACACCGGCCATAAACCTCACCATATCCCTGGCCAGGAGTGATTATTGAAGATGATTCAAAGACGCACATTCAGGAAAGTCTCCAGACAGAAGTACTTAGAGTGGGAGGTGGAGAAAAGGAATAGATCTTGTTTTGTAGAACTTTGTCACATACCTGTCTGAGACAATGTCCCCCATGCTTTAGGAGCCATCCTGACACCAAGCAGCTTCTGTGCACTCAGTTACTGGTATAAATAGTAATGGTTGGAGGCCGCCTAATGGAATACTTCTTTTAGCCTGAACTGGTTTTTAACAATAGGTATTTTAAATGACAAATTGCTTTTTCAAACTGCCTGGTGTCAATGTCTCTTTAGAATATTGTTCTTTCAGTAGATACTTGCAAGCCCACTGTGTGCAGGACACCGCTGGCCCCCTCCGCTCTGCTTTAGAAGCCAGTGTGGCAGTGGGATGTTAAGGTCGTCACGCAGTGGGCAGTGGGCCATGGTTTCTCGGGATGCATCACAGTTTGTGGCACTTGGTTGCTTCATTCTCCAGCGCCAGGAGCCGCCCACCCTCTTAGTGGCTCATCGGTTCTAATCGGCTTGCCTGGTTCTCCAGCAGTCCTCCAGGCTTTTTTATATTAAGGTCATAAAAGAGTTGTAAGAAGAATTTTCCCAAATATTTTGCTGCTCTGCCAGGTTTTGCCACAGTTGATTGAATGTCAACACCACGCCCCCCTCCTCCCCTGTTAGTAAGAATTTCTGGTGGCCTGTGGCTGTTCTCTCAGCTCTGCCATGGGAGCTGAACCAACAGGCTCAGGAAAAAGATGACAGTGAATCTTTAAGGGGCCCCACCTTTGATTTTCATGGTGGTATGAGTAATCATTTTATCATTTTTCTCAAGTCTAAGAGAAAGTCACTTTCACCACAAATACAAATGTAAAATTTCTACAAAATCAAGTTGAAAATGAGTTATATAGTCTGTACAAGCTTTTCTATCTTCCAAAGTATACATTTAGATAAAATATGTTCTATCCTTAATTATGGATAGAATTGATTTAAATATTTAGATGATAATATAAGCAGCTTATCACCCACAAAGTTCTTTGCAAAAGTTCTTGATTTAGAAAATAAAAGCTAAGGGGCCGCCCGGTGGTGCAGTGGTTAAGTTCCCACGTTCCACTTCCGTGGCCCGGGTTTGGCCAGTTCGGATTCCGGGTGCGGACATGGCAGTGCTTGGCAAAAAGCCATGCTGTGGTAGGCATCCCACGTATAAAGTAGAGGAAGATGGGCATGGATGTTAGCTCAAGGCCAGTCTTCCTCAGCAAAAAGAAGAGGATTGGCAATAGTTAGCTCAGGGCTAATCTTCCTCAAAAGAAAAGAAAAGAAAAGAAACGCTAGGAAGAATTAAGCCAAGAAACCATCTATTTGAATGATCTCCTTTAAAAGGAAAGCATGCCCTTCTCCCTTTGAGTCAAAGGAAGTCCTCTTCTGTTCCATTTTCATTCTACAGCCCAAGAGTAATCTGTTGCTGAACTGCATTTCACTTGCAATATTTCAGGCAGCAAAAATGCATTTGGTACCCAAAGATGGGAAACTTTAAGTTTGGCCGTTTAGTTTTGGTATTGTAAAATGGGGGTGGGTGTCGCGGCAGGGGGTAGTAAGATGTGTGGAGGGTCCCAACCGCCCCTCACAGTGGCCCTTTGAGGTCCTGGAAGCCCCCCCTGGACATACAGGACAGGGGGGCCCCGAGGAGTTAGAGAACCCATCTGGTCGAGAGGCAGCTGGGTGGTAGAGCTGAGATTTGAACCCGGGCCTGTGCGCTGGCAGAGCCCAGCTCTTGTGTGGCACGGCCTGACCTCAGGTGGTCGGGGCCTGCCAAGGAGCTCAGGATCTGCAGAGAAAATCCAATTAAAACCTGGGAAATCTGATTAAAAATGCCACAGTTGCCTCTCTCAGTCATACACCCAAGTGCCGTCTGGTTAGTAGATGGCGTTAGAATTTTGAAATTCTTCATTCTAACAGTATGTTTCACGTTTACTATAAAGGCATTTAAGTGGTTCACAGGCATCAAATGTTCTGTCCTATTCAAGTTCCATGAAATGTCTTCATGAAAATAGTGTGGGAATTTGGGTCCCCTCAGCCTTCGGCTACACAGCAGAGGCGCGTTCAGACGTGGGGGCAAAGTCTCCCCGTCGAGTGGGGTTTAAGCTGTGAGAAGACCAGGAGGAGCGCTTGGCTTCGCTCGTGAGGAAGTACCTAAGGTACCCGTCACCTTTCTAATTTATCCCGTGTGGGTCATTCGTCCGTCTGTGCTCACACTCCTCCGACAGGCAGTGACACAGGGAAGCTGTCTTCTCTGCTGATCTCAGACTCTCCCTTGGGGTCAGGTCGCATGCCTGGTGACCAGCACCCATGCTGTGAATTATCAGGATGTGGAGTGACAACCTGGTGTGTCTTAGGGAGAAAGCAGAGAAGCTAACTGGTGACACAGCAAGTGGGGACACTGAAGGAAGGAGCCGCAAGTGGGAGAGGGCAGGACGGGCAGGAAGCCATCCTTGGGAGATGACAGCCAGACCGAGGAGGGGTGAAGCGTGGAGGGAGACACTCTGGCTCTGCCCTGCAGTTTATGTTGATCTGGTTCGACCAGCGGCACTGACTTACACAAACGACAATTTTGCCATCATAAACTTAGGGTCTTTGAAACATGAGAGCATTACTGTCTATTTAAAGTTTATGTCTGCTTCTTCAGAAAAGGGATTCAAAAGTTGTTAAACAAAGTAGGTGTATATTTTATTACTCTGAGTTTTATTTACAGGTGTGGAAAATGACCTTAGAGAGATGAGACCGTTTTCCCCAAAGCTAAGAAAATGGCGGAGCCAAGGTTAAAATCTAGATCTGAAAACACTGCAAAGCTTGCATTCTTCCTACGACAGCCTCTGCCTCAGAATCAAATACAAAGTCAAGAACAAAAGCCAACACACACAAAGGGCACAGCCGGTATGTTAACCAGGGACTGCAGTTGGCTGTGAGCATGCTGACACACACAGCCAAGGGGGAAACAGAATAAGCCACATGATCCCAATCACTTTACAACTGGAAGCGTATCTTGAAAAACAAGTTTTTTTATTGGTGTTGAATTCGAGGCACAGTATAATAAACACAAAATAGGCCATTTTGTTAGCCAGACTTTTGCAGAGAACACGGAAGCCATAACTGATGTTCATCCAGCTGTTTCTTCATTTGACCCAAGTCCAGGGGTGGGGGAGTGTACACGTCTGTGCATGTGTGTGTGCAGGAGCATTTGTGTATACATCTAGAGAGATGAGTGAGACAGGCTAACACGGTCCAAACTGCAGGTTTGGGACACGCTTTAAGGATCTAGGGAGGTGTACAGACAGCACCTCTCTGAGCCTCTCCTTTGCATATCACATCTCTGGACCTGACTATTATTAGAACTGGTAACACAATTTGAGGTTATACAATCTGATAGCCTGGGGCACTGGCATTTTAAGTTGTTGATTAAGTGGAAATGAATCTGCTTTGGAAGACCAGTGTTTAACCAGGAGGGTTGATATTTTGGTGTAATAATTGAGAAACGTGATCCCTGTTTGCATCTCTTGGCAAGCCGTCCCACCTCTACACAGGTGTTTCTGAGCAGGGCCGAGGGTTTCCTTGAGAAGGAGGTCAGATGGGCTGAAGGTGGACGGAGCCTGTGAATGTCTGGAGAGCAGTGACCATCCTTGGGGGCTCGGGAGAGCAGGAAGCTGGTGACACCATCTGGAGGGTTTCAGAAGCAGATTGTGGTTGAAGCCACACTGGTGCTTGGGATCCTCCAAGGCCAGCATGGAGAGTGCACAGGGAGGAGAGGTGAGCAAAGAGACACCAGTGTTTGAGGAATATGGGCCTGTCATCAAGCCCCAGCAGACCCTGAGGACATGGGGGCCCATGAACTGGCTGCGGATCTTTCCAGACTGCCCAGCCAGCCCCAGCCCTCTGTGACAGCCCGTTGCACTCTCCATAGCGGTTCTCTTCATCTGTGCAGATGAGGAGGACTGACAACGTTAGCTGTGCTTTTGGAGCTGTTTAAAATGATCATGAGCTCCTTTTTGATGGATTTATTAGGGAAGATGAATATGTAGATATTCTTTGGGAAATCCAAGTGGGCCTTTTGCTTCGCATGAGAACCTGCACTAACGGGGGAAAAAATGGTGATACGATGATCAGGTGATACGATGACCAGGGTGCATCTCTTTTGTAGCTACTGACTTGATAAACGTTTTTGCTGGAGGTCCTGTTTTAATATAGTGATAATGTTGACTACAGTCACCTGTGCTCACTCATATAAGGCTAGAAACACCAAGTTTCCAATCTTATAGTTTTGGCAGCATCTTGAACAATGCCTGAGTCGGTCAATGTTTTGTTGAATGAATGAATGAATGGAGTAGATAGTCTTACCTAGCGATCACTGCAAAATTAGGAGAACCTGTGAAGCAAACTGATATGTCAGTGTGTGATCATAAGCTTTTTAAAAAAATATTTCAGGGGCCTGCCCCATGGCCGAGTGGATAAGTTCACGCGCTCCGCTTCAGCGGCTCAGGGTTTCGCCAGTTCGAATCCTGGGTGCGGACATGGCACTGCTTATCAAGCCATGCTGAGGCGGTGTCCCACATGCCACAACTAGAAGGACTCACAACTAAAAATACACAACTATGTACCGGGGGGCTTTGAGGAGAAAAAAGGAAAAATAAAATCTTTAAAAAAAATATTTCAGTTACATTTTAGTGATTACTCTGTTTAGCTGGAATTTTACTGGTATTCTGTTCGTATCTGCGTGAATCAGAACGTGGAAGCCTCTTTCTTCACTGGTTGTGAATTTGACCAGTTGACTTTCCAATTAAATTTCTGTACTTTTTTGTTTAACTTTTATCACTGTGAAAAGAAATTTTAAATTGAGGATGAAGAACTCTTTCCCGTTAATGGTAGAGGGTGTACAAAGCTCTGCGTTAGAAAGCAGCAGGATTTTTATAGAGATTCATGTGGGTCTGCCCGTGTTTTACCAATATATCTAAAATAGAATGTAAAATCAGTTAGAAAATTACTATTTCAATGAGACTTCAAAAAAATTTTTTTAATTCATATTTTACCAGTGTTGTTTTTTTTTTTTCCCAATATGGCTTTTATGCATATTTCAAGGTGCTTACAGAACCTTTCTTTCTGATGTTTCTACTTCTGTAATTGGATTTTATATTTCTTTCTCTGTTTCTTTTGCCCTTCTCTCTAGATCTATCAGGTTCAAAAGGTAGGCACTTCCGTCTTTGTCTTCTAATTTGCATGTACTGTTTTTCCCTTGCCAAGACCTGGTCACCTTTCAGAAATAACGCCTCTCGTGACATCGAAGTTCTTACTGCTGCTTTTACTGCTTTGTTTATGAATTGGCTTGCACAAGAATGCTTCCTTCCCTACTTCTCCTCCCACAAAAAGCGGCTGTCCGGCAGACACATTTCCAAGTATTAAATGCTTTCCCATCTCCATTTTTCTCAAGAAATTAGAAAATTGTTTCTTTGAGAAAAAAATGAACTCTAAGACAAAATAAAATCACATTTCAGAATTTGGGAAACCTTTTGAAATCAGATATTTAAAGAGAAAGATTGTCCTTCCATATAATTTTCTTAGAAAACCTTTAAAATATCAATGCAAATTACCATTCATTAAGAGATTATTGCATATTATTTAAATATCTGAGTAGAAAAGAGAATGATGATAGAACAGCAAAATCTAATAGCTTAAAGTAGACCTGTGCTGTGTCCCTCATATTCAGTTAACATGCATCTCTGTTTCCTAGTTATTATGTAGAAGCAGCTGAGGTTTAGAAATAAATACATTGAGCAGGCCGGCCACAGCAAATAAAGAGAAAAACAGCCAAGTCAGTGTCTCCTGATTCAAAAGTAATGTAGGAAGGAGTGAGCGAGTTCCCTGAGAATTTATAGAATGTGTACACAATGGTCTTTCCCATAAATGAATTCAGTTTATGACTTATGACATCTGCCCTAGTTGCTTTTTATAAATCTATTTCGTTTATAGATAAAGAAAAACTATATTTTTCTTTTAGAGCAGCTAAGAAAATCAAAATAAGGTGACCGTTTCAGAGATTAAAACATGCAGGGCCTTTAAACAGTCTCTGTAAATTTAAAATTCTATCATTGGATTCCTTTACTGGCGACCATTCCAAATTGCCTTTCCTTCCTGCCCGCGCTCACTCCGTACAACTGCTATTCCCAAGAGTGTAAAGAAATCAGTGAAGTAGGTACCAGAATCTGTTTGTACTTTGTTAGTTTTTGGAGGGTCCAAGTATTGAAACATATGTTGAAGCTGCATCCGACCCATGCTTGTAGAGGCTGGGTCGGAATTTCACAGGCGGAAGGCAGGGCTGACGAGGCTGGGAACCCTCGCTGTGATGCAGGAGGATGTAACTGTCCAAAACCCAGACAGGGGACTCTGTCTGGGAATTTCCACTTCGGTTCTTTTGTTTCTAGTCCTACATCCCTAGTCTTGTCTTTTTGCTAGCTCACCAGGGACACATTGTCAGAACTTTGTCAGAATGCTGATTTGTATACAAAGTAAAACTAGAGGGAGCTGAGGAAGCCCTCAGTGGGAAAACATTGATACACATTTTTATAACAAAGATGGGTCCAAGAAAGGGAAGGCTTTTCTAGTCGCTAAGATTTGTGAAAAGGAAAAGGAGGTGGTAAATGCTCCCTCCCAGCCCCTGGGCTGTTTTGCGTAATGGTTTCTCTTCTGTGGAATCGAAGCTATTTCTGAAAGTGGAGCACCTTTGCATTCTTCTGGCTCTCACTTCCCTCTGCATGACTCACCCGCTAATCATAGTAGTTTACATCTCAACCATTGTATGCTTCTGGAGTTTGCTGTGCTGGCCTGCTAGCTAACATCAGAACTGCCGGTAAACTGCACCTACTGTTTCTCGGGGTGCGCTCCTCCATAGATGACATGAAAATGTAGCTCGAGTTACAGCGGCTATTAGTAAGGCCACCCGTGAACTAGATGGAAGATTTTCAATACTGATCTCATGAAAAGAGCAATCGTGTGCAGTACTTGGTATATAGAATTGGCAAAAAGAAAAATAGAGAAACTGAAAAAAAATAGAAAAATAGAAAAATAGACTTCTTTTGGAATTTAAATTTTTGCGTGAGTTTATTTAGGCTCCCTTCCTTTTCTAAAACATATTTTCTTTCTACCTTTGAAATTAAGCCATGAGATAAAGGAGAGTTGATGGCATCACATTTTACAGGTGAAAAATCTGAAATTTGACAGAGTGGGGCTAACATTAATTGAATGCAAAATAGCTTTAAGCTGTTGCATTTCACATAAATTGAAGTTAAAACTGTGACTTGCGGAAATGCGGCTTTTCTTTCTTTTCTCAGTTTATATTCTGAGGAAAGTAACTTCCAGAAAAAGATCTGACTCGCATACTTTTGGTATTTCAGTTCTGCATTGGCTAAATTTTTTAACGTTGTTAAATTCTTCCTAATTTTTCCTCTTCTAATTTTCTACTTACTGCCATCTCTAAGAGAAAGAGGCAAGACCGTCGGAGAGCTGGATAATTTCAAACCTGTCCACCCTCCAGAATAAACTGAAACTAAACTGAACGTAGCAGCCGCGTGTTTTGGGCGTTTAAAACCATCTCACAAATTGTCTTGTACTTTTCACACAAAGTTTTTTCCCTCTGATTGTAAGATTTTAATGTGCAAAGGGGAGAATCACATCTGTGTTATATGATACGGAGGTTTGCTTGCTTGTTGCTTGATTTTCTTATTGGAAATTGAGGGAAAGGGAGAAAAAACAAGCAGAACTCCACTATTTGAGACTATACCTGGGTTCCCACCCAACTTTGGAATTACTAAAATAACAGGAATAGCCATTCTGAATCTGCCTTTCCAATTCCAACTTGGACCATTGTCATTTCGACAAGCGAGGTGAAAGCGTGCAGGCATTAGCTAAAGAAACGCCACACATAACTGGGGAACATCAGTTTTTTTCCCCCTGTGCAAGGACCTCTTCTGCAGGCTACTCGGTCCTCTTTCCCTCTGTGGCATGCTACAAAAACATGCCAAGTACATAGATTCTCATGGACCTAAATTTAGCACAGCTATCAGATAGCTGGAGCAAGTGCAGCAGAAATCCAGTCGCTCCCCCTGGCCTCTAGGTTTTCACATTCCTATTGTAGCGGCACGGGAATGGCTCTCAGCTTTTGCTTCTCTTAAGCCGTGTCTTATTGCCTTGGTGCATTTGCTCTGAAGGCATGCACAGCTTCCCTGACAGGCTTGCAATGCTGCTGGGCTAGGTGCAATTCCTGGTCTCTACCGAGGTCCCCCCACCCACCCCGACCCTCGCCCCAGGAATGCTCTTTCCTGGGCTCCTTGTGCTTGTCTGGGAGGGAGTGGGGCAGGGAGGGTCTCTTACAGGCTGCTTTGGCGGCGGCTGCCTCTGCAGAGCCCGGAGCTGTTATTAGCTGCTTGGCCTCAGCATGTTCCGCTCACCATGTGGCTTGGGTAGCAATTTAGAAATGCATGTCGGAACAGCTCCTTATGCAGTTACCTACCGTTTCACTTCTTGCCTAATTTTCTTTCCCTTCTGTCTATAGAAATATTACGGGCTGGATACAAAATGGGGTGACATCGAGCAGTGGATGGTAGGCCTGGAATACTATTTTAAGAAACTTAAATGGTTTATAATTGGATTCTTATACAGTTTAATTACATTGATCGATTCCTGTTGCATCCTAATTTAATACTGAGAGATTTTCTTCTGGGGACTTCTGCATCTGGCCTGATTATCTACATCCCGTATGAAGCCTGGTCAGAAACAGTCCTAGCCAGGCATTGCTGTCTGGTCTGTTCAGCAGCTGCTGGCTCTGTCCGCCTTTGCTGTGGTCCCCTCCTCACCTTGTCTGCCCTGCCCACTGAAACCCCTGTTCTTTGGTGAGAAATTCCTTCATGTTCTCCACTCGTTTCCTAGAACAACTCCTCTGTCCTCTTAAGTCAATTGAGGGCTGGCTCGCCCCTCGTGATACCCGTGACCTTATGACCCTCTAGGGAGGAAATGATGCCCCACATTGAGAGGATCTAGAAGGGGGAGCATTTGGCTTGCTCCCCACTGGTCCCGAGAGAACATGGCTTCGCTCTTTCTCTCATTAATTCGTCCACCTGAGTTCATTCCACCTCTTTCTGGCCTTGACACCTTATTGACTGGCGTCTTGGATATCATCACGTCCTTTTAGCATTTGAGAGCCTGGCCAGTATGGAAATGTCGTATTAAATGTCCCTTCTACATAAAATAATTTAAGAAAATGTAAAATTACCTCTTCACACCTTACATACCTGTGTACAATATGAAAGAAAATAGTTCTTGAAATATAAAGAGCACACACTTCTATACTGGAAAAAAATGGTGAACGTCAGGCTTTATTACGTGTAAACCATCATTTTAGGCTTATGGCCCAGGCAGATGTATTTTGATCAAGTCTTAAGACACAGTTAAAAGATGTGTCATTATTTTATCTACTACTAAGAAAGAAAAAAATCCTGCTAATTATAATGTGAGCAACTTTGATTATAAGATATACCGCAACTTCAGAGATGTCAAATGTGAAAAACTGTGTGTGTCTTAGAATGCCCGAAATATAGTAGATAGGGCAACAGCCTTACTGGCTTTTTATGGGAATGATTTATCTTCTGATTCCCAAAGAGACTAGAGTAAGGTGATTCTGATTCTAAGAAAAAAAGTAGATTGACATAAAGGGACCACCTTATAGAGGTTAGAAAAAAATGAAGACCCAACTTCTTCCCCAACACATACTTTAAAGCCAAAATGAAATATGCCAATTATTTGTGTGCTTCAGTGTCTTTCCCCCCAGAAGAAAACATTTCCCCCAGCGGTTTAATTGAAGCCTTTTAATGAAAGCAAAGCAAATATTTATTTGACATTTATACCAGAAATACTGTATTGCATCACAGCTAGACTATGTAAGGCTTCTCCTGTGTCTGTTTCTAACCTTTTTATACTGTTCCCTCTGTTGCTTCGGTAGGAAGACAGTGAGCGCTACTCGCGTAGATCCAGAAGGAACACATCGGTCAGTACTGTGTTCATTCATTACCAAGGCATTTTGATTGAAGTCTCATTTGTAGCTTTAGTGGCTGAAATACATAAATTATATCTATATCTGAATGACGTCTATGTATATCTTGTTGTTTATGAAAGAAATTAACTAATACTGATATTATTAGCTAAACAAAGCCTGTGAACTCAGCTTTTAGCATTTTGACCTAACCTTGGTGAGGGGAGAGTGCTTGAGAAATTTCTGACTGTTAATATATTCATGACAGTTTGAGTGCTTTTTTGCTGTCAAATACCCACGAATAATTTACAGAGTAATATGCATTGAGACTAGGTATTTGTAGATTACCGGCCAAGTAGGTAGCACCACTTTAATGCAATTAATTTAAAGCCTTATTATTGAGAAACAGTCCTCTGTAAGCAGAGGTGCACAAACAAAGCCCATTTGGGGAAGACCTCGGCTCAGGCCCACTGAGACCCTCGGAGGTGCCTGATGCTCCCCACTACTGTGGTGTCGTATCAGCCACATCCCTCTGAGAGCTGGGCATTGGTTTCTTTATGTGTCTTATCACTTCATGGTTGTTTTCATCCTTTCTTTTACTAGGCTTCTGATGAAGATGAACGCATGTCAGTGGGTAGTCGTGGAAGCCTGAGGGTCAGTAACCAGAATGATTGAGTTTGCATGGTCCATTTTATTGTCGAAGTTCTTTGCTTTTTCATCCCTGCATTCAAATGTCCTGTTCATTATCTTTGTCATCTTATAGTCAATATCTAATTCACAAGATGCTTATTTAAAATCTAATCGGTCGTGGGATGTCTCTCTGTTGTTGTAGAGAGGTGATTAATGAGCACAGGCACTTTTGTTGTGTCTTTCTCGCAGGAGTGGAAATCATACTTTTTGATCTCGTTGTTCACCTCACACAGCTGCCACAGCCTGATAAGTGGTCCCTGCAGTGGTAGTGTGATGCAGGCAGTGTGACGGCGCCTTCTGTCCTTGAGTCCTCACACCTATTTGCATACGTGCTGCCGGATCAGACTTCAATTTCGGTTAATTATTATTCAGTGATGTTTTTGCATAGGTCCTTGAAAGCTGCTGCAGATTCCCTGCTGGAAACTTGGAGCCGATTGACTCCATAAGACCCAGTCTCTCATCTTCAGGAGCCTTTCCTTTCGCCAACTGTAATGCCATCTCTTCATCACTGACAGCTTGATGCTTGATAAACACAAATACGTATTTTTCCCTAAACATTCCAAAACTCTTCGTAATTGTACTTGAAGAAATTGCATGCTGTGGGAAGTGAAGTAGAGAAACTGTGTTTTGTACTCTTGCTTAGTGCTTTAAGTCAGTAAATTAATCTGAGCCTGTCAGTTTAGTTTACTGCAAAGTTAAAATTACATCTCACTACTTGTAATAATGTCTCAAAGCAGCCACTCCATTTTACTGTATAGAGCAGAAGGCTTGTTTTTAATCAGCGTGACAGTTAAATCATAATATCACGATAGACTTCTTATTTACACACTAAATGTGCATTTAATTTGGCTGTTTATACCAATAAACCATGAAGGTGATACATTGTTATTGTGCTATAAAGCAGTCATTGTCATTGTCCTTGCAGTGCCAAAAGCAGATCCACAGTGTTTTGCCAGAAAGTTATGTTTCAAATGTCAAGTCAGTTAGAGAGCTTCCTTGCGACTTGAAGCTTTCTCTTTAGCCATACTGTTGTAGCTTCCTCATAGACCCTCTGACATGATTCAGCTAGAGGAAGTAAGATTTATGTAACCAAAACATTAGAAATGCAAAACTCAGTGTGCAGGCTGCGTGAACAAGGCACAGAGGTTACAGCTGTTGAGCAGGCCCAAGGGAAGCTTGTGTTCGTGAAACCAAGTGAAGGCGATGCTGTTTCAGGGAGGAGGGGTGTGGTCACTGTGTGTAGGACTGAGGACTGACCATGGGCCTTAGCGTCGTGAAGGACATCGTGACCTTGACAAAGAAACTTTTGATGGAAATGGTGAGAGCAAACCTTGATTAATACGCGCTCAAGAGAGAATAGGAGAGAAACTGAAGACAGAATCCAAATCTATCAAAATATCACTTTCAGATCTATGATCCTCCTGAAAATGTATGCGGATTTTGTGTGTACTTGCCTTTTTTGGGGAAAAGAATTTGTCACTTCCTGAAGATGCTCAGAAGGCTTCTTGAACCCAAAGAGTTCAAAAGTATTGCAATGTGAGCGAGGGTTAGGGTATTTATAGCATTCAGTTCATTTTCAATGATTTTAACCAGAAGTGAGTTAAATGTCCTTGCTGGACACCATTCTTTGCCAACATATCAAGCATATTTGTTTTAAGGCATGAAATTTGATGGAAGAAGTCTCCAATTAGGATGTTAGATAGGAGAGAGGGAGAAAGTGGAAAATCGACCATGCGTGGGATTGTCATTTTTAGCCACGTGGTTGGTGCTCTGTTCCATGACGTACTTGATCTAAAGAAATAACTCTCTCTAAAAACCACAGACCTTGAAACTTGGATCCTGGAGATAAGAGTCAAACCTCATAACTTTTATAGGCGCAGAACAAGTTCGGAGCAGTTAAGAGGGCTACTCGGGGCCACGTTCTTTGTAACAGCACCAGCCCGGGACCCCCAACCCTTGAGGACCTAGAAGCTCCTGCCTCTCCTGGTTGGGCCAGGCAGTGGAGCAGCATGGGGACCCTCTGCTCTGCTGAAAGGCTCTCATCTCACCCCTTCTCTATGATAGGGGATGGATTCGTGCCATTTTTATATATTTCAATATTCTGAAATCTTTAGTTTGCAAAGTCCTAATATAGGATCCTATCTTTTATTGCTTGACTTTTCCAAAACACAAGACCTTCATTCAACTGACAATGATGGTAAACCCTTTTGAAAGGGTGCAGTTTTACTTTTCCAGCATTCATATGGATATTCTTTTCAGAAAATCTAGAGTTGGATATAAGCTTTTAATTTTCCTTGTCAAAACTGACAGTGATGTATCTGTTCACCTTTTGCCTAACGTAAATAGAATGGATTGTGTAGAGGAGGAAATAAGATTTCTCAGACTGCTTCGGAGTCCATGGGTCAGGGCAGCCTTTGCCATAGAGGTTTTATTTAATGTTATTGGGTTTTTCAGCTGCCAGCCCTCTCGTGGAATTCCTTTTGTAAGTACGCGAGATCCTAGGCATGAAAAAAATGCAATTCTGTGAAGATTTTCAAGATTGCCTGTTTTTTGTTTTACGTTTTGTCACGTTTTACTGAGCTCTTTGATTGATTTTTGGCAATTCTCTTTTCTGATGTTTTCCTCTTCCATCCTGACTGACAGTCGCAGCCTGACTTGGAGTATGGGGGTCCCTACGCCTGGGTGAGATGGTCGGACAGACTTTGCCGTGTGGTCCTAACAGTGTTGTGTGACAGATAATAACCTGTGGTGTTTCCACTAATCGTGGGTGTTTGTCCAAGTCCATTGTGGTCTGAGAAGACACATATACCATCGTCAGTTTACCGGGGGAACGGGCACATGCAGAGCCTCCTGGGGCAGCTCTGATCCTGGTGGTCGGGCTCTGGAACCGTGAGTTCCCTCGCTCACCAGGTGGTCTTGGAGCTCCAGCCATTTGCCACTCACTGTGCTAGCAGCTGCGGACACCAAGATGGAGAAAGATAATGTCTTGCTTTCAGGGAACTCAAATCAGATCCAGAATTCCCAATGCCTCTGCATTTTCTTTAAAAAATTAAATTTAAAGTCATTTTATCTAAAAATGAAAAATTCATAATTTTCCAGTATGTATCCATTCAAGCTAAATGTCCAATCTGTGCTCTTTGAGAAAGACCCCAGTTCTAGTAACAAAAACAAAGTCTTTAGGTTTGAATTTGGAATTTCCCTTCTTACATCCATCTAGGCTTTCTGAAACCCTGTAAGCGTAAATGTTGTCTCACCAGAAAGGACAGTCAGCATGAAAGTGATTCAGTGCTGACTTTCTTACAACATGTTCTACACTGCTTCACTTTTAGGACTTTCTCTGAAAGCATCTGGTGTTTCATTCATTCCATCGTGTTTCGAAATTATTTAGCAAATCCTGTTTCTATAAATTTTTTTTTTTTTGAGGAAGATTAGCCCTGAGCTAACTACTGCCAATCCTCCTCTTTTTGCTGAGGAAGACTGGCCCTGAGCTAACATCCATGCCCATCTTCCTCTGCTTTATACATGGGACGCCTACCACAGCACGGCTTTTGCCAAGCGGTGCCATGTCCACACCCAGGATCTGAACCAGCGAACCCTGGGCCGCTGAGAAGCGGAACGTGCGAACTTAACCACTGAGCCACCGGGCGGGCCCCGTCAAATCCTGTTTTCAAAATGTAGTTTTACCTTTAAGATGATAACAGTGCCATACAGCTGTGTAGCACACTTGACTCTGAGCCTCCTGGTGGGGCTGCCGTTCTGCACTTAACAGAGAGGATGGAGCAAAGGAGACGGCATTCCAGCCCAGTCTCAGGCTGAGCCAGTGGCGAGAAGTAGACCTACTGTGGACAGTGGGGAGTACAAGGACGTGTAATTAGATTCAGAAAGTGCTCCTCACAAGATCTCCTGGAGCACTTCCACATGGACACTGGTGGATGAGAGCATTTGTATGACTCTAATTCCAGCAGCTTTTCCATTCTTTAAGTAATTCCATGTATTGGCAGCATGCTTCTAGATTTTTAGCCTTTTTGTTTTAAACTCAAAGTAAATTATATCTCAGGGCCAGTCCCTAGTGGAATGAATGAATGTATGTGTTCACAATAGTCAGGAACATTTTCTGGATTTCGTTTTGATTTTCAGTTTTCATTCTGTTTTAAAACTAAATTGAGAGCATTAAGTATTGCACTTGAGAGTTACGATTTTGCCTCTTACTTGGTTTCCCCTCTCTAATGCCCTTGAAGGTGACCTGTCTTTTGACTCAGTAGAAAAATAATCTAACGTTATTAATAAAATGTTAACAATTGACTTTTGCCTGGTCGCATGTGAAGTTCATTGCTGCTCCAACAGCCCTGCGTGGAAGTTGCTGGCATTCTGACTAATCGCAAGTTACCATTAGAGTAATTGGTTTTGATAGAGCGTTTATTCTTGTCTCTTATTTACCCTCTTTTAGGAGATGCAAGTTTGTGAATGTCTTCTTTATTTTGTTCTCTTTTAGCAGGTGCTTCTCAATGTTACTGTATGTAAGGTTCATCTGGAGAATTTATTAAAATGCATATTTCTTGGCCCCTAGGTATTCTGATTTCCTAGGTTGGGGCCCATGGTCACGCCAGGTGACCATGATGTGGTGGTCTGCACAGTAAGGAGTACTGGAAAAAAATTCTGTACAGCAAAGCTAGTTGAACCTCAGAGACCTGAGTTAAGATGAAGACATACTGTCTGTGGACTTTTTATTCTAATGTTGTTACAGTTAATTTTCAACTCTCCTTATCGCGTTGTGCCACATAAAAACAGCTCCATCCATCAAAATCACCGCATAACAACCACCCACGAGGAGAAAGTTGGGGGTGTTCTTTAGGAAGGCCAAAGTCCTTGTCACTATAGAGATGTTATCAACAAGATCCTGTCGATTTGGGAGCATGTTTTAGGAATATATTCCTTACGACAGACTTGCATTACAACAGAAGAGGGTTGTTGTGGATGTTCCAGAGAGCCTTCGAAGGAAGAGTTTTTCCTGCGTTTTCATGGAAGGCCAGAAGAGCAACGATGATAAATGAGAGAGTGCATTCGCTCTCCCAACCCTCCCCCCCTTTATTATACATATTACATGTAATATGTATAATAAAGTAGATATTACTATGCACATATTCACAGCTGAGGAAGTGGAGGTTCCAGTGGATTAAATAACTTGCTGAAGGTGACATGACAGAGCTTCTATTTGGAATCTGGACTCTTGTCCACGATCTCCTGGCAGCTCTTTCCATTTTCACCCGCTGTATGGACTGCCCCTCCATTTTCTATCACAAGAGCTGGTTGTTTCTCCATTGCTTGACAGCTCTTATCTTGAATCAGCAGAAATCTCCTTACAGAGGAAAGAGAGCAGTTCTAGAAAGGCCGAGCTTTGGCTTAAGGAAGCTCGGGCTGGGAGTAGAGAAGAGAAGGGAGACGCGCCGAACTCACTCATTCTCTTTTCTCTGGAGACAAATTATGAAATCATGTCCTCATATTTCATTTTGAAAAATAAAGTAGGAAGACTGGATGAATGAAAAACTAATATAGAGGATCTACCCCCATGATGAACGTTTTTTTCCGGGATGAACTTTTGCATTTAATTGTAGATTGCATAGAGGCTATTTCTGAATCTTCTGAATCCAGCTTCATAATGGGCCATAATTGTCAAGTACTCACCCTGGACCAAAAGCTGGAAACGAATTGACTCAGGCTGAGTCATTACCCATTGCCTCGCATTCAGGCTTCAGGAAAGCTAGGATTTCCGCACAACTACCAAAAAACCGGAAGCGAGGAAGCTGCCAAGGGAACAACTGCTCCCAGGCCCACAGGCTTCGCTCCACGGGGACCTGGCATTGCCTTAAGTCCTAGAGTGCCGTGTAGTCATGAGTAACACTGGGAGGACTGATTTGAGTCACCTGCCTGTGCTGACTGCTCCTGAGATGTGGTGGAGCAGATCAGAAGCATCTGGGGGCATGCTGGGATTTGTGCTGTCCTGGGCTTATCGTTCACCTGCTCCACTAGGAAAGCTCGGTTTACACCCAGCCAATTCCTCCTTGGTGATCTGTACCTGTGTCTTCATTTGTACACTAATGTCAGTTTTTCTTCTTTTCTTCATTGACACAGACAAATGGTTATGATGGAGAATTATATGGATCACAGTCCCTGAATAGAAGATCTGGCAGGGTTAGTATAGAAAAAATTTGCATGGCGCAGAATTCAAACAGGTTGCTACAAAGCTTTTTAAAAAAATATTGCTAAATGTAGCTTCTTTACTGTTTGCTGCATTATAGTGGGTCTCTTTTTTTTTTTTTTCTAGTGCATGGTAGAAGGAAAGCTAATGTTTTCAACAAGTAAACATTCTTGCAGTGTTAGTCTCCCAACATTCTAAGTGTTAGTGTGCAAGATGGATATAAGAATCTCTGAGGTTAAAAGGATCGAGAATTAAAGATTAGCTCTTTCATTATTGTACAGCCCTAGCTGTATGTGTACATGTATATTAAATATACTCAGCTTTTAAGTATGCTTAAATTCGACATTATCATAGTCTTCCACATCTCTCATTTGTCATTTTAAAGACACGTGTACTAGAGCCTGTGTTTTCCTGAATGTTGATGCTTGGAATGCTCCCAGTTCGGGGGTGGGGGGCAGACGAGGAGCAGAGTCATCTCCCTAGTGAGACGGGAGAAGAAAGGGACCCCCAGCAGGAGAGGCAGAGGTAGGAGAAAGGCCATGGCTTTATCGAGGAGGTCTTTGGGGATCTCAGAGATTCAACCGGACACATTTTAATTAAATTTCATGACCTTCAGCAGATCTGTTACAAATTTCCCCAAAGCTTCCTGTTCTTACATTTGTTTCATTTTTTTCCCTGTAGTAATAAATTTTACTGGGTGTGTAAAATAGTATTTCTTTTAATTTATCTTAATTATATCACGATACATCATATATACACTTAAATTATATTTTCAGGCTTCAAAGGGTACCCCATCCCCACCTGAGCTTTCTGAAACTGGCTGATCCGCTTTTTACCCTCTTGTCCCTATTAAGGATCGCATACACTTCTATTTTGTGTAAGCTTTTCTCATCTCGGACTAAAAACTCCTCCCACTTTAAAGGCTGTGCCTTCTTATTTATGTTGCTTTTCATATTCACATCCTTTGGACTGTCTCCAGTTCTGTTATGTTTTTCTTTAAGGTAATTCGGCGCTCCGGGGACAGAAGCAAGCAGCATGCCATTCTGTCCTCCTGGGATGCTGACACTTTTGCTTCCTGTGCTCAGCATTCCCGCAGACTATTTAGTGCTGGCACTATAGGGCAAGAGTGTCTGATGGCCCCAGACTGCTTGTCGGGGTTTGATTGACTAGTTTGCAGCTTTTTACCCTAAATGTGTCGTTTCACCATAAGTGATCACAAAGAATCACAGTTTAAACTTGGAAGTTACTTCAGACGTTCTTTAGTCTCCCTTCTACCCAACATTGCATTCTTCTCTAGAATATCCCACACATGGAGTTGCCAACATGTTTGTGACAGTACATGGTGACATCAAGCTCTGTGTTATACATGTAGCCACATATTTTAATCTTAGATTTTTAGGTTAAAGCAGAAGTGTGCCGTACAATTTAGTTAAGATTTAAGTAGCTCCTCTAGAAATCAAATACGAAAGAACCTGCTGAGAAGACTGTTCCTCAGAGTGTGAAACTGGATATACAATTGATGTAATAAAGAATCAGGACACACAATGAGTGAAGAACCCAGTAACCTACATAACGCAGCATCTTGTATAGGAAGACCCCAGAGATGAAAACTCCAGGGACAGTATGAGGGTGAGCTTGGAGAAAAGACTGGATGGGAAGGAATAAAATGACCAGGCTGATGATAAGGGTTTGGAACTGTTTCCTTTCTAAGGGGACAGAGAGTATTCAGAGGCGAGGATGGCTCGATCATTTTGATCACCATCTTATGTCTTCATGAGAAATGTTCACACACGCTCCCTCCCCACCCAGATTCTCGGTTGGCTCTGATCTTTATAAAGTATATATTAGGACACCATAAAGACGGCTGCAGGACATTGCATTCTGTGGATAACGCTTCTTAGCTGGAATGGACGGCAGCTCTGTCAGGCTCCCCTCGCCTCCCTGGAGCTTCAGGGCTGAGCTGGAGCCCTCAGGTGTGCTGGCCTGAAGACAGATTGAAAATTTTGCAATCAACAGAACTTCAGTTAGCTAAGAAGGTATTAATACTGAAAGTCCAGACTAGGAGGTTATAGAGGGTCCAGCATGAGATGGAGTGAGTAGTTTCAAATAATTTTAGAGATGCGAAACTGAGAAACAGTAACAGTTAAACCACATGACATCACGGAGACAGAAACACTGAAATGTGAAACAGAGCTGAGAGCCTCTAGCTGTTAAGAATTGCTGCTACTGTAGCAGAGCGTCTCGATTCTTGAGCTCCATTGGCGTTCCTGAGTACTAATGTTGGTTTGGTTGTGAAATTTTATATCTGCCTTTTGACCGGGACAGGTGGTGCTTTGGGGATAGTAAAGAAGTGCACATCACTTATGGTGTCTTCTTTGGTGCTCAGAATTCCAGCTACAGCGGTGACGGCAGAATCTCCACTTTGTCATCATCCAGAGAGGAGAAGTTGGTTGGTTTCCATTTAAATCTTTCACACCCTGTCTTTAGAAACTGCAGGTTTTGTAGCATGCAATCTTGTTTGTGTGGATTCAGTTCTCTTTTCTCTTTTAATGTCTAGTTCACGAATTTTCATTTGGATAGATGTGAAAGTCCATTTTTCAGCAGTAATTAACATCATCTATTTAATTCAGACTTAACCCACAGTCTAGTATTTCAATTTATATTCAAATGTTTGAATATGAATTGTGGTATTCAGCTGGGTACAATGAAAGGGAGTATTTATATTGCTATTTTGTAGTTAGAATTGATCAAAAAGAAAAAAAAGTAAGAAAGCCTTGAAATGCTTTCCTTGGGACTTCTGAAAGCAGAAGTCCTTTGTAGGGTAGATGCAAACTTTGTGGCAACTTCTCAGGGATGGACTAGACTGGGAATGAGTTCCTTCCCATCCTTTAAGAACATGCGTCAATTTTGATAGGCAGCTATTTCTAAGTGATTTAAGAGCCCTGATAGGTGAGGCTTGTTTGTCCTGGATAAGGTTCATATTCACTCAGCAAACATTAGGGAAGTCGTTTAGGTAGGAAGATCACAGAGATAAGCCAGTGAGATAGGCACTCTGGAAGTATTCACTTCTAGAACAGAAGACCCACCTACCAGATCCACTAGTGCACTGTAAATAGGACATTAGGGAGAAGCTAATCTTGCCAGGAAGTGTCATCACAAAAGATGTGCACTGAACCTTACAGAATAAATAGGAAAAAAAGAAAAGGGAGTAAATAGAAACTAACCAGGTAGAGCCACAGCAGTCCAATTCCTGGTCCCTTCTTCTTCCTCACCTGCCGTGCCTCATCCCCCTCCCACTCTCCCATCCTGCCCCAGGAGGGCTCCACTGCCAGCAGCTCCATCACTGTCTCCAGCCCGGTAGCCCACTTTCCAAGTAATAAACACTCCATCCCAGCCCCCCAGTAGTAATAAACACTCCATCCCTTCCTGCCCCTAGCAGGTGAGTTTTGACTGAATATAAGATCGTCTGTAAGCACCAAAGTATTGGTGGGTTTTAACACCTTGAATTTTTGTGCATTGTGGGTGTTTTCTTAATTCAAGGGAAAATCTTGCTATTGCAAAAGGGTCTGTCATTCAGGGCACTTTACTTCCTCCCTACTTTATAAGCTGAGATACATGCTCTAAGGTAGAATATGGTGATCTTGATATCTAATACTACATGGAGATGAATTATTCACCCAAGTTCAGCGTATATTTGACTCAAATTCATTTAAGAGAAATAACCCACATGCAAAGTGTTAAAGTCAAAATCAGAGCTGACCCATTCAAAACATAAAATATCAGATCTTCACTGAGGCCATGTGTCCCCACCGTTAGGCTGCCTGACACCCACCCTCAGAATCTCCCTGGTAATGATTGTGCTCTGTAGGTGTCATGTCTGTTGCTGCGCAACACATCAACTTTTTAAATTTCATTTACATCTAATAATGGAAAGGTCTCAAGGTAGTAGGTAGTATTGAAGACTCTTCTGAATAACTTCCCCAGTCTCTAGGTTTGTCATAAGCAAACCCTGACCTTGGTGGCACAGGGTCCACAGTGGCTGTGGGAGTTTTCTCTCACATGGCTCCCTTTGTGCATTCTGTGTCCCAGACAGGGTTGATAAAGTGGCTTCTACACAGGGTGCTCTCTCAACCCCTGGAACAAGTTTCAATATTTGTGTTAAAGATTAGAAAGTTTCTCCCCATCCACCCCAGAACTCCACTTGCCTGCCCCTCGAGTCATTTGGGGGTAGCTTGTTCACCGCATAGGAATGATCGACACAGGTTATGGGACCTTGAGGGAAAGGCGGACCATCTTAAGGTGCCATCAAGTTGCTTGAATGGAACTCCTTCATCTCTAAGGACTGTCCTGTTCTTGTGTGATGGGTAGGACCCTGTAATCTTTGTAAAACATTTTACTGGGGAAACTATTAATTTATACAGTAGCATTCCCCAGAAATGTTGTATAGACCTTTGGTCTCAGAATTATACCACTGAGTTTATTGTGTCTGCTATGAAATGAATCCTGAATGCATATGCATCATGTAAATACGTCGCTGACGAAGGAGGCCAAGTCAGAGACCACCTCCACTGAAACATTTTATTACATGAAACAGAGGTTGATATCTCTGCAAATTCTTGGTTTTGAGTTCTTCCCACCAGACTTTAAAAACTAGAACTCGAATTGGCAAAGACCTTCAAATCACACCTATGGGCTTCCTGTCGATTAAAATTAAGGAGATCTATTTTTGCCCGTGTGTAGACTCAAAAGTCCTGATTTGGTTCCCTGCCATAATTTTGTCAATTAACTGGACTGTCTTTCTTCCGTTCCGATCATTCTTCATTCTCCCTCCCCCGCAAGTGCACGCCCTTAACCAGTTCTGCTGTAAAAGGTAGTTTTGTGTGAATTTCGGGCCCGCTGTGCCTCTGGGATGGAATGAAGCTGTGAGTCTCCACCCCCTCTGCTCATTCTCTCTGATTACAGAGACTCTCCTGCTCCAGCCTCGGGCTTCCGAGTGGTGGCCTTGCTCCCAAACCCTTGTCTGCCCAGAATGGAAACCGGGTCTGTCCTCTTCACATCTCTTTTCCCTCCTTCTCTTCCCTTCTGTTTATCACCTTAATCACTGATTACACGTATGTGGATATTTCAACCTCTCCTATATGAAATCCAGGGAGCAAAGCTCAGCAGGTGTTTCCACTGGCTTGACTAACTTGCTAAGACTCTTCTCCACCTTTTAAAACATTATCAAAAATAATTTAGGCCCTTATATAGACAAAAGAAATTTAGGACAAGGGGGGCTCTATTAAATGCATGTTTTTGAAAGCTCGAGTCCAAAAATTGGTCTCTTGGGTCTCTCCTCCTTTTCCAGCAATTGTTCCCCATTTGGGGTTTCATTTATTTTTTAAAAACACATTTTTCTCTTGTAAATGTGTCCCGGAAGCAATTTGGAAGGCTTTTGTGCAGAATCTGACTCCTCCGTCTTTGAGAAGCGGGGAGAACGACGTCGTTTCCTTGGCTTGCTCTCCCCTCTGTATCCTGTTTTTACAAGGTCGGCCTGCGGTCCGGCCTGAACTGCTTGGCCTTTTAGCTGTCAGCATACGAGTCCTATTCTCATACAGGGAGATCGGTGTCAGAGCTCCAAGTCCAGATCATATCGTGGAGGTTGAATTGTCATCTCCCCGTGTTGCTGAGTGATTCACCCCTGGTCATGCACAGTCTCCGACTGGCCCGGTGGCCCTGTGCTGTGGGCTTTCCGTGGCCTCTCCTGTGAATGAGTCATGACACTGTTGTGGAGCTCAGTCTCCGGCCACACCGGAGAGCGGCCTTGGTGTTCCAGCACATCCCAACACGGGCACTGATTTGGGTGTGGATTCCCCTGTTACAGGGAAGTGCCCGCCCTGGCCCACAGGAGCAGTCTTCCAGCTTCATCTGTATCCTGAAGACTGTCAGGGGGATGCCTTGATAGAAATAAACACGCTCATGAGCCGCCCTCTTTGTGTGTGGAAATGTGTGTATTAACACCCCGAGTGTTGTTAACCCTGGATGCTGAGCACTGGGTTTCACTGCTTTTCTTAGTGGTGTTCACCTTGTCACCATTCTCTCTCACTCCCCAGGCCTTTCTTCCAGGAATGCCTGAAAAGGCATGACTAGAAAATAGTCGTATTTCAAAGATGCTTAGGAAGTTTACTATTTTAAAGTTAAAAATCCTCTCATCTTTCTTGTAAATTTGGATTTGCATCTGTCAGATTTACTAGAAACACCCATGCCTACCTCGACTTTTTTTCTTCTAACTGTTGTGCAGTCATTTGGCTGTCATGATAACTAAAATCATGATTACCTTGTTACTGTTACCTTGTTGCTGTTTTTTCAAGGCTTTTAAAACCTGCTATTTGCTTTCTTCCTCCAGCCCTCCTATGTGTACAGTGCTGCCCGGCCGGCGGGGAGTTACCGGGTGCGTGCGTGTGCCCCTGCATCCCAACCCCCCTCACCCCACCGACGTCCTGTTCTTTTCTCCCGGCTTCCTGCCCTTTCCCTCCGCCCCCGCACGCCACGGTTCCCGCCCCACCCCAACCGCGCATGCGCACCCCTCCAGCCGCGCACCTGCTCTGGGAACGTGGAGGTACCTGTTTGCAGCCCTGCTGGGAGTGAATTACCCTTTTACGTGGAGCTTACGCGTGCCATGGTGTCTCTCACCCTTTGGCCAGATCTGGGTTTTATTTATCCCGACAGCTGACAAGAGCTGAAGAAGACACGTTTGCATAGGATCATTAGGCAGGAACGGAACATGGCAACATTTCCTTAATCTCTTGGCAGAAAGAATGATGGCTTTTTATTGCTTTGGTAACCTTAACAGGTATTAATCCAGTGTACTATGTCACTTTGGAAATTTCCAGTTTTAAATGCAAGGTACTTATGCCGTGCAGGAAACTTATTCAAAGTAGCTATACTGTATTGTTAATGTTTCTGAATTTCCATCCGATTGCACACATGAATTAGATGTATAACTGGCTGAGCGAGCCAGCTGGGTCCTCAGGGGGAAACAGGGAAAATTAAAGTTCCTTTGAGCTGGGCAAAGTTTGACATCACCATCCACGGTGTTATAGACTCTTGTTGACCATCCGTGACTAATTACATAGAGTTTTCAAGTTAAGCAAATATTTCTCTTTTCTAGTTAGCAATTTTTAAAGAATTATGAAATATTGGACTATAATTATCTTCCTATTTTATTCCAAAGTCACTTTTGCTATTAGAGTAATGTTCTAAAAATCAAGTATGAGGATGCCATGACAAAATTCAAGATATGTGCATTATCTGCTTGTTTGAAATCTGGATTGACAAGTTGTTAGTTGGCAAGGAATCTTGTTCAGAGTCATACACTTAAAGGATCTATTGGAGATTACATTGCATGCCGAGTGACAGCAACTGAAACCTCTCTCTCCCCGATTTTTGCACCGCCCTGTTCTGCTCCACAGCCCTTCGCCCGTGAAGGGGGTCTTGAACCTTTCCTGCATGTCGTCCATCCTGATGTTTTTCAGGCCTTGTTCCTGGCATGTGTCAGTCTTCCTTAGCTCATGTTTTAGTGTCTTCCGGGTGCTCATGGAGAGAGGAAGGGCGCCCCATCCTGACAGTCTGTTTCCGTCGCAGGCGTCTGTATTGGACGAGAGCAGCCTCGGCGGGGCTCGGTGGGGCAGTGCCTGTGGCTCCTACGCTGTAAGGCGCTTTCTGAGGGTTCTCACGTCTGCTGCATGACTGCATGTGCTCGCTGCGCATAGTTCCAGCCCTGGGAGATAACTGACCAGAGTGATAGGGAGGAAATATGGTCTCATTTCCATTTTCCATTGTAATAAGGGTCATAGATTCTGTCAATCAGGAAGCTTTGGTTGTTAGTTTAGTGTCCTCACTCATCAATGTACACGGAGGTCAAAGGGCGACGACTAACCTTGATGCAGTTTCATCGGCTTTTTCCCTGTGACGTGCTGACAGTACGAATGAGTAGTGACATGGTCTTAAAATAATAAAGAGAGGAAAAAGGGAATTCGACAGGCCGCAGATTATTTTCACCTCTGAATCATCGGGGAAATGAGCAAATTTAAAGACTCCAAATATCACACTTATGTCATTTCCTTTTTGTATTTTGTTGTCTTTCCACCTTTTCAAAGGCTTTGAAATGATAGACTCTTCTATGGCAATAAAGGTATAGTAGTGGCCCAAGAAATACTTGTTGAATGAAAAAACTGAGTGAATGAATGAATGAATGAATGAGGTAAACAGAATAGAAAAATGGACCAGTCTGTGGAAGTGGGGAAGCTAATTGCCTATCTTGAGGACCAGTTGGAACTGCTCATCAGCCCTAATCAGCACTTCTCAGTGAAGATGCTTCTGTATCCAAAGGCTCCTCCACAATCCTGTAAAAATGCACCCAAGCCCCATGTGAAATAGCATGGTTTACTAAGAAATACTTGGAAGTGCTTTTTACAGAGTTACCCAGTCTGCAGTTTCCTGTAGAATGTAATTTTTTTTTCTTTTGAGCTGAGGAAGATTACCCCTGAGCTAACATCTGTGCCAATAATCCTCTACTTTATATGTGGGTTGCCACCACAGCATGGCTGACGAGTGGTGTAGGTCCCTGCCCGGGATCCAAACCCATGAACCTGGGCCACCAAAGTGGAGGTCACTGAACTTCACCACCACACCCACATGGCCTGCCTCTAGAATGTAATTTTTATGAATATTAAATCTAATAAGTGACATAGTATTCATTTCTGTTGCTATCTAGTTAAACATTTATTAATTTTATATTGCATAAGGACCAGTATATTAAGTATTTTTCCCAGTTCTTATATGTTTTTGTAGGCCATTAAAAAACTCATAAACCATGCCTGATGGGTGCAATAGCTCTCATCTATATATGATGGATAAAATGCAACTAAATGATTTTCTTTTATCAGAAAAGAGACAGCGTACTAATTTCTGGAGAGATTGAGACTTTTCCCAAGCACTAGGTAGTTTTCTGGTTACTAAAGTAGAACTTCTAATGTTGGACAGGAGGTGTGTCTCCTCGGCTGATTTTTTTAGAAAGGCTGATTCTTGGCCTGCGGAAGCCAGTCCCTGGCATTGCCGATTGCTCTTTTGTGTCGCAGCTATTTCTGTGCTTTCAGCATCCCATGGGAATCACCTGGGAGGATGGCTTCAGCTGAGTTAAGGAAATGAAACTTCTTGTCCTGGAAGCACAAATGCCTAAAATAGGACCACATGTCTCTGGTATCAAGCCATGCAGAAGAAATAAAAGAGAAGAAAAAGAAATTTTTTCTGCACCTAACAGTGCACTCCCATCCAGAAGGAGCTCACTGTGCATTTGTTGAATTAAATTGGAGGAACTGGGGTAAAATCCCGGGGAAGAGAGATGTGGGCGTCAGCTTGGCTGTGGGTGGCCAGTCAGCAGGCTGAGTGGGAGGGGAGGTTCACCAAGCCCCCCCTCCTTTCCTCATCTCCCTCCTCCAGCCTCTCGATCACTCTCCAGGTGGATACCGGGTTCCCCACGCTCAGGAATGTGGCTCGGGGAGAGCCTCCCCAGGCTCTGTGTCCGGTTAGTCATTGTGGCCACTGACAAACACACAGCCGATTTGAGGAGGCTGCAGCTCAGGGTCCCCTCCTGTCTGAGCTGGGAGTGCTGCAGCCTCCAGGCTGACCCCAAGCCTGCAGAGGACAGTCCTGATCCCACTTGGGAAGAATTGTCCCCATCTCCATTCTCCCAAGAAGTTAGCATCAGACACAGTCTGTGTTTACAATTAAATGACTTAATTACAATTAAATGCTTACATGAGATTAAATGAGTAGTTTTTTAAAGTATAACCCTTTCGCTTGAAAATCTTTCTACTTTGTACCTTCCTTGCCCTTATTAAGCTGTGTGCGTGTTGTTGGAAGGACATGTGGCTGTGTGTGAAGTAACCTTAGTTGTTTTGACATGCCGGGAAGCGGTCATCAACACCAGTGCTTCTGATCCAGGAGCCATGAAAGTTGTTTCTAGCAGAAAGTGAAAGCAAGGGAGAAAAACCCAATGTGCGTTCTCTTGCATAACCCTCAGCCCCTCTGTGTGGTTGGTGTCCTTCCTTCCATATCACAGATGACTAAGTAGCTTTTCCAAGGTCTCGTGGCCAAGAAGAGATGGCGCCTGGACTCCAACGCAGATCTTTCTAACTTACATCAGCCCCGCGTTAGCCACGCAGACTCCCAAACATCAGCAACTCCACAGGTGGCACGTGGACCACGTGATACAGACTTTAAACCTTCTTTTCTGAATGATCAAGTGAAGTCAGATGATTTGAGAGCAGTTTCTGACTAGGGAGTGGGGCAAGCTTGGTCAGAAATAAGCTCTATTAACAACCATCCAACATATCTCTGAACCATAAACCAGGACGTGAATGACGTAGAATACCGTAGGATTTGTTTACAAGATGAAGTTTTCCTGTCTTGTATCAGTAAACCCAAAGGAGAAATTCATTTGCCTTAAAGTGCTGACATTAAGTGTTTTCCTTTATTTTGAACAACAAAGCTAAAAGGTGGAGCTAGTGATAACTGGTAGGTTTCTTGGATGTGTCGTACGTGACAACATCTTACATATGGTGTACGTACAGCCGTATTACCTGTGCATCTGAAACATCTTGCAACTAAGTGTAAGTACACAATGTTTATTGAACAGGGGAATGAGTATAGGTAGGATGTGTCTGGGGAACTTGCTCATCTTGACCAAAGCTACTAAACTTGCAATTATTCATTCAACAAGTATTTCTTGAGTGCACACTGGGTGCCAGGCCTTCTCTGGGGGTGTCAGCAGGGAAAAAAACAGACACAGATCCTGCCCTCAGGGGAATTACATTCTGTTGGAAAGACAGGTGAACTAGGAGATGGTATTTAAGCTGAGATCCCAGGCAACCCTGGAGTTCTGTGGCTCCTCTAATTTGCTCCTGTAAGGCCTGCAGTCTCCCAGTGGGGCTGGACGGGCAGTGGAGAGAACAGTGCCCTGGCGTGCTGTGGGGTGTCGGCAGGGGCTTGCCGCAGGGCTGTGCACAAGATCCTCCTCAGGCCATGGCGCAGAATGCTCGATGCCTGTGATCCTAACCAGGGTTCGAATCCTGCCTCCCCGCCCACCCTGCCTAGCTCAAGAGGAAAATGAGATTTTTTTTTAACAAAACATGAGAAGGTATCTAAGGCTAGAACAAATGCGAGTACAAATCAGAGTGAAGAGGGCATAGCTACTGGATAAATTCGTTGCTAGTGTTTTCCTTTATGGGAAGACAGAAAGTTTAGATAGATGGATGGACACATACATACATCCAGGCAACCAGATACAAGGTAATGTGGTCCTTAAAAAAAAGCCATGCCTGATTTTGTGTTAACTCTAAATCTTATCTTGTTTTTACTTGGAGAGATAGTAGGGGAACAAACTTTTCTATTGTCCAAAAGCCAAGCCCCTGTCCGATCTTCAGTTTCTGCTGGACCGCACCTCACGTTCTCAAAAACGGTCATTTCCACATCGCTGGGTGGTTTTCTGTGCATGAACTAGGCATGACTCCACACCCCAGTTGAATGGATGCTTTGTGTTACTTTCTTCTTGCTAACCAAGAATTCTGTGTTCTCTTGATATTATGATTAATTTTTATCTTAGTGGGCATTTATTTGAAGCTGTGAAAGACACAGCCCTCTTCTCCGAGGGAAGTCTGCTCTCCACACTAACCTCTCTTTCCTTTCTGCATCGTGCATCGCGTGTGGCTAACCTCCACCACTAACTGGGGCGCTTGCCCGGTGGCCTCTGTTCTCCTTGCGTCTCTGCTGACCCTGTTCCTTTGTTTCTCTCTGCGTGTCCCGGCGGCGGGCTGTGTGGGCAGCCCTCGGAGCACAGCGGCCACCTCAACTCCAGCTCCCGCGCCTCCTCCAGAGCCAGCTCGGCACGGGCCAGCCCAGTGGTGAGTGCGCCTCCTGCTCTTCCTCCCATTCTGCTTCATTCCTTCCTCCTCCTCCCCTCATCTGCTTTGCTTCTCTGTCCCGTGAAAGGAACCCTCCACCTCAAAAGCCTCAACATGGAATAAAGTAGGAAGTCTTTGCCCACATTCATTTCAGGTCTAAGTAAAGACAGAATTGGGAAAAAGGCTTCCAAATTTAGAATGTTGCTATTGCATGGCTAGTATCTAAAGGACCATGTAAGAAATTGTTCACTGTGCTTGGAGATGGGGGTCTTCCTGGAGGAGGAAAGCCTTGGACAGTGGGGGTGGGGGGTGTAGCCATGTGCATTGATCTATCTTTTTTATGATTTAAAAATGTGAAGGATTGACTTTTAACATTTTGTTTATAACATGTGGTCCTGGTGTTGGGCCTAGACAGTTTCTAGAATAAAATGTGGTCCTGTCCGTGCCATGGCATTCCCAGCTCTGCTCCTCCCTCACTGTCCCATTGATTCTAAAATTGGTCGGTGTCTGTGAAACTACAAAACTGCACTCCTCTTTGTCACTCAGCATGAAATGACCCAAGTTGGCTTCAGAAAATAAGGGGCCCTGTTACCGGTCCCCATCCTTTAAGTGTCATTATTAGGTATTTTTCCTGGGGTCTTTGGAATTTTAGACAGTTTCTCCTCACCTGATGCTTTATATGGGGCTACTATACAATGTTTATAAGGGTTTAGCAGGGCAGTTCTGCCTGGGGGACATTTGGGAATGGGGGGGCTGGCGCAGTGATCAGGAAAAGGGGCGTTCAGTGGGCAGGAGCCGGGGGCTGTGTGCTATGCCGTGTGCATGCCAGCCCCGCACCACGGAGGACCTCCACACCAAAGGCCAGTGGCGCCCTCCTCCATAATCCCTGGGTCGAAGGAAGCAAAGATGGGCAAAGCTGATCTCTTTTCTCTGCTCTAGTCGTAGAAAAGCTTGAATGTGGTTCTTACTTGCACATCACCACAGTCAGTCACGTTGATGTCCAAAATTTAGGAGGAGCCCCTGGTAATCGGAGAAGTCTGTGGAGCTGAAATCTCTCGCCCGCACAGATGCGCCTAGTTGCATGCTGATGATTTCTTTGTTTTGTAAATTAGATACAGTCTTTTAAAGCTGTGCGTTTTCATACCAAATGCAGATAAGGCTTCTTCCAGGGAAGAGAGGGATACCTGGAAATGAGCCCGTATGGCTGGGTCAGGCGGCCTCCGTCCTCCCACGCCCTGCTTTGCCTGACTCCAAGGCCAAGGCCAGAGCCCTTCGTCACTGGGCTTGCACGGGGGTTTTCCTGGTAGTAAAGAAATGTTCCTCTCCACCATGTCTTCATTTCTCCTTCATTTCTCATTGAGAGGGAGAAAACAAAAGAGAGATCCAAAGGTGGGGTGTTAGAACGAGAGAGCCTGTTTCTCTGGGGAAATGAAGACTAACCCCCTCTCTGGAAGCCGCAGACACCACCTTTACACATTCAGTGCGCCCGCCCACCCTCACAGCCATTTGAGCCCCCCGCCCCCTTGGAGACCAGCGGTGAGGGGAATAGGAGAAGCCACGTCCTCCACAAGCTCAAGTGTGTGCGGGAAACGTGTGGTGGCAGACACCCCAAAAACCCCAGATGCTTGTCGCTCTGCCCAGAACCAATCAAGCAGGCATAGTAAGCTCTTCCCCTGTTCAATATCACGTCACTTCAGTTCTTAAAATCTGGCAGGTGTCTTCCTACGGCTATTAACGTAAGTGACTGGCGGGCATTATCGGTGAACTGAGGAATTCCTGCTCACTGAGGTCAGCAAACCTGGCTGGCCCACAAGGGCCTGCCTTCCTTTAAGTTCGTCTCTTTCCGAGTATGTCATGCTCTGTGGTAGCAGTGTATACATAAGCCAATCTCTGTGGAACCTGACGACTACTAGGAATCAAAATTTTCCATGATAAGTCTAATGGAGAGTCACTGCTCCTTATGCGTAATACTCTCTCACGCTCACTTTTTGGAAAAAAATAAAAGTATTCACAGTTGACAGAAGGCAGGTCTGGCTTTACTTTCTAAGAATCCTAAACCCCCTGGGTACCTCTGCCTGGTGGGGCCCAGGTGGATCATGGGATTTCAATCCCCTGATTATTTGACATCCGTGGTTTATTCCAGTGTGATGATGAAGTTACAAAGTCACAGGGCTCAGTCTAGTTACTTTGAAAGAAGAGATTAAAATCAGCTACAAATTTCTTTGTCATACGCTTTCTAAATGTGTAAAATATTTACTCACATGAAATGGTTTTAGTAGATGATCATAAACAGAGAGGCGAGTATTGACCGTGACTCCCTGGGGCCTGGTGACGAGAGGTGGGTGGTCTCTTTATAACTGTCTGGGCCCCTTGTCCTCGGGAGCTGGGGCAGGGGCTGCCACTTTCCTGCCAGGTGCCATCGTGGGAAAAAAGCAATGGGTGGAGGAGCTCTGGGGCCCTTCCAGTTCTTAGTAAAGCTCGCTCTCTTTTTGGTTCTCTGACTGTATAGCTGAGGACACTTATAACTATGTTGCAGGTTGTTTCACTCTAAGTTCCGAGTGGAAGGTGGACTGAAGATTTCTGAGGACGCAAGACTGACAGGGACTGGATTGAGCTGGTTTTTCAGTTCATTCTAATCAGATAATCTGTTCAATCTTTTTTCTTCCCTGAGTCACCTGCTCATTTTCAAAGGTCGATTGATTGTTGTGCGGTTGGCACATTTGGTGAGCGAAGGTCAGCATCCTGCAGACTGTGTGGGGTGGGTCGTCCTCCCACCCCTTCCAGTCACCTCACACGGGTTGGGGACCTCGAAGCTGAGGATACCTCAGTGTGTGGTCCTTAGAACCACAGAGACATCTCTGGAACGTGCAGGGCAGTTCCCCAGGGGACTCAGTCACATTGGCTGTTGGTCCTCTCAAGGACGGAACACAGTCAGCATCTCTGTATCTGCAGAGAGTCGAGAAGACAGACCCAAGCTGGCCCTCTGTTCCGGGATTTCCAAAACTCGCGGTCTCCTACATGGAATCTGCACCATTTCTGTTTTCTGGGGAGCAGAAAATAGAGGGAAGGAGGGAGCAGTGGGGCCCAGGCAATGGGACAAGTGACCCTCCCAGCCTGGCCTCTCATTCCTGGCTGGGGACATCTGGCCAGGCATGCAGACTTCTTGGGCTCCCCTGGAAAGAGGGGGTAATGACACCCTTAAAAAACAAAACCAACAAAAAGGTCAGGCATTGTTAGCTTGTGTCTCCTCGCTGAGGGGGAGTCATGGGGGGATGAGGCGTTGCTACAGTGCACTGTGGCTCGTGGGAAGTGCCCTGTGGTCTGGTGCTCCATCGGGAATACAGATCCAGGGGGCAGTATGAGTGAGGACGGGGTCAGGGGTCTCCTGGGAAGGGGCAGCCCTGGAAGGCTCTGGGTATAGAAGGAAGGCTAATGTCCCAGGAGTGGCGGGAGGGGAGACTATTAAAGAGCAAAGTAACCAGAATGAAGGAAATGATAGCTTGTCCCACTTTAAGAAAATAAAGTTGTCTCAGCATCCAAAGACATGAAGTTTGCCCCCGCCCTTGGTCCTCCCAGCATCGTGGCAAAGAGGAGAGGATGCTGCCCCATCTCAGAAGGACATGTACTGTTCCACGTCCTCCTCGTTTTCCCATTCTACAGATGAACTGTATTTTCTTCTCCAACATGTCCAGGATCTTCTCCTCGAGGAAGTTGTGGTTGGTTCATTCAGCCAGTGTTTATTGAATACCTAGAATGTTCTAGGCATAAGGCTACAGCGGTGAGCGAACAGACCTGTGCCAGCCCTCATGGACGCACAGACTCGGGGAGACAGACACTCATCAAGCAGCCACACATGCATGCAATATAAAACTCAGCAGGATGGGCTCCAAGGGGGAGACGCAGGAAGCTTCCAGAAAATTGGAACTGGGAGGTTTGAAATCCAGGCCTGAAGCACGCCCAAGCAGTGGGCCCCACCTGGTGAGGCCTCAGAACCCCGCTGGGAGTCCAGTAAAGCTGCCTCATTCTGAAACATCCATCAGGAATGTCCTCCGTGGAGCCTGGGCTCACGTTCCCTGAGTGTATTCAGACAAACATGAGCAATGAATTGGTGTGTCTGGCCCATTTGAGCTAGAAAAACAAAAGACTGTAGAGACTCGTGTTTATGGGATATGAAAAGGGGCCAGATGGAAAAACGGGTCTTGAGTTATGAATACAAGAGTTCAAGGGCAAGTCATTCAGGATAACGTCAGTATTATTGGATTTAAAACCAAAAATTTCCACTCTACTGGTAGACTCCGCTGCTGTTTATATGTGAAGGGAAATTCCCCTTAAAATGGGTGTTCCCTGAGCAATGTTCGCTCCTGTCAGTTTGTTTCTTGAAAGGGACCATGCGATGGCATTGCGTCTGTGATCCCCTTTCTCATCTGGGAGCTGGGATTTCCTGCCTGGAGGTTGGGGACACCATGAGGAAAACCTTTCTTTGTCCCTGGTCCTTCTGCTAGGGTATCTTAGTACCCCCATACTGTATTCTTCCCCAGGAAGGTGGGCAAGCCAGATGGTGATATGGAAAACCTGGAATTTTAAACCTTACCTGACATTATGTTTAAGCGAGGCTACGTAGTAAATTCATTTTGACACGACGTTAGAAGGTTGGAATTAATAAAATATTTCATGGGCTACTTTAAGCATCTGCTTTTGAAAGGAAGAGCTGCCGTCATTTACAGTTTCACAGAAATTTTTTAGAAGGGGCTATTTCCAGTCGATTTTAAAAGATGTCTTTGTATACATTCACTTGTGGCCACGAAATACTGGTGGACATATTTCATAGTATGAAGTTTTCACATTGACCCAAAATGTTGACTATTGCTCAGAAACTGAGAGTAATAAAGCTAATAGGCTGCAAGATATGTGGGGCTGTGGACCTTTCACAGATGAAGAGACCGATGTTCACAGAGGTCATGTGGCTTGTCCCAGCTCCCATGCTAGTGTGGGCTGGAGCGACTTGGAGCACGGGCAGCCGACGGCACCCCTGCGTCTCGCTCTGCTCCGTCTACCCCGTGCAGCAGCCGCGACAGTGTTTAAAAATCCTTTCGTCTACTCAGTTTCTTTGTATCTTATTTTCGGAGACAAAGTGCTGTTCTTTATGTCAAAATTAAACACCCTGTCTGTTTTACTTATCTTTTCCTTTGTTTAGGGGATGTCAGGGGTGCTTTACTAAAGTGGGTGCAGCTGCCTGGCCGTGGAGCTCTGGGCCTGCCCCACTCAGCTCCACTCAGGCTGCCATCTAGTGGGAGCCAGGGGGACCTCAACACCATCCTGCTGCTGTGTCACTTCCAAGGGGCTCCAAGTACACATTTCAGGAAGGCTGACAAAGTCAGGAGTCCCTTGTAATTCAGAAAACTGACAAAGCGGCATTTACCCTCATAGGGGAAAACAGAGATTGGAAACGATAGTTAAGCATAGATTGGCCAAAACTTTCCTTGAGAACTTAATTTTTTCTTGGGCCCACTGTGGGCCCAGGACAGGAAATGGTCATCTTTACAGGAGATCACTGCCTTTACGGTGTCCTGAGCAGGTGCTTAGCACCTGCGCCGTGGTGCTGTCCCATGCACTGACGTCACTGTGGGCAGTTAACACATTCGTGAGCTGCTCTGCCGTGGCCTGGGACGCAGCTCCATCAGGATTCCCCAACCTGCAGTCGGGACCGTCTGTGGCATAAGCACAGAAGGGGAACTGCAGAGTCCCAGGTCCCCGATTAGGTCTGCTGAGTCAAAGATGGGATCTGTACTGGTCACGTGCATCTGCAGTGGGCTCCCTGGTGATCAAATCTAAGAACTTCTGAGCTACAGGCAGTAGGACTGGACACGTGATGGAGTCGTCAGCTTCCCCCAGAGAGTTTGGAGACACAGCTGAGCACAAGGTTTGCTCATCCTCTGTGACCTTCCCAGTGGGCTTGTGGAAGGGAGCTCTCAATGTGCCAAAAAAAAGGAAAAAGAAAAAAAAGAAAAAGAAAGTTGGCATTTGTTGGATGCTGAGCGAAGAAATAAATATAACCAATGCCAGCTGTGGCCTGTTGACCCGAGACACCCTCACAGTGCAGGAATCTCCCTTGGAGTCAACACTTATGCACCCTCTTGGGGCTCCACATACTGCTGTGGGTCCCCTCGAGGCTCCTACCTGAGGGCAGGAGAGGAGGGCATCTCAGAGGCACGTCCTAATAGGAAAGATGTGAAAAGCCAAATTCTTGGGGTCCCACTTTCCACCTGGCAAATTCTTTTGTATCTTCCCCTGCCGACCAGCCCCCAGGATGTCTGGGCATCTCTCCCAAGATGTTTCGACCAGAATTTTCACATTGACTCAGTTACTCGGGAGAAATGGGAGAAGTTGTCATCGGCTCCGCTGCTTTCTCTTGCTCTGGAGAACAAGTTGAGTGACAGTCGAAATTAAAACTCTCTGTGGTTGCATCTTGCAGCCTCCAGAAGGCTGAGCATAGTCTCACTCTCTAATCCTAGTAATTGCAGTGGGTAAACAAATTTGGGGCTTGTCGTCCGCTCCCACACTGAGACCTACACAAAGAAGTGTAGAAATCTCTAAAGTAAACCTATTCGAGTTTGATTCATTGACAAATCCCTCATTATGGATCTTTCTGTGATCAGTGTGTGCTTTGGTTAGATGTCATCGTGTTCCCATGGAAACTGTAAAAGTTGAAAAACCAGCAAAGTTCAGCCTGGCACCCTGAGCTACCCGCGCCTGTTTCTGTGTCTGCACTGCCTGGCAGAACATATCAGAGATTCTCCTTGGCAAAGTAGTTCTTAAATTACAAAGGAAGACAAAGTTTTATTTTATTATTGTCTACCCCCTAAATCCAGATTATCCATTTAATGCTTTTAAGTATTTAACATTTGTCCATTTTCCTCTCCAGGTTGAAGAGAGAGGAGAAAAGGATTTCACCGAGAAGGTAAGAAATTTTTCTAAGGCTTTATATTGTGTCATTTATAAACCACAAGGGTCCCAAAATGTATGGATGAAACTGACAAGAAAATATGTTGCTTGATCTTTAAAAAAAATGTTCACCAGTGAGTGAACAGGACTAGTGTGTGGCCCACCAGCAGGCGTCACATCCTTCGGGGGGTCCCCAGGAGTCACTCTCAGTTTGTTACGTACTGCAGCAGTGAAGGAATTTATGATGGGCTTGACATGGAGCTTAAGGTTGATCCAGACAAGTTCCCAAGCATCCATGAGGCCCCTCAAGGTGAGCCTCTCTTTACTGCTTTCTGTAAGCCCACTGAAAATTTTCTAATTTGGAAACTGAATTCAAGTAAAGGCACCATAATCGTAGACTTACAAGTACTTTGGGTTTTGTCTGAAATCTCTTTTGATCTTTCCAACATTCTAGGGGTCTCGTAGCCTGCCCAGCCTGTCTGCAGCCACACTGGCCTCCCTGGGCGGGACTTCCTCCCGGCGGGGAAGTGGGGACACTTCCATCTCCATAGACACGGAGGCATCCATTAGGGAAATCAAGGTAAGACTCACTTACGACTTAGAGGAAGCTTTAGGAAAATCAATCTTCAAGTAAAACGAGATTTAATTTGTAAAATTCCAGATCTTTCTTCTTGGTCCCAATCTCTCCTACCTCCCACACATGTGATGTTCTAATAACACCAATACCCAACTCAGTTATGGTCTCCTGCAGGAAGCCATCCCTGACTGCCCCACCCCAGCAGGGCAGACCTCTGCGCTCCCTCACTCTGCAGGCACACCTTGATGAGAGCCTCGCCATGCCATGCCACACGAGGTGCCAGCCCTCTGCACATCCAGCGTGCATAGGCATTCAGTCTAGATTTTTTGGAAACTGTTGGACCCCGGATTACTCTCTGCTCCCAATGACACTGAGTATTTTCCCACCACCTTACCCTGGGAGCTTCCTGCTCTCTGCCTAGAATGCACCGTTCCTGTCTATTTGTGGTATGCAGAAGGTGCCTTTAGTAGATAAACCATCATTGTGTTTTAGTTCTTCTCCTACTGGAACGTAGGCTTTATTCTCTGTTACATCCTTAACACTCAGCGTGGGGCCGGGCACTTGGGAGCACTCTCTGCGTGTGAGAGAGAAATGCAATAGAGTTTGTTAAAAGTCACCGGGCACGTTGCATCGATGCGAAGGGAAGTTCAGTTCCTAGAATTTGTGTCCTGGAGAGCAGAGCCAAGGCCAGAGGGAGGAACTTGAAGATCAGATCTGGCTTCCTCTAGGGAAGAGCTTTCTAGTAAATAAAACTGGTTAAGAGGGGAACCGGCTGCCAGTGGTGTCTGGACAGCTGGATGACCATTTGCCAGGGGGGTCAGAGAAGGGATGTAAGCGTGAGCCGGGGGTTGGACTGGGTTCCCTTGAGGGTGCCTTCTGACTCCTGTGCTTTAGAAGAACAGTTTTTTGGCCGCTCTTTGTTTATTCCTTTACTACATCGAAGCAGAGTTTGCTGCAGTCAAAGTTCATCTCTGCTCTTAGGTTGTGAGCGCCATCATTTGTTCGACGAGCATTTACTAAGAGTCTAGCTCACGCCAGGCACCAGGCACCAGGAATGTGGTGGTGAACAAGACAGGCAAAGCAGAGACCTGGAGCCCCGTAAACGCAGGGACAACTCTTGGCTGATTTCATCTTTAGTATCCTCTGCATCTTGCACAGAGTTGGAACTCACAGAGCTTGGACGATCTATTAAATAGGAGTCAAAGAACTTGTCCCATTTTCGGAAGCTCTTTGGCCTTGTTTTATAAAATTGTGCAAAAATATCATAGGAGGTGCACCTGCATTTTATTAAAATTGTGTGAAAATATCACGAGATACGCCTAAAGTTTAATCTTTGTAATATTGAAATTTATTTTAATTTCCTTTAACACTTAAAAAAAGAAAAGGAAAATTTCTGCTCGGACTACCCAAATTAGGGGAACTACCCAGAATTAGAAACAATTGAGAGCCTCGCCTCCCTTTCTTTGTGGTCTCGGTCAGGTTTTCCTCCCTTGATGTCATTTGCCTTTTTTGCCGTTTCTCCCAGGAACTGAATGAGTTAAAGGACCAGATTCAGGATGTAGAAGGCAAATACATGCAGGGATTGAAAGAGATGAAGGTACCAGTTTGCAGAAGTGTGGGTTTGTGATATTAACCCAACTTAACTTTAAAAATTCCAAAAGAAGAGCTTAAAACTGCATGCTTACTCAAAAGAGGCTCCAGCCTGTAGAAGAACTCACAATGGCAGGAACACTAACTAGCATCGGCGTGTGTGGTGTGTGTGCATCGTTTTCCCAAACACAGCTTTTGAACCAAGACTTGAAAACTTTAATTCCTCCATAGAAAAGATACTAACATATTTCCTGGTGCACGTCTTGTACTTGCCGTCCCTCCCCCGGCTGAAAACCAGTTTCCCATTTCACACAGAAGCTTACCATCCACTTGCAAAAGGATTTTTCGTTTTCTTCACTTTCCGTAGTAGTTACGTACAAACGATGCCACGCTTAATTTGCTTCTCAAAATATCTGACGCCTACAAATAAGGCAGTCCTTATTGCTATGCTTTTGAAACATCCAAATTATTCGCATCCTGTAAAATTTTACTAGTTGAAGCAATGTCTGAATGTGCTTCGTCTCGGATTTATTTGAGTAACTACACGCTACTTTTAGAATGTGGAATTACCGCGTTGCGCCAGCCAGGAAATTTAGTTGTCACATTCCTTGAAGGTAAGGTGAATAGTCAGAGACTGTGTTCTCTGTCTTCATTAGGCAGCTTATGGCAGATTGTGGATCTAGCAATAGATGGTAAAGCTGGTACTTCCTTTTCAGCTCTCCGGAAAGTACCTGAACAGTGGTCTGAGCTCAGTGTCACAGGGTCACTAAATAGGGGATATTTTTGTTCTAACATGACTACTTAATCACTTTCGTATTTGTCACCTCTCTTTAAAAAGGGGGAAAATTGGGGCCGGCCCCATGGCAGAGTGGTTGAGTTCGCATGCTCTGCTTCAGTGGCCCAGGGTTTCACTGGTTCGGATCCTGGGTGCAGACACGGCACCACTCATCAGGCCATGCTGAGGCGGGGTCCCACATAGCACAACCAGAGGCACTCACAACTAGAATATACAACTACGTACTGGGGGGCTTTGCGGGGGAGAAGAAGAAGGAAAAAAAAAAGAAGATTGGCAACAGATGTTAGCTCAGGCACCAATCTTTAAAAAAAAGGGAGGGGGGACTTATGACTCTGGCCTTCAACTCATGTGAAAAGGGAGCCAGTGAACAGCCCAGGAATCACTGGTTCCACCTAATGTTGTTACCCTGTTTGCAGGTGTGGGCGAGACCAGCAGTGGTCTCTGTGAAGCCTCCCCATGACACCTACCACACCTAACCAAGCAGTGGGGTGGTTTCTTTAGCTGGGAGTAGTTTACCCCCAGGATTCTTCTCTCTGTTCTCCTGGAGACGCCCGCCCCTGATGTCTATTTTGGGATCTAAATGCTACTGTGCTCTGTTGCCTGGCCTGCGAGGCTGTGTGCCCCAGAGGGTCGTGTTTATTTTGCAGGCCTCTTTCCCCCAGCTGTCCTTTCAGAGGAATGACCTTTGTCTTCCCAGGACCTACCCAGTGAGGCCTGTGTACCTTGTTGGGTTGCCCTATGAGTCATAAATCTGAAATTCCACTGCATCCTTTCCTGGTTCATAAGCCCAGATGGGGGTAGTCGGCGGCTTGTGGCAGGCGTTTCTGTTCTTTGAGCCACCACGCGCTGGCACTTTCCCAGGTCTGGCCACATATCTTGAGTGACTACTTCAGAAACTTGTTGAACAGCCCAGCCCACTCCAGTGGGCCACTGAATCATGCGGCGAGGACTCCACGGCCTCTGTGACAGAACCCTTTCCGTCCGTGTGTCTCCCTTGTCCTGGTGACCACATGAATCGTTTTCATCCCCAGACACAGTTATTAACTAATTTTCTGAGGGATGAGAATTTGATCAAATTGAAAAGGGGATATTTCTCTGCATTTGAAATTGCTGTCTGTTTCTAGTTCTCATTCATTTGCTCTAAGAAATAAAGTCTAAATTTAGGGCTGAATTTTGTCTGTTTAAGAGTACCAAGCTAATCTTTGTTTTTGTTTTCTTCCTACTGTTTCAAAATTCTGACCTTGTTCCTGCAGGACTCGCTAGCGGAAGTGGAAGAGAAGTATAAGAAGGCCATGGTGTCTAATGCTCAGCTAGACAACGAGAAGACAAACTTCATGTACCAGGTTGACACCCTGAAAGATATGATGCTAGAGCTCGAAGAACAGCTGGCTGAATCTAGGCGACAGTATGAAGAGAAAAACAAAGTAAGCTTTAGGATGAGAAAGAATGGTAGAATATACAGGTAAATGGTATATGTAAGAATGGTAGGACATATATAAATAGTATACATGAGAATGTTAGCATATATAGTCGTGCACTGCATAACGATGGGGTCACGTTCTGAGAAATGTGTCATTAGGTGATTTCATCCTTGTGTGAAAATCACGGAGTGCACTTACACACACCTACATGGTATAGCCTGCTACACACCTGGGCTATATGGTACTAATCTTATGGGGCCACTGTTGTATGTGTGGTCCATCATTGACCAAAATGTTGTTATACAGCACATGACTGTATGTAAATAGATATATTTGGTATGTGGTATATACATATATGATGAAGATGGGGGGTGTGTGTGTATATGTATATGCATATAATGGTTTTTTTTAAACAATGGTTCTCCACTTGTCCAGGAAGCTGAAACATCTGAAAATAAGAACCCCATGCTCTTTGCTGAGGGACTTGAAATATTGATATGCACAATTTCCATACATAAACTAGAGACCGTTTTTCGGAGAACATTTATGTTTTGCATGTAAAGTCAAGTCATGACCCTGAAAACACATGCCTGCGAAAGAGCTGGCATGCTTAAAGAAGGCAGGATTGCATGCTCCAAGATTTTCCTGTTAATCTACATTTCCTGATTTTTATTTTCCTATCTCTTAATACCATAAAGAAACAGTCAATTGCACATATCAAAGATTTTAAGAAACGTATATTCATTTATTTTATGCTTCTTGGGAAAAGACACAATTACTCCATTTAAGAATTAAACACCTTCATGAAGCTCAGAGGGGGGAGAGTCATATTTGGGCTTTCGTTAAGAAGCACTGGAATTAATGTGTTAAGTTATGGTATCAGCAAAAAGCATGAGCGTGCGTTGAAATGAATGACAGTAGCCTGATTAGGTGAACCCTGGGCTTAGATCTTCATTGTGAGATCCAGAGCAAGGAGTACTTGGTTTTCATAGTTTTAGGAATTAGTTGGTTTACCAAACCCTAGAGTATTGTCCAACTTTTCAGAGTTGCTGAGATAAATAGAAAATTTAATTTGTGAGTGTCATTATCTTTAAAAAAACAAACAAACTGGCTCTATCCTCTAAATCCCGAGGGTTAAAACCAAGGTACCATGAACACTCAAAAGCCTCCTTCTTTGACTGCTGTAGAATTAAGTGAGAAGCTAAAGAATTTTATCCATGAAGTTCCTGATAGCTGAACTCTGAAACAAAGGAGAAGGTTTTCATGAGACCCGATGTCCTGTTGGGATATAGGAGCAGAGAGCATATCCTGAACTGCGCTTGGGTGGGAGGGCGCTGTAATGCATTCTACATACTCCTAGAATGTCCTCATTTGGGCATCAGTAAGTAGACCAAGGACCTCCAAATCTAATTCCAGAGAGGTTAAATGATGCTGGAATGTTGTCCCAAGCTGGGGCCATGGGCCAAGCAAAACCCAACAGGGAGGTCCTTGTCACAGCTAGGAGAATACCAGTCACCCCCAAACTTCAGAAAGTGGGTGAGCAGACGGTGGATGCTAGGGTGAGGAGCTAAGGTCAGATCTCTTCTAAAATAAGTCAGCTAACGGATCTAGGGAAGGTGTACCTTGCTGTCTCCTACACTGCTGGCAGTTAGTTGGGTACCAAACCATCATTAGGGACTGCGCTGCTGGGACAGAGCTGAGCGGGAGACCAGAAGAGCTGTGGTGATGGGTGGCTGGGGTGAGTCTCACAGAGGGGAGGGACGGCCTAGGGGAGCAGCTTTGTGTTGGCAAGTGCTTTACTTCCCCCACCTTTTCTGTGTTGTCCCTGGAGTATAGAGTTGGCCATCCACTGTTCATGAAATAAGCTTGCCAAAGGAGACCATATTTATCCCCCTTGTCATCCCAAAGGATAAATCCTTCGCAAAGCTGCCTCCTCCAGACCCTGAGAACAGACAGCCCTCTGGACTACCCCAGGCATCCTGGAGAGGGACCCTTCCTTGCTTGCTTAGAGAGAAATCAAGAAACACTTGTTGGTTGTATCAACTCCTCGGGTTAAATTTATAGTAAATCATAGGGGCATCTTCTAGAAAGTCTAGAGAAATGGGTTTGTGCTGTTAAAAGGGCCTTGAAAATTGTAATGATATGGTAAAAGGTAATTTGTTACAAGGCAAATGTAAATCATGGGAACAGTTACAAGAATGACAGAAAAATGTGATTCTGCTACAACCTTAGCACTCTTTTCCTTTTATAGGAATTTGAAAGGGAGAAGCATGCCCACAGTATACTGCAATTTCAGTTTGCTGAAGTGAAAGAGGCCCTGAAACAAAGAGAAGAAATGCTGGAGGTAGGTTGCTTTTACCTCTTTTTCTTTGTCTTTTGTGATTTAGGAGCATTTGGTTGGTTCCTTACTGAAGTCACCAGTTTTCTTGAAAATTGAGAATTTAGGCTAATTCTCCATGCCTCGCTTAAGAAAACAGTCCCTTCCGTTAGTGAAGATCCTCATTCATTGATGCTTTTGTGTTTGTTTAGGGAGATGTGGTAGACAGAATAATAGCCACTGAAGACGCCCCTGTCCTGATCCCAGAACCTGTGACTGTGTTACCTTACACAGCAGAAGGGACTTTGCAGATGTGATTAAGGACCTTGTGATGGGGAATCATCCTAGATTATCCGAGTGGGCCCATTGTGATCACAAAGGTCCTTATAAGAGGGAAGCAGGAAAGTCAAAGGCAGAAGTAGATGTGACCACGGAAGCAGAGGCCATGGAGGAAGGGGCCATAAGCCGAGGAATGTGGGCGCCCTCTAGAAGCTAAAAAAGGGAAGGAAATAGATTCTCCCCCACAGCTTCCCGAAGGGAACACAGGCCTGCCTACACCTTGATCTTAGTGCCTAAGACTGGACTTCTAAGCTCCAGAACTGTGAGAGGAGAATTTGTGTTGTTTTAGGCCACTGAATTTGTGGTAATTAGTTGCAGTGGCAATAGGAAACTAATTCAGGGTTGATTTTTAAACTTTTTAACTTAATCAGAACGTTAGTACCTCCAAGTAAGAATTTCACTCAAGCAAGTTTTCTTCGAACGTTTCTTGAAGCTGGGGAGGAAGGACAAGGAAAGAGTCCTAACACGCCAAGAGAGGACTCAGGATCAAGGAGAGGCAGTCGTGCTGGTTCCCGCACATGAGTTTGTTGGCTCACTGACTGTCAGAGCTCCCAGACTATCCAGAGTTTCTTCCTGTCTAACCCTTTATCTGCTTGCTTTCTATCTCTTCCTATTCTTCAGGAAATCCGACAGCTACAGCAGAAACAGGCAAGTTATATCAGGGAGATTTCTGATCTTCAGGAAACAATAGAGTGGAAAGACAAAAAGATAGGGGTAGGCCTTCCAAGTCTTTGAAAATCTGTTCAAACGGGCAGTCTGCTTAGCGGATTGAGTGCTTTCAGCATCTTGAGTTTGCAGAAACGCTTGTGTGAGCATGCATGCAACCCCCATGTGACACAAAACTAATCACACTGTGAAGACGCCCACTTACCCAAGTGGATATTAACTCTGAATTGGAAGTTGACTTTCAATGTGCAGATTCGCATTTTGTCAGCATTGACGGGCTCTCTGCCCGCTGTGAGTGGGCCGGCGGCACACTGAGATATGAGGAGTGAGGAAGGGAGGTACTGGGGTGGGTGTGGTGTGTGGAGACCCAAACCTCTTGGAATTCCTGCCTGGTGTTGCCTTAGTCTTCTTCTCAAAGAGGTTTGAGGAAGCTACAAAGTGGCGGGTGCTATGTCCCACGTATCCCCACCTTGAAATCTCCCAGGGGAGGCCTCAGACCCTCTCCCTCCACAGGAAGAGGCAGCCCACCTGTATTTAGGGGTGAGGAGGAGGAAGAAAGGAACCCACTTAAAGGAACTGCTATGCTCCGTAATGACCAATGGCTTCCAAGACATTGTGACTTGTACTGCATGGCTCTGATAAAGATCTCCAGATGTTCTTGCCCATCATTGTCCATTTACATCTCGAAGCTGCACCTTGTTTTCATGTTGATATGCTCATCCACACTTATTTAGGATTTTGTGAGCGTGTGTGTGTGTGTGCTTTAGGACCACTTTATGTTTATCTGTGACAACAAACACTGAGAATCAATATAGAAAAGTAGTCTAAATTGCTAAAATAGTTGTCACTTGGGGGTTCTCAAGCATTTCCTCTTATTCTTTATTTATCCCACATCTCAGTGGGCATGTCGCTTCTGTTACTTTTTTAACACAGTGCTGTGAAACCACCAACTAAGCTAGAAAATGATGCAAGCCACGTGGCCTCCGGTGCCTTCAAAATGTGACCGTCTTGCAGGGAGCATGAAGAGTCATGTTTCTTGGCTGGCATAAACTTAGTGAAAAGCTTGTTACTTGCATTTTGTTTGTATCTTTAAGCAGATTCTATCTAATGCCTTAAGCCTGTCTGTGTTTTATGTAGTAGAAGGTCCTCCTTATTCCTGCTTCTTAAGTCACCTGCTTACCCGTGCAAATCTTCTCTCTCTCTTTGCTCTGCCACACACTCAGGCATTAGAGAGGCAGAAAGAGTTCTTTGATTCCATAAGGAGTGAACGAGATGATCTTAGAGAAGAAATAGTCACGCTGAAAGAGGAATTCAAGGTAGGAAGCCAAAATATAGTTTAAAAATAAAATCCAGTTGACAACAGCAAATTCTGGGATTCCCAAGAATGGATATGTGTGTATGCTGGTGTTAATTAATTTTACGTCACTGATTTTAGTTCTGTCAATAAATTCGAATCTTAGGTTAACTGACACCAATGGGACATATGAAGTAAATATAGATTCAATGGGGTATATGCCCATCGCCTTTAGATCTTTACAAGCATATCTGACCTTGAAATCAACTCTGATTTCCAAGAATTTTTTGATATACTGTTTAAATTTTTTCTCATATTCATTAATAAATTCTCTAGGACATTGCTCAAATTTAAGGACTTCTCTGGCTGAACATGGGTGAGGCTCATAGTAATTAGACTTTGAGATCCACTGGATTGTAGGAAAGTTCCATGTCCTGTCTGGGCCATGTCAAGGGATGTTCAGCTGCTTGCTGGACACTGAGTAAAAAAAAAAAACCAATGGGCAGCAGTGGGAGCCAGAGCTGTGGGTAGGCTGTCAGCACTGTAGGAGGCAGTGTTGAGAGAGGGTATGGCCATGGCAAATTCCTGCATTGTGAATGGAAACATATCAAGTTCGGCCACCTCTTCTGTTCAGGGGTCAAGGCCAGAGCAGTAAACCAGAGGGAACAGGCTTAGGGCTCAGGTTCCTAAAGCTGCTCCTCACTGAGGCCGTGCGTCCAGCATTGGAGAAGTCTCCAAGCACAAGAGAAAGACCTGTGAGCGGCCGGGGGCAGTGAGTGAGTGACCGATGATAAGGTAGGGATCCTGGAGTCGTGAAATGTAGCTGTTTTAAAATGTTTCACTATGTAGTGAGCGTGAATTATATTTCTTTTGAATATGCCAAACATTCTAGCCACTTCTTTATTCCTTCTGTAACATAAGTTTCCTTCATTCCTTTCAGGACACATACATACTTCTTTCTCTACTTGGGTCTCTCTTTTTAAAGAATACAACCAGGGTTTGAAAAGTAAAGGTCACCTTACAGTGATTTACTTGATGTTCCACTTTGAGGCAGCCCACAGGCCATTACCTCCAGTTAGAAAGGATGCCTGTTGAAAGTGTCTTGTCACCAGTACATTAAGACATGGATTGGAACATGTAAGAAAGAAGTAACCCATGGAGGAAGTCATCTTAGATTTGTGTGTTTTGATGGAATACTGACCAGTGTGGTGCCTGACACTTCTTTGACTCTGTAGGATTTTCCTCTACTTCAGGAGAAATAGTTTTTTTATTACTATTATTATTATTATTAATAAAATAGAGTCTAACCTGATATCACTCAGTGAGTATTACGATGAGCCTGTTTTTATTCCCAGAAACATGGAATAATCCTAAATTCAGAAATAGCTACCAATGGAGAGACTTCAGACACTCTCAATAATGTTGGAGCCCAAGGTCCCACCAAGATGACAAAAGAAGAGTTGAACGCCCTCAAGGCGACAGGGGATGGGACCCTAGGTAAGTCCTTGTTTTCCTCTTCCAGTCTTGTTTTCCTCTTTCCGTCTTCCAGTCAGCACTGGGTCACCTTCCATGCATTATTAGAATTGGAGTACTCATCACTGATCAATTAACAATCACACAGCATGCCATTTGTTCTGTCACTTCATGGGAATCTCCTTCCCAAACGATGTGATCACCCATGTGTGTTGTCTGGCCTGCATCTCTGTTCAGTGCTCACCACCGATGGCTTAAGAACACGTTTCTTTTGCTTCTCAAAGCTACTAAGTGAGACTGTGAATGCAAGGAAAATAGTCTCAAATTAAGTGACAGTTTCGACAGTGCTGTTTAGTTTTGCTCAGATATGTGCCACGTACGGCTTTTTAACTTATTCCATTACAGAATTGTCAAAAAAGATCAGAATGACAGGGGCTGTAAAGTAGGTTAGTTGACCATGTTTACAAGCCAACATTGCACATCCTACACACCGTTAAGAGTTTTGAGGGTATGAGGTGTCTGTGGACAGCAGATTGGGGCCTGTGACAGAGTATGTCTTGGCAGGTAGCCGTGGGTGGGGAGCGTGGTCTGGGTGGAGGGTGTTCCTTACCAAGGAGAGTCTGTGCCTGTCCTTTTGACAGGGGAATGTTCCTTTGTATGTCAAACTTTTGCTTCTGAAAGAATATAAATTGGAAAATCCAAAAGATTGTAGGAGTCTTTGGCGCAATTTGCAAATATCTGAAAAGATTCACTCATTAATATTTGTCATAATATTTGGCTTTGGGATAAACCTTCAGAATGTGTTGTGCAGCCTGAAGTTGCAGCCTGCGAATAAGAGCTCACTTGCCCCTGGTTCCAGTCATCTTCCAGCTGTTCACAGTGAGGCTGGAATACGGTCAGGGCCCATGACTTTGATGTCCATTTGGAAACTTTCTTTTTATTTCTTTTTATTTATGCAAATGTGGAAACCTGTAGGCCCTAGCTTCTCAGGACTTGCTTCCTAGGGAGGCGCTTCCCTATCTTTATGACCATTAAAGGAAGACAGGTCTTTTAATTGTGTAAAAGTTGCTGAAAGAAGATAAAGAAATTTCCACCATACCTTTATATTAGCTACCTGGGCAGCTAAGAATTTGATCATGCTGCTTTTGTTCAAATATACATTTTCTAAATCTTCAGTAACTGTTGTGAAATGAATGCTTAAAGAACCAGAAATATCATTTTGTAAGTGGTCTCCTAATGTTTTGGATCACATATCCTTATCTGTAAAGGATTGTGGTAACTTCTCAATATATATGTTTATTTTTAATTTACATACATATACTATCTCGTTACTATAAAATGTACATTATAAAACATATGCACTAATAAAATTTTTAAAAGGTGAAGTAAAGCTAACTTTAAATAGACATGCTGCTAGTTTCTCCATTTTCCCTGGGGTAAGTGCACCCCACTATGGAGACCATTGAGTTCTAGAACTATCAAGCTTTGACTTTTTTCTTTGGAGAATCTAAAATATGACTGTTCATTTCAAAGCAGTAACATGTTCTTTAATTCATAATTCTTTAACTGATGAATAACTTATTATTAATTAGGTGGTCATCTTGATCTTAAGCATGTGCCTCCTGCTGGAACTCTCCACATTCCCTTAGGGAATGGAGCCCAGGTCTTTAGGGCACAGGCTGTTTTCTCAGGAAGACTGATTAGGTGGTGGAGAGTAGGTTTCTTTTTTCCTTAGATGAGCTATTTCAAAAGTATCGTCCTTGAGGTTGACCTTGAGGCTAAGTTTCTTAAGATGAACTGGATGTTCCTTTAAACAATTACTTGAAAGCACCTTTTGGGGCTGGGTGATACGCAGTGCAGCTTGACGACTGAAAAAGTATGAGTTGTCGAGATATGCGTTGGGAAATGAGAATGGGGAACAGGAACCTCAAGTCCTTCTTAAACCCATCATTTTTGATTGTTTGGCTGCCTGGTCCAGAGCTCTTTCTATTTGTTAAAACTTAACTTCACCTTTGAAAATCATTTCACACAAAATGGCACCAGCAGCCGCTCTTGCCTTTGCGATGGTGGCGGCGGCCTCCGCTGATCAAACGTTTGCTAATGCAGTGGCTGCTTTGCCGCACAGAACTGAGAAAGGCTTCTGTTTCGTGTGATTCTTTGATGACTCTCTCTGTCTTTAGGAATGGGGTCGGGTGGGAGTGAGGACATGTGTTTACATTGTAATTATATGTTAACTGGTCACCACATCATGGGGTCCCTTCAATTTTCTCAATGGTCTTTTAGGAAGAGCCAATGAAGTGGAGGTGAAAAATGAAATTGTGGAGAATGTGGGGAAAAGAGAAATCTTGCAGAATACTGAGCAAGAACAGCACAAAGAGGACCCAATAAAGGATTATGTGGACACAGAGGTGTTACATCCTGGTGAAAATGCTGAGGACCAGAAACCCTCTGAAGACAGTGCCCCCTCCCTAGGAACGTTAGCAAATGCTACCGATAAGGAACAGGTTCAAAGCCAAATTCTAGAGAATGCTTCCTTCCTTGAAAATACAGAGCAGGTAGAGTCAAACGAGGTTCTAAACAGGCCAGATGATAGGACGGAAGCATCCGTTGAGGAGTCCAAATGTTGGAGTGATTTAGATAGTGAAATCCCAGGGCCTGTGATTGGGCAGGATGGCTGTAATGCCTTGGATATCGAAAACCAAAGTAAAGAATCTGCAGAAAAACAGGAAGAAGAAAAACAAGAAGACTTTAAAACCAACTTGGGAGATGTTAGCGTAAAACCATCTCAGGAATCTGCTCCTTTGCAAATATCTGAAGTTGAAAGGGTGAGCGGTACAGACACTGGGGAGCAGAATGGGAGCCCCACAGAGGGTGTGGTAGAGGCAGGGCTAACTGGATTTGAGGAGCGAGTGGGCACAGTAGCCTCGAGTCCTCCAAGGGACAGCAATGACACCGAGAGTCATGATGAAAAATGTGTGGTAGATGCCCCCAAAGAGTTGGACCCAAGCACAGGGCATGATTTAGAGAAAGAACTCACCAACCAGGAAGTGGCTGAGCCCAAGGAAATCCCAAGTCAGTGCGCAGAAGTAGGTGGGGAGAACAATGAAGAAGAAGATGACGGAAGGGAATTGCGGGGTGAGAAACCAATCCAGATGGAAGTCCAAACCATCCCGTCTTCTCCAGCAGCCGAAGACAGTGCTCAGCAAGCAGCAGGTCCAGGTATGGTAGATGCCGAAAGAGAACCCCTAGATATGAAAGAAGCCGATGAAGAAAAGAGTGACCAACAGGGGGAAGCATTGGCTTCATCACAGAAGAAGACAAAGAACAAGAAAAAGAAAAATAAGAAGAAAAAATCACCAGCCCCTGTAGAAACCCTTAAAGACGTTAAGAAAGAGTTAACATTTCAGAATCCAGATTTACGTGAAGTTAAGGAAGAAGAGCAGGTCAAATTTACTGACGAAAAACCAGTTGTAGAAGCACAAAATGAGGTCAGTAAAAATCCAGAACAGAAAACTGTAGCAGGAAACAGTGAAAATGTGGATTGTCCAGAAAATCCTAAAATTGAGTCGGATGGAAACCTTAACCAAGAAGATTACGATGTAAACACTAAAGCAGGGAAAGTAATAGCTGATGGAGACACATTAAATTTTGAAGATGATACAATTCAATCACCAGACACTAGTGATAAAGAATTAGATGAAAGTGTTACAAAAGATGATGCTAAAGCAGATGACGCCACTCAAAGCCATCCTCCAGAACCAGAGAAGGAAGAAGCGTCCGACAGCGCCCTGCTCGAAAATGAAAGTCCCTCAAATGACATTAATGATGCCTCTCAAACAGAAAGTACAGAGGGGCATGTAATGTCAGAATATCCAAGTCAGATAGTCGGGAAGATTTCAGATAGCAATAGTCTAGAAAACGATGACTTGGCACTGGCAGGAGAGTTGCCAGATTCAGAAATCGGAGAAGAGATAAGAGGCAGAAATGAGAAGGGCAAAAGCAAAGAAGACTGCTCCTTGTCATAAGTTGAGGCTTGCTTGTAAGGCAAAGTTCTAGAGAGGGGCCAAGCCTGCACAGTAAGTCCAACTGTAAAGACTCTTGTCTGTTATCTCCACTGGTCAGATGCAGAAAATGTTCTAGATGGATATAGATGCACCATATGACAATCAACCACCGAATTAGATACCTACTTTAAGTTATAGCCTGTTACTTGTAGATTTATATTTCATCAGTAAGTTATCACCCAGATTAGGAAGACACATTTGTTATCAGTGTAAGTTCTAATCGAGAGCATTCCAGTAGTATCAAACAATAATGTACACTGTTTAGATTCCTGCCTGAAATCAAAGAAAAATATTTAGCCTTTGCCTTTAACTGATATGAATGCGGATGTTCCTGAGCAAATACGTCGCATCTACTTAAAATGACCAAATAGCATTCTATTTCCACATGATGAGCATAATTTAATTTGTCTCAGTCAAATATATGTACTTTCATATTTGATTTTGATATGTACTTTATAACTCGTATGGTATTTTATTTTAAAAGGAGATAAATGACCAACTAGCATATAGGGTGCTGAGTGATAAGATTTGCACCTTAGGACAATAATGAATCATATTAGCGAGGTCTTACGTGCCTTTACCTCATGGAAGTATTCTGTCTTAAACCAATATTTTTGGATCTCATTGTTGACAGTTCCTCAACTTATTTTGTAGATTTTGACTTCACTTCATGGTGGTTATGCACCAAAGTCATTTTATACAAAGATTTTAATTTTTTCCTGGAAGAGACATACATTGAAATGGCATTTCCCACTGGAGTATTTGGGTGGGGAGAATCATACCTAAAATTCATTTTTTTAACCTTAAAATGATTTCTTTATTTGTCTACTCCTTGTTCAGAAGAGCAATTCAAAAGGTTCATGTTCTTATGCAAACGGCTAATTAGACTGTAACAGGATATTTTAAATAGTTGACTCCCTTTGGGTATTTTGGTATAAATATTTTTGTTTGTTCTTTCTCCATATATTCTTATCGGAAAATTCTTGTTTTGATCTTTCTGAAGGAAATATATATTCTTTATATAAAGAAGCAATTAAAAAGTAATTGTGAAGTTAAATCAAAAAAATAATTGTCAAAGACTAAAATGACAAGGAAATGTACGTTATGAATGCTGTTGACAATTTATGAGAGTACATGAATTCATATTACTGTTACAAGATATCATTGAGTGCAAAAAAGACCAAAACCTCAATAAAATTTGAGGCAAACATAATAAGTGTTATTATGTAATTGAAATAAAAACATTTTGTAATTTCACAGCCTGTGATTCCACTCTTTGGGCCAGTTGAATTCTGACTGTGGCTACTGTTATACCTAATATCATCTTTAAAGTGCTGTCTGCTTCTGGGTTGCTCATTCCCGTTTGGGGTTCTGAGAAGGACTCACACCTCATGCCCTTTGCCAGTAATGAGTGAACTTCTCTCCCGGCGTCTAGACCCAGGCTAGTGTTGGACCACCCTTGGAAGAATTGGGAACATCTTCCCTCACAGCATCTCCTGTGATCGGTGGTTCTCATGAGGAGCCCATTAAGAAGGATCTCCATGCTGTTGCTCTGTTCCACATGCCAATACTTAGAGGGTTTTGGAGAGTATAATGAAAATGGCAAATAAACATGACTATTTCTGTGTAAGTGTCCTAAAATAGAGGATAATGAGACTGACAAATCCTCTCCATTCTTGCCCTATAAATAGAGAAATATGAGGCTTGCGAGAGATTCAAATTCAAGGGCTGCAGAGGACTTGCACAGGTTTTAGTTGACGTCTCTAACTTTAGCAAAGCTGCATTCACACTGGAATGCACATGGGGAAACAGCCCTCTTTCCTACTTCTAAAGGCCTCTGGGGAAGTGATTCAGCAACCAAACTCACTAAATGGTGAAATCATCAAACCATTTTAAGTTCTTTCCTTTCCCATGTTATTCAACAGCACATTTTAGGACATTATGGTCTACTTCTCATCCCTCAAGTCAGCCATCCAGAATCTCAATTATTCACTCATTTGTGTAATTAATAAACATTTTTGATCACTTTGTATATGGAAGGCACTGTACTAGGGAACAAGCAGACAGGGCTCAGCTTGTAGTGGGAGTGGACAGCTGAGAATCAGGAAGTGAGCAAAAAATGTAGAAGAAAATGAGGATTCTGAAGAGCCAAACCATTCCTTGATAATCTAAGCGCCTTCATTGGGAACAATTACTCTGCTCCAAGGGCAAAATGACATTACAGCTCAGCACAGTAATTGTTGCTCACATGAAGGGCCTTAAATTATCAAGAAATGGTTGCCGTAGGCATATTCAGTTTAAGAAGGCATGGAAGTGTATAAGGCAATTTGGAAGGTTCAATGTCAAAAGATTCAGACTCAGAAAACAATTGAAAGATTACCTGTCAGCCACATCCCCAGAGGCACCTGGACCACTGAGGTTTCACCATAATATAGAACAGAGAGAAACACTGACTACTGACACCTTAAATCAAAAAGCTGGGATGGTTTTCAGCCACAAACCAGAACATGCTTACTGTATGTAAAACGTAAATCTTCCTTCAAAAGTATAATAATGCATGTATGTAGAAAATAGGGAAAGTTAGAATTTTGAATGATGTTATTTGATAAACATATAAAGGTTAGGAAGCAGTTAAGTGTTTGAAAGAGATTTTAAGAATGAGATGCGTTGACCACTTGCTATAATGTTTAGTATTTCCATTTAACGGAAAACCTAATGACCTGAATATTTAAGTTTCCACTGTCACTAGGAGCCTGGAATGCTCCTTTTGTGGATTTACAGTTTGGGTTTGCTGTCTTCTGTTAATAGACTCCTTGTACAGCATGCCACCACAGCCATCGAAACAACAGTAAGATTCGTTCTAAGTGTCCAGGCTCCAAGAGGAGAGGAAGGAGTGTTTGTGTGTGTGTTGTGTCCAGAATATGTGCTTATTCAGCGTGATGGTCATAGAGAAAACTTCGTCTTTCAGAAGAAAACCCCTTTCGCTCTTGCCCTTACACCCTATCCACTGCCCCTCTCACATCAAAGACTCACAGAGTTTTCGAGATTGAATGGCTTCAGCTGTTCAGCTGAACTGAAGCCGGCGGCGGCTGATGTCGGGAAAGAGTTCCCATCTGTACAGACCTCTTGGGCCGTGTAATTGGAGAAAAAGAATCGCCTTTAGCAACCCGTCCCTGTTCTGCCTTTTGCAGGAAGGAGCTGCTATCCTGTGATGGGAGGCTGGTCCCAGCGAGGGTCGAAACTGTCCACGTGAATTATAATCGAACTTACTTAGAGGAGGGAGTAAAGAACTGTACTTAGTGAGAGACCTCAGTGTCCCCCTCTTTGTCTTTGCCAATACGCGGGGGATGGTGACTTTGCTCTGCAATAGGGAGAAGAGACCGGAGGCCCATGATGGCTGACATTAACTCACAGGAGGAAAATTATACTCTTGATAGTTTGTTATTATGAGCAAGCTACTTACCCTCACTGCACCTCATTTTGCTCTCTGAAAAAAATGGGGTTAGAACCTGCCTTTTAGAGTTGTGGCGAGGATCAGACCCAGGTAAAGCACTAAAAAGATGTGCTTAATGACTGTGGTTGATGCTGGTGGCTGACCTTGCTGTCATCCCGGTGACAACGTGCAGACCGAGGAGACCAGGAGCTCAGAGAATTCCCATGCTTCTTTCCAGTGCTGCCCCAGGGACGGTCTGTAAGGCCTTACCTCTTTCTGCTCGCCTCACTCTCTCTAAAATGCAGACCAGAAAATTTGTTGGAATTTAATATAGAAAAACCAGATTTTAAACAATGTAATTCTTTAACAATATTACTAAAATAACTTTAGTCACTGACTCATTTTAACTTCCCAGTATAAAGGAAAATTCTAAATTTGAGACATTGTGGCTTCATTTTCTTTGAGGCCTTCTTTGTAAAAACTGCAACTATGGTCTTTAAGTGAATAGTTTGTCTATTTATAAATTGAGTGTTATAGACCAATGAAGAGCAATGCTGCTTAGGAAATATGGGAGTTTGTGATGCTCTTGTTAAGTATTTTAATAAGTATATCAATGATGTATCACTATTCACTCGACAAGTTAGACTTGATTTTTAAAGCTATAAAAAAAGAGTACTCATTTTCTTCATATCAAATAAATTTGCTTCTTTCTTTTTTCCATTGGCACCTGAGTTAGCATCTGTTGCCAATCTTTTTTTTTCTTCTTCTTCTTCTCCCTAAACCCCCCAGTACATAGTTGTATATTCTAGTTGGAGGTCCTTCTGGTTGTGCTGTGTGGGACGCACTCTCAGCATGGCCTGATGAGTGGTGCTAGGTCCGCACCCAGGATCCAAACCAGAGAAACCCTGGGCTGCCAAAGCGGAGCATGTGAACTCCACCACTCGGCCATGGGGCTCGCCCCTCTTTTTTCCATTTTCTTGAAACTATTCAGTTTTAACTTTCTTCTCCAATTCTGCTTTAAAATTTACCTTCCTTAAAAGTTCCACTTCTCTCTTGATTTTTCTTGTTCTCACCTAAGACTAAAGGTCAGATTACCCTTATTTTTTTTTTGCTAGCCCTATTATTACTTTTTAACATTTTTTTTTTTACTTGCTATCTAGACTATTTGAAGTCTTTTAATAGAAAAAGTATATGATAAAATTGTGCAATAGATATATGAGCTTCAAGTTCACTTTCTGGGAAACTCGATGTTTCTTATGATGCCTGTCGTTTTTGTATATAGGAATATAAAATATATAAAATAAAGTGAAAAGCCATATTGAATAAAAGAGCTGGGTTTATAACTACAAAAAAGTTTTGTTTCAGTGTTGGGTGGGTTTATGGAAGAGAAAGAGTAAAATATCTGTCAGAAGCAATTTGTATGTAAATTAAAATGTAACTCATAAATATCATAAATTTATATTATGCTTAACATTTTCTGGTTTCATTTATTTTGTTATTGTGCTTTTCAAAATAACAACTTAGGGTGTTTGGAAAAACAATTAGAGAAACCGTGTAACCTGGATTAGAATGGGGAGAGATGATTTTTTTAAAGGAAAACAAAGGTGCGTTTTATATGAATTATTTCCGTTTCCCATGGCGAATCAAAACCTGGGCAGTGTGAGAGCACTGTCCCCTCAGGAATGAGAGCCTCGGGCCAGGAGTCCGGGTCCAACTCAGAGGTCTGAGTTTAGATCTGGAAAAAGAGTGGAGTGCAGTGGTTAGGGATGTAGCTACTTAATCATGCTGGGCCTCGGGTCCTTATCTGTAGAAGAGGAATGTAGTCACAGTGCCACCCATGGGGCTTTGTGGGTGATGGCACAAGCTGCTAGGACAGTGCTGCAACAGAGAGGGGGCACAGTACACATTAGCATCTCTGTCACCATCACGTCATCCTGGTTTTGCCTTAAAACTGGTGTCGAGTTTTGCCCAAACCTCTAACCCCTCTCTGTACTCTGAAGATTGTTATTAGTCAACACCCTTTCAGAGCGAAGGGGTGCAAACTTATATATCTGGGGTGGGAGGAATGACAGAAACCTAAGTAAGCTATTGACCGTATTCTTCCTCGAACGAATAACCACTCTTGATAAGTGAGTTAGCGATGTGTTGTTAGCAGACTTAGGATTTGTAAAAATATAGTCAAAACTCTGACACTGGTGAGTCTAGGAGAGAAACGAGAAAGAGAAATGCTTCTGGCATGTGAACTTGGAAAGTCAAGGCTAGTGCAAATACTGGTGATATTTAATCATGATGCTCAGCGTGTCTGTACCTTGCTAATGATGTTAAACCATGAAGCCTGTGAGATCTTGTGTTGCAGTGTGGTTTGGCCCTAGAACTCTTGCATGCTAACCCAAAGTAGAAGATTAGCCTGTTGCATGCAGCCGGATGCTGCCCCTGACGAGACAAGCATGTTGTGGAGGTTGACGCAACTCAACCTCCATTGGCTGAGTTCCTCCCCAGTCCTGTGTGTGGCCTCATTCACTGTGGTACGTGTATAATACCCCCATCTTCAGATTCACTAACCTGAATGCTCACCCTTCACTTAAGCAATTTGCTGAAAGGTGCGGTCCACGGATTCACCTCAACCTGTATCTTTCTGATTTCTTTAGATATTAGGTTGAAAAAGCTTGTTGATGAACGGGAATGCTTATTGGAACAGGTAACAATCTTTTTATTACTTTTATGAGTTCCCTAACTGGGCACCAGAAACCATGAACTTTCCCTTCCTTACTTCTTGCTTCATCAAGACACCCCTAACACATCATGCCTGTAAAGGACTATCAAGCCAACTGGCACTCTTAATATTTTTATCGAAGTAGAAAATCAGAAGTCACATGACGTTTGGAAAGGATGTCTCAAAGACTCAAGGCCATGGAACTGAATTTGCTACACTCTCCATGATTTGCTACTTAAATATTTATGTAGAAGGCCTGGATTAACCATTGAGAGGCAAGGAAGTTGGAGTCATTCCAGACATCACTCCTCTTGCTTCTACTGGCCTGTCAAAGTCAGCTTTGTAATCTCTCAGTGATCAGCACCCGTTTCTGGAAGATAATTTCTTCGTTTTAGCTGATCAAAGTCGTTTTAACTGTGGTCCATCACGCTTTTCTACCTCAAGAAATACTAAACAGTTGTCCTATTTGGTCTTTCTTGCATGCAGGGCTGTTATTAAATCATTCCACAATCACTTTGGAAGGGAAATCAGTTCTTCCCATTTTCCCTCACAGTCCTAATCAAAGGTATTTGCCTTACTTTTTACAATTCCATTGAAGATTTCTCTCAAAATGGGGGAAAGTACCAAATTGTGGTGGGAGGATTCTTTTGAAGTTCCTGCGACCTTTTACAAACAGTATCCATGGCAATTCTGTGCTTATTTTCTTAAAGCAGCATGCACCAATGGTTGTATGTGCTTGGGGGCCTGCTCTGCTTGTCTCAGTGTGTGTCGGGACTTCCAATGAGTCCACAGAGATTGAAGGTTAACAGGAAAAGGGCTGGGAGACTCCCCGTTATACACCAAAAAATTCTACAGTCGTGGCTGTTGACTGCAGTTCCAACTACACGTGTCTCTCTCCCATGGAGAGAGGAAAGCTGCGTCAAGGCCAGCTCCCTGCACTGGCAAACCTGGACTTGATCGGGTTCTCTGAGGGAGCACAGGGCTCTGCTGGGAACCCCATTACAGTCCTTTTGTGTCTGGAAGGCTCCAAGTGGCCCTTCCTGGCTCCTTAGTAAAGAAAGCAAGGTTCATAGCACACTGACTTGCTAACTCTTAAACATTCAAACTATTTTATGCACAATCTCCTCCTGAATACAAGAGGAATTTCAACCTTAGCGATAACTTTTCAGCCAGACTTACAAAATAATTCATGCCTGATATGGTAAATATTATTCCATTTTTGTCCATTATACTGTTACTTTCAGAGAAGAGTAAGTACTAATGGTGGGAAGGTTTGTCATTTACTTGGGTGGGTTTCTTTGTTAAAGGAGAGAGGCTCCCTATCTTCCTGGTGGATTGTAGAGTAGATTGTAACCTTCTACAACATTTCTCTTCTGGTTTATTATGTAACCCCTGTCTCTGGCACTCTAGAGACATGCGAAATAATTGCAAGCAACATCCCATTGTAATGACAGGAGCTTGGTTTTATCCTTTACACGCTGCTCCCTTTCTGATGGGCTCTAAGCTCAGCTTTTCAAACTCATTTAGAACAGAGAAATTAACATACTTTGTTGGTGGGTGTTTCCAGATTAAGAAACTCAAAAGGCAGCTGGAAGAGAGGCAGAAGAATGACAAGCTGGACCATCTGCGCCCCGAAGATGGTGTCTTAGAAAACGGAACAGATATGCATGTGATGGATCTACAGAGTAAATGTCAATCTTTGTGCATAAGTAAACTCCTTCCCATATGCTGTTTTTATTGTACTTGTGCGGGAGGAGGAAACCAATCGTGGCAAAGAATGCCCAGTGTTCCCCATGTCCCCCCAAAAGCCCTTGAGTACAAAAGCGGAAAGAGGTTTCTTTGTGGTATAGAGCAAGGATGGGCAGGTGGGCAGAGCAAGGGTGTTTCTGTCTGAGCCTAAGAAAGAGAACGGGTGCCCCAGAATGGGCACCAAGGTACCACCACATGACGCCCTGCGAGAAACCACATCTGCTATGCTGGATATAGCCGTCTTTTGATCTGCTGATTGTATGGGAAAATTGGAAGGTATTTTTATATGGTAGTAAACTAGAAAAAGGTTTAGGGAAATAAAATTATGCCCAGTCTCTCTCCTCCCTTTCCCCTAACCCCACCACTTCTTTGTCTTCTCTGCTCATAGGCACTCTCTCCCCTGGGTGCTTTGCCAGCCTGGGTCCATGGGGAGAGAGCGCCTTCTCCTATGCTAGCCTGGGTGAGTTGTGGGTCGACAGGCCAGGACGTACAGATTTCCGAGAGGATTACAAAGTAAGGGCTTGGTTCCCAGGAACTATTGTTTTAACATTTTAAAAGCCCACAAGCTTAACAAATTTTCCTTCTCTTTCAACCTTTAGGGGATGCCAACAGACAGATCAGCGACCTCAAATTTAAACTTGCAAAATCTGAGCAAGAGATAACTGCATTAGAACAAAATGTATGTGCACACTTGTAAACAACAATGGGCAGCTGAACTGATGATTAACTGAAGTTTTCTTTGCTAGAACTCACCCCTGTAAGGCTGAGGATAAAAAGCAGCAGAGATTTTTTTAGAACCAGAAAGGTCCTCAGTGTGTGTCCTGCAAAGAGAGAAAATACGGAAGGAAAGGTCATTATTAGGATTTGGGCTGTTATCATCGATACTAATCCTTTATAAACAATGGTTCGTTGTAGAAAGTAGCTAATGTGGCTAGGCAGTTTTTAAAAATTTTGTTTCTTAAAAATAATAGTTTAGTTAATTAAAAATAGTTTGTCTAAGGATGTCCCTCTTGCCTGCATTTTCCCTCTCTCTCTTCTTGCCAGGTTGGCTCTCTCTGGTTCCTAAATTTGGGGTGCTTGTGCCTCTAGCATGCGAGGCAAATTCGGGGCAAATTGTGTCCTAATCAAAGGGAGAGATAAAACAGGTACTTTCCCCTTCAGCTGTGGGTAAACATGGCTGGGACTTTTTGGAATTTTTACAAAATAAAAAATGAGAACCGCACAACTAGAAAGTGATGAGTTATGAAGCGTGCCGTTGATTGCGGCAGAGTGACAGTCTCGGGCAGGCCTTGGCTGCTCCTGTCCGTGACTGCAGGCCCTGGCTGTGGATGCCATCCCAAAGCCTCCTCCTTTCACTCCTCTCTGTGAGTTCCTTGCCTCTCCCTCTCCCTCTCCTGCTCCCTCTCCCTGTCCCACCGACCCGGGGAGAGATTAGACTGGAGCTGAGGTCCTGGTGGGACATTTGCCTTACCAGCATCGCTCTGCTTTGACCTACCTCCTTGCCAGCAGAATAGTCCCACAGAGGGGAGAGGTGGCAGCAAGGGCATCAGCACCATGGGAACTAGGGTCCGAGAGGAAATAAGTCTCCACTAGCTATCAGTATCGCATTGCTCAAAAATATTGAACAAATAGCTGCTTGGCTGGCCCCTGTATACTAGTCAAAAATGCTAGGTTATCATTATTTGCATGGTGTAGTCTCCCATTTTACTAAATCATACCCTTTGGTCTCAAATATGATAAAGCCATTGGAGAAAGAAAACAGGCCTATCCGTTTATACGTATGGTTTTCCCTTCCTTTTAGGTAATAAGGTTAGAGAGTCAGGTATCCCGTTATAAATCGGCTGCTGAAAATGCAGAAAAAATAGAAGATGAACTTAAGGCTGAAAAAAGGAAACTCCAAAGAGAGGTAAACGTTCTAGGCTGTTTCTAGGAGAAGAACGGGTAATGATATTCTAGCTGGGAGAGAAGAGGGAGGATTTACCACCAGGAGATCCGCCCTGGATTGTTCATTGTGAGATCATCCCAACCACCCTGAAGGGCCATGCTCAGACCACGGAGGACATCCTAGTTTGGCCACTTAGGAGCTTAGGGCACAATCCCTGTTGGTCGTTCCTCTTGGTGATTGTAGCAATTCTGCCTCCATCTTCTGGCTTCCCCCATGAAGTCTGTCCCTCTGACTATGGGCCCTTTGTTGGGGATCTTATTTTCCTCTCTAGCTTCTCTCAAGTTCTCTTTCTCTCTGTTTCTATACAGTTTCACTCCACTGTGTTATATGTGGCTCTCTTGCTATTTATTCTGCTTGGGATGTGTTGTGTTTCTTGGATCTGGGAAGTCTTTTTTCTAAATCAGTTTTGGAAAATTTTCAGCCATGATCTCCTTGAGTAAGTCCTCTTCTCAGTCTCTCCACTTTCCCTCTGGGACTCTAATCAGAGGGTGTCAGACCTTCTCCGGGCAGCCTCCACATTTCCTAACCACCTGTCTTTTCTATTTCCCATCTTCTTACCTCTCTCAGTTGCATAATGTACAGTTTTTGCACAGATCTTCCAGTTCACCTCCTTTTTTTTTTTTAAAGTCTATTCGTTCCTGGTAGTTTCTTGTTGTGTGGTCCTGCATGCCTCTCTGTTAATTGTATCCCTATTTCTTTAAAGATTTCATACACTGCTGTTCTATTTTCCACATCTGAAAACTGAAACATATTCGGGTCTAATTCTGTGGTTTATTGCTTCCCTTGACTTAAATGGTTTCATGTGTTCGGTGTTTTGCGAGGTTATGCTTGATTTGAATTTGTAGGAATACTCCAGGCCTGATTTGGGGAAATTTCTTGCAAAGCGGGTTTGCATTTGCTTCGGCCTCTGCTGGGGAGAAGCAGGGCAGGGGTGTTCACCTGGTCCCAGAACCCCAACCACCCTCCTTGAGGGTTTTGGATTGGAAGCAGAGCTGCAGACTCTCTTCTAGTGATGCATATCTCCACAGTCACCTGGCTGTTGTACCCCTACCTTCGGGCACCTGTGCTCTGCCTGGCTGCCTGCTGGTCCAGGCAGCTCCCTGCTGATGTGGCTTCAGCCCTGACTCCCAGGCTCTGTGGCCCTGGCCCCCAGGTGTGACCATCTTGGCCTCAGGCATTCCTGCTTTGGTTTCTGGCTGCAGAAACCTTGCTCCCAGCTTCCCAGGGCTATGGGGACCACCTCCTGCAGCTGTTCCCTGCTCAGCTTTTGTTTCTTTCTTTGCTTGCCTCACTTACCTTTTGGGACCATCAGGATCCCCAAGATTGCACCATGTCCAGGGTCTAGTTGTTTCAGAAGAGGAAGGTTCCCTTGTTACTCATGAGGCTGGAATCTCCCACCTTGGGTTACTTTTTAAATTAAGCACTATCTGTATACACACACAGATATGGGTGTATTCTTAGGATCTCAGTGGGGGTCCAGGTTCTAATTGCAGTTTTCAGTAAGGTTGGAATCTTGGCGATCCTGTGATGTTTGGAGGGAACAACTTCCTCAAAGCTGCCTTTCCTCTTTGTTTCCAGCTTCGCTCTGCACTGGACAAAACAGAAGAGCTTGAAGTAAGCAACGGCCACTTAGTGAAGCGTCTGGAAAAAATGAAAGCAAACCGGAGTGCGCTTATGTCCCAGCAGTGAACACCAGCTCTGAGCGGGAACCCGACTGGTGAATGGGGAGCATTGTTTCCTAGGCTTTTCTCTGTTCCTGTTCTGGAAGCTGCTGCTTCCCCTGCTTCTGCGAGAACATCCCAGTGAGCACTCGGCTCCCTCGTGCTCCCGAGCTGGCTCAACCATGGGAGCCCCAGCAGCCACCAGATGCCTCTGTCTGCAGACCCCGACCCCAGGCTGGGGCCATCTCTCCAAACCTGCAGGTGATTTAATAAGCACACTGGGCCCGTGGGAGCCCTGTCTCCAATGGCACAGCAGCCTCTTAATGCCATTTAAAATGGTGATCAAAGTAAAGATTAAAGTGGGACTTGAGTTTTCTTTTCATGTGTCTTGCTGAAAATTAAGGGGAAATGTTACAGCGTTGGGACTTCCTTTCCTGGCAGAATCTACAATTTGAGCGACTTCAGTAGTATCTCTTAGTCCATGCTTTTCACACACAAAACACTGTGGAACCACAAGCCATTACCAAGCAAAACTCTCTCACTAGAAACAAGAGGATGGTCTAGAAGTAAAAGTGACCTTAAGAAGACTCTTTCCAGGCAACAAATGAAGCTTTTCTAAGGGATTTTTGCATCAGTTCAATCATAAGAATACTTTTTTTCCAGGATAATTAGGCAACAGCTTCACTGAAAATGATAGCTTTTCATTTGCATTATTTAATCCTTATATTTGGAATTGAAGTTGTTAACTTCTTTTAAAGAATGTACTATTAGAAAAATTAAAAAAATGAAATGTTAAAAGACTTTAGCAATGTGGTTTTTATTTTTTTTTCCCACTGAGAAAGAAGGTCTTTATTTAACTGACTTCATATTAATTGCTCTGTATCTTTTGGGTTATCTTTTTATTTTTTAAACATATCAAATCAATTCATTTTTCTCTCCTTGTTTAAAAAAAAAGGTGCATTTACAGTGGATAAGAACAGTGTACTTAGAAGAATCAGCACTCTTAGAATAAAAAGTAAACTGGAGAAGTTACAGACCAGAGCAGAGACAACTATGAGATCTTCAAGGACAAAAGTAGAAAAAATTTAGGGCCAGCCCAGTGGCACAGCAGTTAAGTTTGCATGTTCCACTTCAGTAGCCCAGTTCACTGGTTCAGATCCTGGGTGCAGACCTACACACCACTTGTCAAGCCATGCTGTGGCAGGCATCCCACAGAGAAAGTAGAAGAAGATGGGCACGGATGTTAGCTCAGGGCCAGTCTTCCTTAGCAAAAAGAAGAGGCTTGCTGTCAGATGTTAGCTCAGGGCTAATCTTCCTAAAATAAAATGTTTTTAAAAAGTTTGGCTTCTTGCTGACTTTTAGTTACTCCTTGTATATGTTGTGTCTCTATTAAGGCTGGTTAAGCAGGCCAGCTGTTCAGAATATTAGCAAGTGCAAAGCAAGACAGTATCATCCAAGACTATACCTCATGCTGGCACTTGGGGAATGCTAGTTTAGGGGACTTGAGTTGCATGTATATAATTAAGAAAGTGCTCCCAACATTATGCTACAGGTCACAAGGGTTCATCCCCCGGCACTGTCGGGATCCAGGATACGCAAGGCGACGTTTCCTTAGGTAGTTCACGTCTCCTCGTGCCGGGAACAGTTTGTGGTTCAGATCTTCTTGAGTACTCCACAGACAGAATCATCCACCACTAACCACACGCCAGTGCCCACAGACCCACAATAGCTGTTGCATATTCAAGACCCGTGTTTTTATACAGAAACCCACTCTGTATTGAGCCCATAAAAGCTCCAACTCTCCACAGCAGTGTGGTTTGTATATTTACCTAAGAGCTGTAGGAGGATTGGTTTCAAAAGATTCTACTTAGTGAGCATTGTGTTCCGAGTTCTTTCAAGAATGCCATGTATCAGTCAGGGTCCAGTCTGAAAACAGAAACCACCCCGTGATTTGAACAGGGAAAACGTAATACAGAGGACAATTAACCTGTAACGGGATTAGCTGCTAAGAAAGGATGAAAGAGAACTGTAAAGAATGTCCTGGAGCTGGGGAGAGTGCCCAAGGAAGGGACCTCATTGGAGGGCTTGAGGCCACCGCCCACTGTGGGGGGCAGACGGGGGCTGACACCAGCAGGCAGGAAACATGGGCCAGGACCCGGAGCAAACTTTGCTGGAGCGTGGACACCACTAGGTGACCCAAGTTGCACATCACGGGCGCCATGTGAACAAGGAGGACTAAAGAACAGCTGAAGGACCCACCACCACCTTCTGACCACACTGGGCAAGCCGGCCAAGGAGAGATGTTCGCTTCCTTGTCTTATCCTTAAGGTTTCTTCCAAGACATCTTAATACAAGCATGTTTAACAAGTAAAACATCCGTACGTATAGCTCTTAAATAATACTACGAATGGCAAACGCTTATATGGCACTTAGACATGCCTGGCAATTAGATGCTTTTATGTATTTTCACTCATTTAATTTTCTTGAAAATTCTATGAGGTTATAGATGAGAAAACCAGAGCCCAGGGAAGTTAACTGGCCCCCGAGTGTCAGAGCTGGTGGGTGGAGGCTGCAAAGATGATTCACACTTGTCTTCCAGCCCTGGGAAGATGCTGTTTCCCAAATAGGTGGCTCTGAATAAACCAAACCCTTAGTCCTACCTCTCACACTAATCCTTATAGACACAGCAAATCCATGTTACACGCACGTAGGAATCAGAGGAAGATGAAACACGATTTTTAAATTTATTTCATAGAATAAACCTTTCCTGTGGATGTAGCTATTAGAATTTGTTTTGGGTTTTTTTCATCCCTGTAACCCAGCATTGCTCAACCTCACGCTACCGACATCCTGGGCCCCTCCTTCTGGGTAGCTAGGTGGCTGTCCTGTGTGTCACTGAGCGGCGTACCAGGCCTTTACCCGTAGATGCCAGTAGACCCCACCCTGAGTCATGACAACCAAAAATGTCTCCAGACATTGTCAAATGTCCATGGGGGTGAGTTGGTGGGGGGGAGGGGGGTGCAAAAGCTTCCACCCTACCCCATTGAGAACCACTGCTCTAACCTGAATCAGAAGATTGGAAGAATAAAAGAGGTGGTGGTTGAAACTTCAACCTGGACCAGCATTCCTACTGTATGTTTCCCACTAATTGTTTTTAATTTTACAAATGAAATAGCATTTAGGACACAGAGCAACCCACTCAAAAGACATCTTAAATGGGTAATATAAATAGGTAACAAAAATCAAATGCAGTTCAGAATTGCAAGGAGATATTATTCTCCATTGTGTTTTAGATTTCCTAGTTTAATGATCCAAAATGTAAGCTAAAGGATTGAAAGTTACTGTTCATATGTTTTTAAATTTATGTTATTATTTAGTAAATGCAGATTTCTGCTTTGTGCAGCATTGACCTCTCGGGAAATATAAGATGAATGCCCACCTTAAGGAGGCTGTGTTCCTAAGGAAGAGAAAGACCACACGCTCAGCCACAGAAGGCAGTGCGGAACATGGGGTAGAGAAGTGCCGGGTGGAGCCGGCCAGTTTCAAATTTTCAAACTTGGGCACAAGCATTGGGTGTGTTTCTCCAAGTGGCCCAGATGGGAGGAGGCACATATGTGCATGTGCCTATCTGGGTTTCTGAAGGTGACAGAGCTGCTGTCTACTGACCTGCCTGGCTCCCTACACCTGCAGCCACAGGTCGGGAACACCTGATCCCCTCTGGCGTGGAGGATACTTGGGGACTTAGAGGAGCCCAGCTCAGTGGTTGGGAGCTCTGCCCTGTGCCCAGGAGCCTCCAGGACTCCATCCCCACCCAGCTCCCAGGCTCTCAGCGACTAGACAGTTGTCCCAAGCCCCAGCCCCACACTTGCTGCCACACCCCTAGGTGTCACTTCCTGTCCACAAACTGGTGTGTATCTCTGTGCATGGCCGGTCCCCACCTCCCCTCGCTTGCTCCTTTCACCTCTCTGCTGGAATATATAGCCCCCATCACCACTTGCCAGATGGCTCCTACCCGGTCCTCAAGCACAGTGAATACTAAGCAGGCTCTGCTCGTCCTGAGTGGAGTGGCACTGCCCGTGGCTGGGTTTGTCTCCCTATGCAATTGCCTGTCCCTTTGGGTGGCATAATAACAAGAACACCACAGACTTGGGTCAAAGTTTTATCTTAACATTCTCTAAATCCCCAGAGGTTCCTCGCCCGGATTTAGATGTGGGCAGCCAGGAGAATGAAGGAGGAGTGTTCTTTGGGTTTGTGTTTATTCCTCTCCACTAGCCTCTGTCCCACCTCTGCCACCATGGGCACTTGCGGAGGCCCACTGAGCTCTGCCTTCTGCAGACAGCACCCATGTCTGGCTCTCTGCGGCTCTGAACAAATCATAGCCCTACTCCCAATTCGGGTGCCCTGAGACTTTCCGCAGCTTGAGCTTCTCCCGTGTGGTCACCCCCAACTACGGGCATGCGGCCCGAGGGCAAGGCCGCCTCTGCTTCACTGCTCTGGCCTGCTTGGATCTTCCTACTTGGATATTCTCAGCCTGCCTCAGCCAGCCTGGAATTTTGTAGCTACTAAGAGCAATCGTTATTCACCCACCATGATTTTACTAAGTGTGGGGTTTTTTTTTTCTTTTGAGGAAGATTAGCCCTGAGCTAACATCTGCTACCAATTCTCCTCTTTTTGCTGAGGAAGACTGGCCTTGAGCTAACATCCATGCCCATCTTCCTCTACTTTATGTGTGGGACGCCTACCACAGCATGGCTTGCCAAGCGGTGCCATGTCCGCACCCGGGATCCGAACCAGTGAACCCTGGGCTGCTGAAGAACGTGCGCACTTAACCACTGCACCACGGGGCCAGCCCCTCAACCACATTATCTTAAAACCATGCTTAGTGGGGCCAACCCGGTCAGAAGCCCAGGTGTTATTGTTGACCCTTTCCTCTTCCTCACCCCCCTCTACACTCATCTCAAGCACGTGGCTCTATCAATTCTACTTATGAAAGATCTCAGAAGTCCATCCTTTTCCCCATCACCATCGCTATCCCTCTGGGCCAGCCCATCATCACTGGCAACCTACGCTTCCCCGGTCTCCTCTGTTCCAGTCTTCTTCACTCCTCCGATCCATTAGACTGAACTTTTTTAAAAAACATGATTATGCCACTACCTCCTCCACATCTATAATTATATTTAATCTTTGCAATAACCCATGGAGGTGGGTTCCTTTATCACCTCCATTTAATAGGTAAGGAAACTGAGGCAGAGAAAAATTAGGCAACTTGCCTAAAGGGACACAACTATGGAATGGAGGGCCCTGTTTTAGAACCAGAGCAACATGATTCTGGCTCTCCTCATGCGCACTCTGCTCTGCTGTGAGGTCAGGGGGCAGCTCTGTCTAGTCCAGCACCGGCGGCGCGATGCTTCTCACAGTGTCTGCTGTACAGCACTCAAGAAACGGTGGCTCGTGTTGCTTCTTCATTATTGTAACCACCGCTATTACTATGACTCCCAGAGTGTGTTTTCATGAACCACTAATTCCTAGGAAGGTTAGTAAGGACTCTGAGCAAGAAGAATTCTATAAACAAATATTCTTTGGTAACACTTAGCTAAACAGTCACTGGGTTTGCTTGTTGAGAAGCATTTACATGTGAATGTCATTGGGATTTCTTAAGAGAGAAAAGGACTAGGTGCCATTTTCCCAAACTCTTTGATTGTGGACTCTGTTTTTTCATAGAGCCTTCTGGCATCAGGGCTCTTTAGAGCATAATTTAGGAAATACTGTTCTAGCCACAAGGCGAGGCACAGCATGTGGGTTCCTAGCCTGAGTCCCCTGCTCCCAAACCTGCCTCCAGATGCACCCCAGCATCCCTCCCCACTACGCTCTTCAATATCTTGACCCTTCACAGTCCAGAGAGTGAGATTCCATTCTTCTCCCACCATAGAAGCTTCTGGGAGTTGTAGATTTGGGTGTTCAAGGCTCGACTATGCTTGAGAGGACCAACCCAGAAGGGTCTTCAGGTGTGGTCACCACATTACAAGCCCATTAGCAAAACCACAGTTTAATTCATTGAACTACTCTCTCCTCATCCTCTTCTTCATCAAAATTTCCTTGTTCCACCATTTTCCTTTCTTTCAGAGCCCTACAGTCTACTCTCCCAGGGGCTGGTTATCCAAATTTATGAAGATAGTTAATTTTCCCCATTTTCAAAAGGAGACTAACAGGACTGATTCTCAATTTCTGTAAATGAGAATAATATACTTGTTGTGTTACTGACTTGGATCACAGCCTTCCAGACGTTTTTGACCAAACTCATCAAAGTGTTTATGAGAACCGGGGCAGAGCGCAGCATACAGTTTCCATAGTCCACCGTCTGCTGCAGCTCTATCTTATTTATCAACACAGATGGAAAATCACAAATAAAATCAAAAAGTCAGATTCTACAACATAGTGAAAGACTAATTCAACACAATAATGTAGGGTATGTAGATTGCTTCCTATTAGAGAAGCTATTAATAGGTCAATTAAGAAAAACCATTTGATCCTCTCATTGGGACCCAAGAAGATTTCCTAAGGATAAAACTCAGACTGAGGAATAGAAGGATAGCTCCTAAAGATCATTAAAAATACTATCTCAAACAGGTAACATCACATTCTATAGTAAAACAGCAAATAGAAGCATTTTCGTTTAAATCAAGAAGAAAACAAAGATGCCTAGTTAGTACTGTTTAGACAGTACAATAAAACACGGAATAGTAATAAGCTATAAATATTGGAAAAGAGGCGTAATAAGTATTATTTGTCCTCAATTGCAAAACTATAGAATTTAATGAGAGTATAAGTTCCTTAAAATATTAGGATGTTATCAATGTACAGAAATCAATAGCTTTCCTGTATATCAACACTGACTAGTTAGATTTAGATCATATTATGGGGGAATCTCATTCATAATAGTGAAAAAACTCCCTCTGAAACCAAAACAATAGTAACAACCCTAAGAAATAGAAGACTGTGTTAGGGAATCTATACATTCTGCTAAGAGATGTAAGACATGAAAAACCACACACAGGTAAAGTAAGAATAAACATCATAAAGGTGTAACTTTCTTCTGAATTTATAGATTTAATAATTTCTTACGAAAGTCACTTTGAGTTTTTTGGGGGGTAATCTCACAAAAATTTTTCTAACAGTCATCTGGAAGTTAAAAAAACATTACAACTAGTTTAGATAATTTTGATAAAAGACAGTGTGGGGGGCAGTGAGTAAGGTGTTACGGATATTTACAAAGGTATAAGGACAGGGTTCTAGGTAATTTTGCTGCAAGTGCCTTTGCTGTAGACATCTTTACTATAAACATTTTTGCTGCACAACTAATTAGCCATAAGGCAATTTTGCCATAAGAGATAAAATAATAAAAAATTGAAGAGGGATATTAATTTAAAAGGACATAGGAAACATGAAAAAGTGAATCACAAAATTAAAAAGACTTGGTTGGAAAATACATTTCTAATACATTTAAAATGTGTGTATGTAGTTCGTGGCAATACTGCACACGTAACTTTTTTTAATCTTTTACGGCAAAATTGCCTTACGGCCAATTAGTCACACAGCGAAAAATGCATGCAAGAAAGATGTTTACAGCGAAAACACCAGACACGCAAGGACAGACAGGTCCCTGGGAGGCGACGGGCAGCCTCCCTCACAAGGGGGGCCCGCCCCTATGCTCTGCCATGTCCTCCCGCTGCGTTCCCCGAGGATTCCCAGGGTATGGCTTCCACGCCCTCCGGGCGGCTCTACAACTGTGCCCCACTCCTGCCAACCTCAGTCGATTCCACACATTTCAGCCCCTAATGAGGACGTTCATTAACTCCCCAAGCATCCGCTAGACTGTACATTCCTGGAGAGGAACTGCTTTAAGCTTTGTACTCCATCGCCTGCCTGATGCACAGTAGGACCTCAGCAGGTGTTTGCGGAATAAAAAATGTTCACAATTCCTGAATAGAGAGGTAAATAACGCCTAAGGGCATCAAAGACCACCGGGGACAACATCTCAAGTATATCTCTGTCTATGCAGCTCCCCCAAAATATGCAAAGGGAGGCTCTGCGAGAAGCAGGATTATAGGGGATTTCTATTTTCTTCTTTACGTTTTTCTGCACTTTCTACATGAAACACATGTAACTTTAATAATGTGAAAATATTTAAAAGTTAGAAGCAATAAATTAAGTGTAAAAAGTCTGATCATAAAATGCAAGTAAAAATTAGTGTGTAAATACCATTATTCTAAACTCGGAATGGGGTAAAATCACGGTGATAAATCACAAAGAGATCGACAGATTTCACAAAAAGGTAAAACTTCACATCGAAACAACATAAACCCCAAATCAATTTAAGTCCAGGCAAGGCCGGGCAGAGAAGGTACACACACGCACACACACACACACACAGAGTGAACCCTGACCAGGAGAAGTGAGGATCCCACTGCCTCAGGGCTGGTGGGATGTCAGGAGGCGGTGACAAAAAACTAAGATTTTAGTGCAATCTTAGACGATTTTAAACAACAACAATTTTAACAAAATGCTTTTTAAAAAGTCAAAATTAATGCAAAAAAATCAAGATTTTAAAGACAGGATAACAGTGCCTAGTGGAGCCATAACAGAGCTGAGGCAAAAGGGAAAATGCGGAGTACTGATTGAGATATTTTGTTCATCTTGGATTTTTCGTTACTTTTGATGCTCTTAAACGACTGCATGAAATATGATTTATCTTGACTGAGTTTTTGGGGACTCCCTTAAATTTTGCACCCGGAGCAAATAAATGCCTCACCCTCTCCCCCAAGCCTCGGCCCTGCTAACGCTATGTTAAAGGACTGTCCCAAGGAGGACACGTGGTGGCAGCCACGAAGAGGGGACACTTGGGGGTGGAAACGGCCTGCGCAGGATGGCCAGGCATGGTTGTCCGGCCGCTGCGCCCAGACCAGGGGGCACTCTGGCCTCTGCCCGCAAGGGCAGCGCCACCCACCTTTTCCTCCGCTGGCTGTGCATGGCCGCGCAGTTGGGAAAGGCTCCCCGGGACGGCGCTGCGCACCCCGCCCCAGCCCGGAGCTCCTCTCCCGCCCCCGGCGGGTGCAAACCACAGCCAGCGACCTCGTTCCCGCTTTCGCGCCCGCAAGCCGGGCCAATCACGGCGTCGCCCCTGTTGGCGCCGACCAATGGGAGCGCCCCGCCAGGAAGGGGGCGGGCCGCGGGTGGCCGTTACCCGACAGGCCCCGCGGCTGCACGCGGAGCGCTGCTGGCTCAGAGGCGGCGGCCGCTTCCGGAGCGTCGGGCGTGGTGGCGGCGGTGACAGTGCGGCTCCAAGGTGCGACGGGCGTGCCTGCGGGCCGGCGGGGCGCAGGCCAGGGCTTGAGGGGACGCGGCAGCGAAGCCTGGCTGTGGTGAGTCCCGGTGGCGAGGGCCGTCCGGAGGGCCGCGTGGGTGGAGGAGGCCCGCGAGGGTTCGGCCGGCGAGTCCGGGGTGGAGGCTGCGGGGTTGGGGTGGGGAGGGCCGCTGTGGCCCCGGGGCTTGCGCATCCGTCAGGTCGCCTTGGGGTTCCAGAACCCCCCCAATTTGGCGCCTTTACGTTCGGTTCACCGGGGCTGAGGCGGACTTGCACCCCCAAAGCTCGTCCGGTGCAAAGTGGACGTCACTCGTGTTTGTCGTTGTGACAGGTGTTTATGGGGCCTCCACCGCGGGCGGGCATGGGATCCAGGCAGCCGGGACAGCCTAGAGTGACAAATGGACAATGGACGTTAATCACTGACCCAAACACGCGTGACGGGTGGCGGAAGTGTGGGCTGGTTTCCAGACCGACAGAGGTTCCAGATCTACTGCGAAGGGCCGGGGAGGTTTCCCTAAAAACGGGTATTAAGGGTGAGATCTGAAGGTCTGGAAGAAGTTCGAGGTGGTTGGGGGCGGGGAGGGCGGCAGGCAGCGAGAACGCACGTGGCCCGGCTCGTTTGATCCGGAAGACGCGTGGTGCCAAGGGTAACGCAGAGTCCGGGCCCTTGGGGGGTCTTATAGGGCGTCCTAAGGTTTTGATCTTTATCCAGAGAATAAGGACAGTGTTGCTGAGTTTTAAGCGCTGGGGTGAACTGATACTTGCATTTCGGGAAGATGATTCTGCCCAGCTAGGAAGTTACTGCCTGATCCGTGTGGGAGTCAGTGCTCTCTGATCAAGATGACTCGGGGGTTAAAATGGACGAGACCTGGTGGGGATGAGGGAGGTGTGGAGGGAGAGTTCTGTGGTTTCTGGCTTGGTTCTGGGATCGAAAACCCAGGAGGGAATCGTTTGGTAACTGAAAACTGGGAGGACGGAATAACGATGGGTATATACCTAAGAGTGGAATTGCTGGATCACGTGGTCATTTTCTAAATTTGTGGGGAACTGCCAGGCTGCACCATTTTACATTCCCACCAGCAGTGTATGAGGGTTCCGATTTCTCCATATCCTTGCCAACGCATTTTCTGTTTCTGTTTGTTTTTTGTTTTTTATAGCCATCCTAGTGGGTGTAAAGTGGTATCTCATTGTGGTATTGATTTCATTTCCCTAATGAATAAGGCCATATTAAGAGTCTTTTCATGTGTTTATCGGCCATTTGCATATCTTCTTTGGAGAAATGGTTGTTCAAGTCCTTTGCTCTTTGTTTTTTTCTGAGGAAGATTGTCCCTAAGCTAGCATCTGTGCCAGTCTTCCTCTATTTTGTATGTGGGACGCTGCCACAGCATGGCCAATGAGTGGAGTAGGTCCGCACAGGAGATCTGAACCTGTGAACCTGGGCCACACAAGTGGAGAGCACAGAACATTAACCCCTCTGCCACAGGGCCGGCCCCCCTTTGCTCATTTTTAAAATTGGGTTGTTTGTCTTTTTGTTGTTGAATTGTAAGAGTTCTTTGTATATTCTGAGTAATAGACCCTTATCAGATATATGATTTGCAAGTGTTTTTGTTACACTAAAATTTTTCCTCTTGCCAAAGTCTTGGACCTTGAGTGTCTGTTCATATTTAAGAACGAAGCTTGCAACACATTGAATGCAGGTTTGAATGCAGAATCAGATAAGAGTGAGAATCCAGTTTACTAAGACAGATATTAAAGAGATTTGCAAATTACGAATGTTCTTCTTACTAATTTTTTTGAAAATATACGTTTTAAATTTAAAATGTTACTTAGGTAATGGGTTTATTATTATTTATGAATAAATTAATAAATATTTTTAAATTTTGTTTTTTTTCTTTTTTTTTTGAGGAAGACTGGCCCAGAGCTAACATCTGTGCCCATCTTCCTCTACTTTATATGTGAGACGCCTACCACAGTATGGCGTGCCAAACGGTGCCATGTCCGCACCTGGGATCCGAACCGGTGAACCCTGGGCCACCGAAGTGGAACATGCGAACTCAACCACTGTGCCACTAGGCTGGCCCTAAATTTTCTATTTTAGTCTAATATGATAGGTCTTAATAGATATCACCCACATAAACAAATGCTCCTTGGGGTTCTCACTGTTTTCTAAGACTCTGGAGAGTTCCTGAGTCCAAAAAGTAGGAAAACCACTGAGTCCAAAAAGTAGGAAAGCCACAATAGAATTGAGTATTCTAATGTCAATTATTTTGATAAACTAGCTTTCTTTTCATCTTCCTCTTTATTTTAAACATTTACCTGGTATTCCTAGGGTAGGATCTTTACTGCCTTAAATAAAATCACTTAAGCTGGGAGTTATTAACTTACAGTTTTTCAATGTGGTAAAGAAGTCCATAAATCCTTTAAATTATATGTGTGTGTATGTGCATTTTCTCAGGGAAGTGAGTCTGTGACTTTTATCTAATCTTCAGAAAGTCCATAACGACAGAGGTTAACAACCACTAGCCAGCTTTACGGCGATAAAAATATGAAAAGGCTATCGAGCTGTTGGTATTTGGCCAAATTTTTTCTGTCATTAGCTAAAAAAAAAAAGTATGAAACATTAAATTGGAGGTTGAGTATTTCAAGTCCAGAAAATGTCTAAGCTGCACATCTGTGTATCAATTTCAATTTGTGTGTGTTATAGGCACTTAGAACTTATATATAAAAATGAACTCATCAGCTCCATTGCTTCCTATCCAAAAGTAAAATAATATAAAAGACAGAAAAGTATTCCTCCTCCTAGAACCTTGTTCAGTGAGTGTGCCACCAATGATAGTGAGCTCACCTTTAGACGCAACAAGTCTAGTACCCTGTCTCCTCTCCTTACCCTTCTCTTGCTTGGTGGCCATCCCGTATTTGTCATCTTAAGATGCTCTTTCTCCTTCCCTGCTCCTTAGTCTGGTTAGCCCCTATGTGAGCATCATGATTTAATTTAGATGTCACTTTTTTATAGCTTTCCCTTACCTTTTTCAGTGCAGCTCTGCTATATTATTGTCTACTTAATTATCTGTGCAACTCAAAGTAGATATAGGTTATGTTTCTCTTACTCAGTTAGAATTTTGCTTTTTAAATACAACTCTCAGTTTTAAAAACTCCAAATGCAGGGGCCAGCCAGTGGCGTAGTGGTTAAGTTTGCACGCTCCATTTTGGCGGCCTGGGTTTGCAGTTTTAGATCCCAGGCATGGACCTACACATCACTCATCAAGCCACGCTGTGGCAGCATCCCATATACAAAATAGAGGAAGATGGGCACCAACGTTAGCTCAGGGACAGTCTTCCTCACAAAGAAAATAAAATAAAAACTCCAAATGAATTTTGTGTGTATGACATTATATCCTTTATGTCAAAATCAATACTAAATTGATAGAATAATCAATAGTATACCTAATTCCTACTTGCTTATCTTTCATATCTCAGGTTAAATGACACTTCTTTAGGAAGGCCTTCCCTAACCCTTAGATTAGATTAGGTCCTTTCATATTTCCCATAGCACCTTGTCTTTCCCCAAAGCTCTGAATTATAGAAATTTCCTAGGCTCTTGTTGCTGAGCCCCAAATTGGGCTGTAGAATGTATTTTTAAGGAGTGTCCCAAGTGACCCTTATATCAGGCAAGTTTGAGAAAAGGTACTCTAATAAGATGTATGTGTTCCCTCCCCATCGTCCTACCCCACTTTTGGAAATTGCTTAGTTGTTGTGTGTCTTTGATCATTCCTATGTCCTGAACCCTTAGTATATGACTTAACAAATAGAGGTTCAATCATTATTGAATAAAATACTAAAGAATGTTTCTCTAGAGAAAGGAGTTCTTTGCTGAAACTGGAATGTAATTTCTTGGTAATAGGGTAGGTATATGTTTAACATCATTAGAAGCTGCCAGTTTTCCAAAATAAACAATCTGTATTTTCTCTAGCAATGTATGACTTCCTGTTTGTCCACATCCTCACCAATATTTGGTGTTATCAGTCTTTTTTTGGAAGGGGGGCATTCTAGTGAGCATGAAGTGGTGTCTTGGTAGTTTAAGCGTTCATCTCCCTGACCACTAGTGATGTTGAACCCTTTCTCATACACTTAAGAGCAGTTCACGTGCCTGTGTTCTGTGTATGTGAAGCAAATGTCCAAGTGTTTTCTTCCTTTTTGATTAGATTGTCTTTAAAAAAGAATTCTATGTGTGAGTTCTTTACATAATGTAGATAAGAGTGCTCTGTTGGATATATAAGTTGTGAATATTTTCTCCTAGTGTTTGGCATGTCTTTTCATTTTTTAATACCCTTTTGATGACCAGAAGTTTTAAAATTTTGCTGAAGTTCAAATTAACAACTTTTTTATTAACACCTTTTGTGTTCTGTTTAAGAAATCTTTGCCTACCCCAAAGTCATGAATTTATTCTCCTGTTTTCTTTGAGAAACTTATGAGTTTGTTTTTCACATTCAGAAATATGAGCCATCTCACGTTTGTTATTGTGTATTATGTGAGGTAGGGGTCTGGGCATTTTTTTTTCTCGTTGCAAAAATCTACTGCCAGCACCATTTGTTGAATATGCCTTAGACCTTCCTTTCCATGTTGAGTTGAATTAGTGCCTTTCTCTAAAATCAAGTGACTCTCTTTCTGACTCTCAGAATTTGTTCCTTAATCTATTAGTCTAACATACTAAACTGCCAATACTGTAGCTTTATAATAAGTCTTGAAATATATGTCATCCAACTTTGTTCTTCTAGATTGTTTTGGCTATTTTAGGTTCATTGCATTTCCATATAAATTTACTATTAGCTTGTCAACTTCTACCAAAAATTCCTCTGCAATTTTGATTGAAATTGTGTTGAATCTATAGCTTAATTTGTAGAGAACAGATCTTAACAATATTGTCTCAATTCATGAACATAGTATATCTCTCCGCTTATTTAGTTTCTCTTCAATTTCTCTTATCGATGTTTTGTAGTCTTCAATATAAAAGTCTCTTACATCTCCCATTACATTTAATTACATTTATTACATTACATTTCAGTGATATTTATAACTACCTTCTTCTCCTGCCCATTGTGTACTCCCTTTGCCTTCAGTGAGCACTTTGGCTGGTAATGGCTCTTTACCTGATGGAGTGACCCAGACCTTTGTTCCTGAAGGGTCTGGTCCATTAGTGTAGTGCTGACTGGATTGAGTTTTTGTAGTTTCCCATTTGCCTAAACCACAGGGCATGGTAATACTGAAAGACTCCCTAAGGAATCTCCTGTATGCCAAAGACGCTCTTTCTTACCCCCACTGCAGAGTAGTAGTATAGTTTCCCCTTGGTAGTCAGGATCAGTAACCCCAGCTGACACTGTAATTCCCTTCTTTGCCTGTTGATTCAGAGACATGAGGAGCCAAAGTGACCATGTGGCAGTCTGAACTTCTAGTTCAGTGGCGTCATGTCTCCTGGTGGAAGCATTTCTCCCTCAGGAACTAAGACCTTGAGGCCAGCAGAGCACAATATTGTGGGAACAGGAAGCAAAAATTTTGCTAGTAGATTACTGGGGGTGATATTGAGTGGTGTGACTCCCATTTCTCCACCTTGATTCCTGGACCCATGAAGTTTGGCTCTCGGAACAGCTCTATATGTTGGATGCTGATTTAGAGCATATGCAGCCTTCTGGAGAACCTTGCCCCAGCCCTGGAAGGTATTGTCACCTAGCTGGCATTGTAACTGAGTCTTCGAAAGGCCATCTACTGTTCTATCAAACCAACTGCTTCAGGATGTGGGGAACATGGTAAGACAATGAACTCCTTGAGTATGGGCCCATTGTCCCACTTTTTTTGCTGTGAAGTGAGTTCCTTCATCAGAAATAACACTGTGCTGAATACCATGACAGTGGATAAAGCATTCCGTAGTGGCTTGGGCAGAAGCATTGCATGCAATGAAGGCAAATTTGTATCCAGAGTGAGAATCTATTCCACTGAGGAAAAAACACTGCCCTTTCCATGATGGAAGTGGTACAATGTAATCAACCTGCCACCAGGTAATTGTCTGATCACCCTGGGGAATGGTGCCATATCGGGGACTCAACGTTAGTCTCTGCTGCTGGCAGTTTGCCAGACTGGCCTTGGTGAGTGGAAGTCCATGCTGCTGAGTGCATGCGTAACTTCCGTACCTGCCACCATGGACCCTTTGTGCAGGAGTCCATTGGGCGATGACAGGGTGGCTGGGGAAAGAAGAAGCTGATAGGTATCGACAGAATGGATCATCCTATCCACTTGATTATTAAAATCCTCCTCTGCTGACAGCTTTTGGTGAAGGTTCACATTAGGACACAAATATTTTCACATGTTATGCCCATTCGGAGAGGTCTACCCACATACTCCTTGCCCAAATTTCTTTGTTACCAATTTTCCAATCCCATTCCTTCCAAGTTCCTAACTGTCCAGCCAAACACTGGCTACAGCCCATTAACTGGTGTATAATCACACGTCTGACCATTTCTTCTTCCAAGCAAAGTCAACAACCAGGTGCACTGCCCGAAGTTCTGCCCACTGAAGGATTTCTATTCACCACTGTCCTTCAGGGATGGCCCAGAGAGGGGCAGGTAATGCTGCAGCTGTCCACTTTCACATAGTGCCTGCATATCACACAGAACCATCTGTAAACCAGGCCCGAGACTTCTCCTCCTCTGTCAGCTGATCATAAGGAACTCCCCATGAGTCCAGAGGTGCAGTGTGGGAGAGAGAAGGCAGAGTAACAGGAATGGGGACCACTTCTTCATGTAACTTATTTGTGCCTTCAGGGCCCAAATACGAGATCCATTTGATGATGGAATGTTGTTGTGCATGCCTAACTTGATGGCTTTATGAGTCAGATAACATCCGGTTCATAATGGGCAGCTCAGGTTGCATGATAACTTGGTGGTCCATGGTCAAGCATTCAGTCTCTGCTAAGGCCCAGTAGCAGGCCAAGATGTGTTTCTCAAAAGGAGAGTAGTTATCTTCAGACAATGGCAGGGCTTTGTGCCACAATCCTAAAGGCCTGCACTGCGATTTGCCTATAGGGGCCTGCCAAAGACTCCAAACAGCGTCCCTTTCTGCCACAGACACTTCAAACGCTTGGATCTGCTGGCTCACGTGGACCAAGTGGCAGAACAGCTTGCATAGCAGCTTGGACCTGCTGCAGAGCCTTCCCTTGTTCTGGGCCCCGCTCTCAACCATCGCTTTTTGGGTTAAATGGGCCAAAGTAACACAACCAGATGAAGAGTGTGTTGCCTCCAAAATCCAAAGAGGCCCACTAGGCATTGTGTTTCTTTCTTGGTTGTAGGAAGGGCCAGATTCAACAACTTATTTTTTACCTTAGAAGGGATGTCTCACCATGCTCCACACCATGGACTCCTAGAAATTTCACTGAGGTACAAGAACCCTGAATTTTAGTCGGACTTATTTCCCACCCTCTAACACACAAATGTCTTACCAATAAGTCTAGAGTAGTTGCTGCTTCTCACTCTAGGTCCAATCAGCGTGATGTCATCAATGTAATTGACCAGTGTGATATCTTATGGAAGCAAAAGGTGATCAAGATCCCTGCAAACTAAATTATGACGTAGGACTGGAGAGTTGATATACCCCTGAGGTAGGACAGTGAAGGTGTATTGCTGACCTTGCCAGCTGAAAGCCATCTGCCTCTGGTGGGCCTTATGGACAGGTATGGAGAAAAGGGCGTTTGCCAGATCAAAAGCTGCCTGCCAGGTACCAGGGGATGTGTTAATTTGCTCAAGCAGTGAAACCACACCTGATAGAGCAGCTGCAGTTGGAGTCACCACCTCGTTACACTTATTATAATCCACTGTCATTCTCCCAGATCCATCTGTCTTCTGCACAAGCCAGTAGGTGAGCTGAATGGGGATGTGGTGGGAATCACCACCCCTGCATCTTTCAGGTCCTTGGTGGTGGCACCAATCTCTGCATTCCCTCCAGGGGTGTGATATTGCTTTTCACTTACCATTTTTCTATATAGAGGCAATTCTGATGGCTTCCGCTTGGCCTTTCCCACCATAATAGCCCTTACTCACCAGGTCAGGGGACCAATGTGGATTCTGCCACCTGCTAAGTATGTCTTTCCAATTATGCATTCTGGAACTGGGGGCATAACCACAGGATGGGTTCAGGGACCCACTGGACCCACTGTGAGATGGATCTGAGCTGAAATTCCATCGATCACCTGACCTCCATAAGCCCCTATGCTGACTGGAGGGCCACAGTGACGTTTTAGGTCTCCTAAAATCATTCAGAGTTCAGTCATTGTGCAGTAGTCCCTGAAAAGTCTGATTATTTCCTTTTCCCAAGTGTACTGTTACCCTGGTAAAAGGCTGTGGGTCCCTTGGGGGAAGGATAGACGAAAGATTAACATAAATTTCCATTAGTGCATTTGGGGCCCTTCCTCAAGAGGACTCAGCCTCCCCTTCATTCAAGGCGTTCTGGGTCTGTAAACTAGTATAACACCAGTCTGGGAATTGATTGAGGGGCCATGACTCCATGATTCAGGCTAGAGTTCTGTTCACTTGATCAATAATTTTTCTGCTTATATGGATCAAGTAAGAATTTAGTAGGCTTGATAGGGTAGATCTTTGATGACCTTTTCAGTTTTTTCTTTGGTTGGTTCTCCGTTCAGCTTTATCTATATGGGTTTTTTTTAAACTATTTTCCTAGAAAATTGCCTATTTTGGTTAAATTTTCAAATTACCCATCAGAAGTGTACATAGCAATCTAAATTTTTTAAGTAGCTTTTTATCTCTTGTTAAACTTCTCCTTTTATCATTACTAACTTTTGTTTCAGTACTGTCTTTCTTAGTGAGATTTGTCTGATATTTATCTACTTTAACTCATTTTTTCAGAGACTAGCTCTGGTTTTAGTTATCATTTTTACTGTTTTTTAAATTGGTCGTTTCTGCTTTTGTTTTAACTAATTTTACTCTCAACTTTTTTGATTTAAAGACTCTAGTTTTTTCCTAGATTCTTGAATTGGCTGCTTATTAATTCATTTATTTTAGTTTTACTTAATAATAAGCATCTAAAGCTATGACTTCTTTTGGTTATAAATTTGGCCAGGTCCCATAGATTTTAAAAGTCCATGTTCCTATTGTCATTAATTGTTTTCAGTTGTCGAAGTTCACACTGTTTACTGAGTGTCTAAGTCAGGATTCAGAACTAGACAGGCCATCTCCAGGGAGTGAGCTCTGACTTCTGCTTTGTAATGTCTTTTCATCGCAGAACAGGGTGAGTGAATTTAGATGATTCGTTCAGGATCATTGACTGTAATAGTTCATTAAGAATTAGAAAAAAATCTCTTGGTTTTTTTCAAACATATCAGGAACATTTGTAATACCTGGTCACCAGAATTCCACTGAAGATGCCCAGGTTTTTAGGGCTATGGACAGTGAAGATAACTAGGGCCAGAAGACTGAAGATGATGTTGTGGGTTAGCTGGACATTGCTTCTGCTGGTCTCCTCTGGGGTCACTCATGTGTCCTTTAGGGTGCCTTGGTTTTCCTACAAGCGACTAACTTGGGCTTCCTCATGTAGCAACTGGGGTGAAAGAGCCATTGCCAGTAAGTTTTTTTAACCAGCTTTATTGAGGTATATTTTACTCATTTCAAATGTACAATTCAGTAATTTTAGTAACTTTGTCAAGTGGTGCAACCATCACATCATAAAACAGTTTCAGGACATTTTAATCCCTCCAGTAAGATCCCTTAGGCCCGTTTACAGTTAACCCCTCTTCACGTCCCCCACCCCAGGCAGCCACTTCTGTACCTTCTGTCTCTATAAATTTGCTTTTTCTGTATATTTCATTTAAATGGAATCATACAATATGTGATCTCTCGTCTGGCTTCTTTCATTCAGCATAATGTTTTTGAGATTAATCCACAAGGTTACATGTGTCAGTAGATTGTTCCTTTTTATTGCTGAAAGATATTCCATCGTATAGATACACCCTGTCATTGGTTTTTAATATGTCTGCAGTTTGTTTTGGAAACATTTTTGATTCAGGTTTGACATAAATAGGGTCACAGTGTAGCCCTTAGTACTCTATTCTTTATGTTAAGACTTTTTTGTTGTCCTAATACGTTTTTTTTTTTTAAATGTTCCTTGGAAATTTTAAAAGAATAGGTCTTGCCTGTTTAAATAGTACAGTCTTTTATGTAGCTGTCAATTCATGCTTTTAAAAAAGTTACTTAAATGTTTATGTTTTGTTTATTAGCCTTCTTATATTAGAATCTTTGAGTATAGTTGTCACTTTGTCAAATTCTTGTTTTTCTGATAGTTTTTTAAATATAATGCTGAGTATAATAATAGTTGAATCTTTATACCTCTTCTAGAATATAGATCTTTGAGGATGCAGACCACTGCAGTGATGGAGACAGCTTCTGGTACAGGCTACCGCAACGATGGACGATACATGCAGGAAGGTGAGGGCCAGGCCAGTTGGTTTTCTTCTGGGTGGAGAGAGACACTAACATAATTGGGCTAGCTACTTCCCTTCCAGTGCTGCTACTCCTTAGGTTCTCCTCCCCGTAAGGTTGTAGGAGTCAGCATGTTTGTAACTTGGCAGACTCACTCAGGTGATTTTTGGTGAGAATGGGCAGCCTGCACAGGACGTCTCAGGGAAATGAAAGATAGGGAAGAGGAGGTGGACTGGAAAAGGGGTTTCTGTCCAGCCGGGCTTTCAGGACTGCTGACAGGCACACTTGCCTTTGGGGTAATAAGTGGAAAGTGGGCAGGTTGACCTCTGCTACCCAAATTGTATATGTTTTGTCTTAACACAAATCTGAGATTTGTTTTCTGTGGTGGTAGAAAATAAGAAATAACAAGAGCATATAAAGCAAAATGACTAAACTTTTATGTGCTTATGAATATATGTGGTTTTAACTATTAAGAGGAATTTAGGATATGATAAAAAATGCTATTTCAAGTCAGAAGGGAAACTGGATTATTCAGCAAATGGTATTAGGACAATTGACCATCCATTTTGGAAAAAAATTGTTAGATTCCTACCTCATGTTAGAAAAATTAATTCTGCATAGTGTACAAAGGCTAAGTATTACGCACATGCACACACAGAATTAGAATACATTATAGTAGAATACCTTTATAATCATGTGGTAGGGAAGGCCAGAGAGACAAAACCCAGAAGTCATAAGAAAAGACTGATCCATTTAAATAAATAATCTTAACTGTGGTATGACAAGATATTATAAAAAATTAAGGGTCCAGCCTCGTCACCAGGTGGTTAAGTTTGCCTGCTCCACTTCAGCAGCCTGGGGTTCGCTGGTCCAGATCCTGGGTAGGGACCTAGGCACTGCTCATCAAGCCGTGCTGTGGCAGCATCCCACACAGAAGAACTAGAAGGTTGTACAACTAGGATATACGACTATACTTTGGCGGGGGGGTGGGGGCGGAGAGGAAGATTGGCAACAGATTGTAGCTCAGGGCCAATCTTCCTCACCAAAAAGCATACCTGGAAAAAAAAGAAAACATGATGTGATGAATTTCAGAATGATGGGCATCAGTTTAAAAAAAAAGTTAAAAGATAAGCAACAAACTAGGAAAAAGTCACTTATAAATACAGAAAACAAAGAATTAATATCTGGAATATATAATGAACTCCTATACAAATCTCTAAGAGAAACACAGTCAACCCATGAATTTGTAATTGAAGTGAACACTGCTCTCCTTAGCTGCAATCCCATATTTATAACTGCTTATTAGACGCTCGAATCTGAGTGTATTATCGCTAACCTCCCACTCCACTTGCCTGGAACTGAACTCGTTATCTTCTCCCTCCTCCGCTGCTTTTCTTCTTCATCTTCTAAATCAACTCTTCTTCATGAAGTCCGTCTCTCTGCAGCTCTGAATATTCCCATTCAACTGCGCTACCCAGTGTAGACCTTAGCATTATCTTAGAGCGATGTTTAAGGAGGTGGTGGCCAATTGGTGAGTCAGGAAATCAGTTCAGCTGATTGTGATCAGCTTTTTTTTTAAATAAAATAAAATAGACTAGAAAATACCAAAATACATTGGACATAGTTGGAGTAGCTGCTGTTTTGTAAAATTTTTGTTTCACTTATACACACACATGTATGTATGTGAACTGTATCTTGATATAAAATGTATTCTTAGTCAAAAAATATTTGAAAGCCACTATTCTTCCTCTCCATCTACCACTCGTCATTGACCACCAAGTCTTGTCAGTTGTGGAACTTTTGTACTGATGTCTTCCTCTCCACTCCACTCCTGCACTCTTGGTCTGTCTGCGTTCTCACTGGGCCAGAGGCGTCTGAACTCGACCTCGTTCCTTGACCACCCTTTTAAGAGCTTTCAGTCGTCGTCTGTTGCCTTAGAGTAAGAGCCACACTCCTTAGCTCACCCTGGAAGGCCTCTTTCTGCTCACAGCTTCTGTCATTCACATGGAACTATTTCACTCCACAACTTGGTTTACAATTTCCTGAAAATGCCACCTTCTTTCACACGGCTAACTTTGTTCGTGCTGTTTGATTTGCCTAAGATAACTATCTATGTTGTTTCAAAACATTTTTTAAATGTAAAGTTTCCTCTGAAGTCTACTTCTCCTTTCTTCTCAAGCATTTGCCTGCTCATCAACACAACTCTGTCAGCACTCTGTAACTGTGTCACATTTATGTGTGCTTTTCTCATCTGTGACCCTTAGGAAAGCCACAAGTATTTGGGTGCAGCACCCATGTCTTCTTTCCTTTGTTTCTCTGATGCCTAAGGCTGGGATAGGAGGCACTCAAACACTACACATGGAGTGGCTGCCTTATAAACAGTAAACTCCTTGCTGTTGAAAGACTTCAAGAAGAATCTTGGCTACTATCTTAGTCAGCTGGGGCTACTATAACAAAATACCATAGCTTAAATAACAGATACTTATTTTTTCATAGTTCTGGAGGCTGGAAGTCCAAGTCAAGGTACTAGCATAGTTGGGTTTTGTTAAGGGCTCTCTTCCTGGCGTATAAATGGCTGCCTTCTTGCAGTATCCTCACATAGTAGAGAGAAAGAGAGAGCAAGCTCTCTGTCACTTACCCCGTCTTGAGGCCCTTAATCCCATCTTAAGGGCCCCACCCTCATGACCTCATCCAGCCCTGATTGCCTCCCAAAGGCCCCATATCTAATTACATTGGGAGTTAGGGCTTGAACATATGGGTTTTGAGGGGGACAAAATTCACTCCATAGCAGCAACCATGAGGGATATTTGTCATGGATAATGTGAAAAGTATTCCTACATTGGGAAGAACTTGGACCAGATCACATCTAAGGTCTTTTCTAGTGTTTAGATTCTGTAATGTTGCTGCTGTTAACATTTTATCCTTTATTTTTTTTTAATCAGATGAGCCTTCTAATCCTAAGAGAGAAAATTTGTTACTATCTTCCAAGGGTTATAATGAAGCCAACTTGACTTTTCTTGATGAGAACTGGGATTCCTTGGTGCTAGAACAAAGAGCTAATGACAAAGAAATCAGCGATCTTGACAAAATAGATTTATTGGCACCATCTTGTACTGCAAGTCCCGATTCTGACAGAGAGAGTACTCACTCTCAGTCGAGTGAGTCTGAAGACAGTGCTGATTATGCTTTCTTGAATGAAACCTACTCTATACATTATTCAGAGTCAAAACTGAAGAATGAATGTCGTATTCGTTTAAAATCAGAATTAGATTCTGAAATTCAGAAAGGAGAGGAGGTGTTTTTTGATATCTTGGAATATCAAGGTAATAAAATTATTGGCTTGGAAAGAATCTACACGATTTCAGATGATGATTCTAAAGAGACTGCTGAAGATGTGCAAACATACCGTACAGATGAAGATTCACAGCAGGAGTATCTCAGCGCGGATGAACGAGAATGTGCGAGTGACCATTTATCTCCTGGCCAAGCAGAAACGTTACACAGGTCTGACCTCGGAGATGTGAGGTTGAGAAATCCAGGTTGTGAAGCGAAATGTGCCAGCAGTCTGGAAGAGAATCATGTTACGTTAGAAAGTAGTTCTAGCATCTCTGTAGATTCAGTTGATGTTTATGGACAAGAAGATTCACCTCCTGTCTCCAAGTTTCTGACTTCTGTTATGTTAGGAGAATATCATAAACCAAAGCATGGAAAGTGTCAGGAGGAAGAGACCAGCTTAATGTACCGCACAGTATCTGAGGAAATTGCACGAAGGAGGAGTCCTCTTGAAAACCGGGAACCTCAGTCGGAGAGTGGTTTCTTGAACCCTCAGAAAGCATTAAAAACTAAAATTTATGGTGGCAAAATGAAATCTCAAATGACTGAAAGTAAAGATTTTTGTGGAAATGCAATTGTTGAGAACAAAATGTTACAACACATTGAAAATCCTAGCACATTACCACAGGACAAAGCCTTAGACACATTACTGCAACCTTGGAAAGATTGTCAAACTTCCTGGGCCTCTGTTTTTGATGATTCTGTAATTTCTGCCTCTGGATACTCACTTTATAAAAGCCTACAAAACACTCCTAACGCAGCCTCAGGTTGTTCTGTGCCTCTCCCCAGGATCGCAGTCAGAAATAACCATGCAACAGAAGACGATAGCTCCCTGCAAGGTGCTAGTGGCAGTACCACGAATGAAACATGCTTTCACGATGTGGAAGGAACATGTCCTGAGTCGGTGACAGGTGCAGCGAGTTGCATGATGACAGTTAATCAGACTGTGGACGTTAGCACCGATTTCAGGGCTTGCTTCACCACCAGCAGGGCGACGAGTGCAGGGTCTTCTGTAGTGTCTACATCAAGCAACACAGAGATAACAATGATGAATAAAACACGGCCTGGTGAATGGCAACGGGAGAAGCAAAGAAGTGTGGCTTGTAATACCGACTGGTCATACAGTCAAGATAATGAAGATACGGGGATGGCAGTGACAAAAGGACCATTGGGAAAATCTCTCTTGGTTGACAGTTTAAAACCTAATGGAAATTTCCTAAATAAGGTAAAACCAATATGATTAATAAGAAAATCTTGTTTGACTTTATAAAGAGACAGTGTATGCTAATGTAAGTGTTTTGGTTCATTGAGTTCTGGCAGCGGTTCTTGAGGCTTTCATGAGGAAGTGCCAGGTGAAGGGAAGAGGTGGATCGAGCGTTACCAGCTCTGTCCTTCAGCTCTTGCCACAAAGTCAGTTCGAAATTGGGTTTTACATTTTACTAGTTTGGATCTCCAGATACAATGTGTATTGTTTGTCATATATTTCTAATCTGATTTTAAATCATATTTTCAGGATTCCCTGGAATTAAAAACATTTGATATCATAGACTTAAAGAAACATCCTGAGAGGTAAGTCAGATGTACAAGCTTGCAGATACAAATGGGGAAAAAATCAAAATAGTAATTTACTGTGGGTTTTTTTGGTGAGGAAGATTGGCCCCATTGCCAATCTTCCTCTTTTTGCTGAGGAAGATTGTCCCTGAGTGACCATCCGTGGCAATCTTCCTCTGTTTTGTATGTGAGTCATGGCCGCACAATGGCTTGATGAGCAGTGTGTAGGTCCACGCCTAAACTCACGAACTCTGGGCTACCCAAGTTAACCACTATGCCATCGGGCCTGCCCCAGGAATTTGCTTTTTTGTAGGGTCCTTAACCATATGGAATAATAGCTAAAAGCTACTTTTAAGAGATCGTCTGCTTCAGCCATTTGCCTTCAAACAGATAAATATTAGGATAACAAAATATTAAAGCTTTCTGCTTACTGAGCTTTCAGTGTCAATAATTCCTTCAGAAACTCACGGCATCTTTATTTATCCAACCCAAATCCACACGGATTTAATTACTCCGTTTTCTTTCATCTGATCCCTGGTAGGCCAAAACAAAATGGCACCTTTCGAAAATGTCAAATATTTGAAGAAGTAAATAGCTACTTTCACTGGGGTATTTCAATCTTGGTTTGAATTCATTGTGTAATTTACTTTGCATTTATTAGATACCCTTATAATTCAGAACCCAATGGAGAACCAGGAGGGGGGGAGAGGGGAGTAAAAGGGAAGCCTCTGAGAAGCCGACTTAGTTCTCATGTTCTGAGGTCGTTTACTTTTTCCTCCGTTCGTTCTTCGTTTCCTAATGTGTTTGACCCAGTATCCAGTCTCAGGAAAGTGAGTAGGAAGTGGGTTTCCAGAGGCAGAAGTGTTGAGAGCAGCTAGCAGTAGCAACTGGCAGCCAGGGGAGAACTACTGGGACTATTATCATTCGAAAAATGTGGTGATTTGGGGCTGTTTGATATAATAACACAGCAAAATATTGACTTACAATAATGACCCTTAATTACCAAGAAAAACGTAAATTATGTCTATTGTTTATTAAAAAGATAGCACATTTAAGAACAGTTTCCATCCAGAATGCTTATAACTGGAAAAAATATTAAGCAAGCTTGGTTTAGGTTGAAAATGTGTTGATTATGGATCAATAAAGTCGGTACTTTACTTTGGAATCCTTTTGTGGTAAAAGAACATATGAATTTGAGAATTGTTTGCTTCCTTGACTTCTGGGAAGAGGACATCTAGCCTTGGCTCTTGACATCCTTGTTTTCTGCAGCTGTAGTGTGTTCCTACAGCCTTTCTTTAGTAAAAATTGACTTAAACTTGACAGAGAAATGTAAGAAATTTAAAATCTGTTTCTAGAGGCACGCCATTAACACAGAAAAATATTTGGAATCTTACCTAATGCAATCTTTTATTTTAAAGGGAAACTCAACTTCCTGAAGAAATGGAGAAGAATTTTCCATCAAAGTGCTGTCAGAAAATAATGCAGAGAGCCGTCAAAGCAGAGTTGCACCTTTTAAATGTTCACTATCAAATGTGTCACCGCCACTGCAGAGATATTTACAAACTCGTAACGGAAAATAGGGAAGGATTAAATAGTGATTGTTAATTTTAAATCTGTATCTTCTTAGAAATTTATCACTAGCTTTAAATTTGTTCTAGAAAAGTTCTCTCATTTTCATTTGTGAAGGGCAAAATGAGGGGTAGATGTAACTGGGCGTGTTGGCTGGCCTCGGGGTGATGGGCTCTTGAGAAGCGGTGCGTTTGAATTTCATGCAGAGGCAACAGTGTGTGGTAGGATGACGAGTCCAGTGAACAGGTAGATTTGATATTTCTTATAAAGTCCAAGTATGGCTGAAGTCAGAGGTTTTGTATGACATTCTACCACATTCTTTCTGGCTTATATAGTGAGGGTTGCTCATATTGCCCCTAGAAAAATACATCTTCTGTGGTTCATTTTCTTTGACTAAACATTTGAAAGAAAAATTTTAAAGATCTGGTAGTTAGAACTAAGGATGTAATATGGTATTAGTGTTAAATGGATGACTTGGGCCTAAATAATTTAGTTTTGTGAACTTAACTTTTGAACAGGAATTTATCAAGCAATTCTACTCAGACGGAATTAGGATCAGCACTGCTGTCTGTTTTGGGAGACTTAAAAGTTAGATACGTGAGTTTAAAAGAAAAACTAAACAAGGGTGTCCCACTGGAAGAGCTGCCCCCACTGTCATTAGAATCAAAATTATTATCTACCTTCTCTACTTTCATTTCAAGGGTATGTATTTATGTTTTAGGAATAAATTTTTTACTTCATTTAGACAGAAAGCATTTTAAACAAAAGATTTTTCTTCCCTTCTCTCTCTTTCCAGCTAAAGACAGAAGAATCACATGTGTAAGTTATGGTTTCATCTAATTTAGAATTCATTAGATCTTAAAAATTGCATATTCAATTAACTTTGTTTTCTGTTTTGTTTCTTATTCAGAACATTGATAAATTCTTTAATGAAATGTTTTATCTGTTTAGTCTTTTAGGAGCAGATTCTGAAGTAGACAATCAAAGTACACATGATGTTGATGTTTCTTTGAGCCTAAAAAAGACACTCCCTCAAGTGAGATTTTTTAAAAGTAGTTCATTAGTGTAAATCTTTGATTTTATGGCTTAAGCAAAGTAAACTATAATTTCCAGAAGCTCTCACGTCCTACTTTTAACTCAACTGGCTTACTTTGTGTTCTACCATTTGAGGGATGTAACTGACTAGAAGGGACACAATGTCCTGATCAAACAGCTGTCATATGTTGAGTAGGGTGCCCATATAGTTTATCATCAAATCAGGAGATTTTTGAGAATGAAAGGTAGTGATGTTGATAATTTACCATGACAGTAGGTGTGTAAACCTGAATGTCTCAGGCAAACTGTGACTTAACGGCCACCATCGTGTTGATCCAGTGTGGTTAAAACTAATATGTTATATCTTTGTCTCAAAAGATAGAGTAAAGTGATAGCCCATTCGTTTTAGATGGGGCAAAGTTTTAATTCCTCCTTTACTGAACGGATGAAAATAGTTTTTAAATGCCGGTCGTAGGTTTTCTTGATCTCTCCTGTTCCCCCAAGGACATGCTTCTCAGGTGACGGTCTATGTAACAGCACCCTGCAAATTGTGAACTGATATAGAAACATAGATTATATTCCATTATCAAGGGAGGCAATGGAGTAGGAGAGCCAAAGTTTATTTCTCCTTTCTGACTTAGGTCTTAACCCCCAAGTTATGTTATTTGGGTTGTCTTAAATAATAAGATGCAATCCAAAGCTGAAAGTGAAATGCTGGATTGATTTATGTTCCTTTCTGTTAACATAAATGATTAAAAGTAATTAGCAACTTATTTATTCCATTGTTCTGCTCTTTAAAAAAAACCTCAATTATCCGCAAAGAATTAACAGATCTAAAACTGTATTTTTATATCCTCAAATTTGTTACATAGTTTGCTTAAACAGCTTGTCCATTTAATGATATATAATATTCTGGAGGGATTTTTTTCATCATTGTAATTGTAGCAATGGTACAACCTGTTTATTTGGGGAGAACAATAAATTATTTTTTAAAGTACAATATGCAGATATAACATAATTTTTATAGTCTTAGTTTTGGTTCTAAAATACTATCTATTTTAATTTGGGATTGCATTTTAATCCCTATCTCATCAAATTAGCAGGTTATGCTTGAAAGCCAGTATAGTGTAGTGTATCTAAATTTCAGCTACTTATATACTATCTTCACAATTTTCCATAGCCATAGCCATATAGTACCTATGTTATTTGCTCTGTACTTTTCTTTAAATGACTCTCCTTTTTAAATAAATTTATGTGCAAAGAGTAACGTGGGAAACAGGTGTTACTTCCCATAAATAAAAGGTATACATAAGCACCTGTTAAATTAAATATATAACTGTTAAATGTTAATAGGAGAAATTATAATATGTATACCTCCAGAAATCATCCCAAATACTTCTAGTATGTGTATGCTAAATAATGGTAGTGTTATCATATAGTCACTATACACAGGCTGGGTCCATGTCCTCATTCTTATTAACTGTGTGACAGACATAAAATAAGTTGCTTAGATTCAGTTTGCTTGCCTGTAAATCCGGGTTGATGATGATTTTGCTCTGATAGCCTTCATTGTTGTGGGGTCTAAATAATGCCAGTAGAGAGCCCACCACATCATCAGAGTGCATTATCCATTGGTCCTGATTATTGTTGTTGTTTTTATTAATCTTCAGATGTCTTTATTATCTGACAATAGTCATCCTAAACAAGATACATCACCCAAAGAAGATGGTTTAAAAAGCAGTGATGTAAACGTAGACTTTAGTCACCTGAAACTTGACGATAAAGGTCAGTATAAAATGTACTGTTGGGGTGGCCCAGTGGCATAGTGGGTAAGTTTGCACACTCCGCTTTGGTGGCCCAGGGTTTGCAGGTTTGGATCCCGGGCACAGACCTATGCACTACTCATCAACCCATGCTGTGGTGGCGTCCCACATACGAAAAATAGAGGAGGGGGGCCAGCCCCGTGGCCGAGTGGTTAAGTTTGCATGCTCCACTTAGGTGGCCCAGGGTTTTACTGGTTCAGATCCTGGGCACAGACCTGGTACCATTCATTAAGCCACACTGAGGTGGGGTTCCACATAGCAGAACCAGAAGGCCCTACAACTAGAATATGCAACTATGTACTGAGGAGTTTTGGGGAGAGGAAAAGAAAAAAAGGATGATTGGCAACAGATGTTAGTTCAGGTGCCAATCTTTAAAAAAAAAAAAAAAAATGGCCTGGCCCAGTGGTGCAGCAGTTAGGTTTGCATGTTCTGCTTCTTGGTGGTCCAGGGTTTGCTGGTTTGGATGCCAGGTGCAGACATGGCACCACTTGGCAAGAGCCATGCTGTGGTAGGTGTCCCACGTATAAAGTAGAGGAAGATGGGCATGGATATTAGCTCAGGACCAGTCTTCCTCAGCAAAAAGAGGAGGATTGGCAGTAGTTAGCTCAGGGCTAATCTTCCTCAAAAAAAAAAAGAAAACAAAAACACAAAGGATGATTAGCACAGATGTTAGCTCACGGACAATGTTTCTCACCAAAAAAAAAAAGAATTGTCCTGTGTCATTGCCAGAAAACAAATAATGTGGTTTAAATATCCTTAGTTCCCACTCATTAAATGAAAATAAATATTTTTAATTGACTGAAGGACATCATTCTGATTATGAATGTTAAGTACATTCTTATTACACCTACTGACATCTTTATTTATTTATTTATTTTGAGGAAGATTAGCCCTGAGCTAACTACTGCCAATCCTCCTCTTTTCGCTGAGGAAGCCTGGCCCTGAGCTAACATCCATGCCCATCTTTCTCTACTTCATACGTGGGACGCCTACCACAGCATGGCTTGTCAAACAGTGCCATGTCTGCACCTGGGATCCGAACCGGCGAACCCCGGGCCACTGAGAAGCTGAACATGCGAACTTAACCGCTGCGCCACCGGGCCAGTCCCTGACATCTTTAAAGTTACTTCATATATCTGATGATGCCAAATAATAATACAGAATTTTATTCTTCAAGTTCATGTTTTCCAATCTGAAAATTCTTTCTTCTGTCCAGTTCTTCTCTCTATAAATTGTGTGTAATTTTGGTTTGTTTTATTTGTTTTGTCTCTATGAAAAGAGATTATCCTCATTCCAGATCCATATAGTCTGCCTGTTTGGTGGTGGGGAGTGTGTCTCCTGGCTCTGAAGCAGTGATTCCATTTTTAGTGAAGTAAAGAGCTGCGGCACTGCTTAAAGCCCTTTGTAAAGATTTTTACTGTTAGTCTCTGTATAAAAGTAACACGTCTCTCTTTCAATAGAGTATAATTTAAAAATCAGAGATGTAAGGCTTTGAGTAAACCAGGAATCAGTGTTAATTAAAGGAAAACTGGGAGGCAGACCACTCAGACGGAAAAGTACTTGTTTTTCAGGAACTGCTGAAAATTGCTTGTCAGAATCTTTATGCTTGGTTCTCTGATTTTGCTAATATTTATTTTTATATTTATATACAAAACTAGTAATTGTCATCATGCTGATTCGTTCTGAGAAGCTTTTTAGATAATTTCTCAGAGGGTTAACATTATACATGACTCATAGCAACTTGTGTTCAATTTCTCAGATTGCAAAAATTGTCGAGAAGTAAGTGAAGACTGGTTTGACGCCAAGGAGAACCTGACTGGAGCTGACTTCTCAGGAACACAAGAAAATCAAGCAGAGCAAGACAGAGGCGATCCGAAGTTTACACTAGGTTGGTTCTTAACAGTTTGCTAAGAAATCCTAACCCAGCTCACGTGTAAAATAGTGCTTACTGTCGTCTGTGTTCTTTTGGAGAACTGAATATTTTATTCCTCTTTGTGATTTTTCTTTATAAATATAAAAAATGAGAAAATGAGCCATTTGGAGGTCAATTTTTTAAAGAGTGAAGCGAGAAAAAAATGTATCTATAATCCTAATATTTGTGGTTTCCAAAATAGTGCTATCTAAATCAAGATATTTATCCCCTACTTTTTTCTTACGTGCCGTTACCATCGCCACAGCTATACACCTGCTACTGATATCTGTCTGATTGAAAGGCTTTCTGGTGTGACGTTTCCCCAGCAAAGGGAAGTGTGTGAGGAGAGCCCTAGCCAGCGTGGACTGGCGGGGTTAGGACCCTGCGTGAAGCAGCGTCTTAGGGAGCGCTTCTCAGAGCCAGAGATAAATGGAAGACACTTCGCTTAGTTATGATGTAATTGATTGCTCTGGTTAGAAGTTATCGATCTGTTTTTGAGCTACAAGAGACCTAACAACAACCAATCCAACCTCTTTATTTTTAAGATATATGATTAAGGTCCAGGAATATGAAAACTATCCGCCAGACTCTTGGTCTTCAGTCTAGTGCTGATATTTGCTGATTACTTTATAATAAACTTTGTGATAATGAAAGAATGAAATATTTAACAATTTTCTCTTAAAAATATCGATAGAAAAATGGTCATCTTCTGTTGTACATTATTTTTCTCCACAAGCAGACATGAAGAATAGTGAGCCCTTACGAAGAGATAAGGGTTATTTGATACACGTTGGTGGTCTCTGTCCTTCGGTATCTGAGGTATGCCAGGATCTATTTTTGAGCTTCATTTTCATATCTATTAAATGTTCATATTTTGATTCTTTGTTGTTTTTTCTACCTTTAATAAACTTTTATTTCTCTCCTTTTAGGCTGATTTAAGGTCTCATTTCCAGAAATACCAAGTCTCTGAAATATCAATTTATGATTCTTCTACTAATTACAGGTATGTTTCCCAAATTCAATAAATTTGTATTTACTGGGTGTCTGCTCTGTGCCAGAGCTTCTGTACTGGACGTCAGCCACGGTGGGGACAGAGGCAGGGCCATCCCCACAGGAGTTTTCCAGCCTGGGAGAGGGACACACATCGACACATAGCTGCAGTCATTCATCGGTGCTGTTCTCGAGCAGATCTTTCTTTCATTAGACTTTTTAACTTGCAGTTAATGGTGTAGAGCAGAGTTATTGGGTTTGTGCACTTTATCTTGTTTCATACCGTTTCATGGGGGCAGTAGAGTGCTTTAGTTAAGAGAATGTGTTCAACAGCTAGACGGCCTGGGTTCACTTCCCAGCTCCCTCAGTAACTTGATGAATAGATCTGGACACGTTACTTAACCTTTCTGCAGCTCGGGCTCTTCCTCTGTGACGTGAGGACACTAATAGCACCTTCGCAGCATTGCCATGGAACTATTATTAGTTAATTAAAGCAGCAGGAGTAAGGCCTGGCACGTAATAGGGCTCAGAAAATGGTATTTAATTTTATTATTTTTTATTTTAAGAACTCTTTGGTGGATGCTTTCATATGTTTTAGGTAGATAGCTATGTCATCTACAAATAGTCATTCCAATATATACGTTGCTACTTTCTGTTTTGTGACATTGTCAGAACATTCAAAAGTATCAAATAATAATGGTGATAGCTTAATGGAAATGCCTTTACTGTTTTATCACTAAAAATGATAAGTGTTTATTTCAGATTTGAAAATCTTTATCAATTAAGAAAGGATCTTATTTGTAGTTGGGGTTGAAATTTATTAAAAGTAAGTGTTTAATTTTGCCCTAAGTGGAGTCACTTATGATCATATGCTTTTTTTATTTGATGTATTGATATGTTGCCAATAAATTTCATTATATTGAAGTAGTGTTGTAATCCTAACAGTATTACTTGATGTAAAAACTCTTTTAGTGTCTTGTCGAATCCTTTAAAAAAAAAACTTTGTGGTTTTTTTTTTGTATAATACTTGAAGTATTATACATTCTGTGTGGAAATTTAGAAAATACAATTAAGTACAAACATACAAGGAGGTTATAAAAATTTATCTGTAATCCCCTCCTTTGAAAACAGCTGCTCTTCAGATTTGGTATACATATACCCTTTCTAGGATAGAGCTGGCACCTTCGGAAGGCTCGCTCTTGCCCAACTTTCTCAATTATATGGTTCAAATTCTGGTTAGCTTTTCCAGCTCTTTTTTTGGTGTACATATTTTTTCCTCTACAAAGTCGTGAGGATATTCTCTTAGATATTCTGCTAAATGTTTTTAAATTTTGCCTTTCACGTTTAAGCCTTTGATCCACCTGGAGGTTATGTTTGTATGTAGGGATTAATTTTAATTTTTTAGTATGGATAGCTCTTTGTCCCAAGGCCACTAATCTGTGCGACTCTGTCGTATGTCAGCTTTGCAAATGCTCTACATTGTTTTAATATAGTTAATTAGGAGATAATTCATAAGAAATGCTTACTATCTTTTATGTCCTATCTTTGATTTGTTTTTTATTTAGTTATCTTAGATAAATATTCTTCCTAATCCTAAGGTAAGTATAATAACTTTTTATTTTTAAGAGCAGTTATTCTTAGGAAAGATATTTTTCAGCCACTAATTACAAAATGAAGTTTGAGACAATTTAAAGTCGTTAACAAAGAACCTGTTGGTTTTCTGTTTTTATATTTTAGATATGCATCTCTTGCTTTTAAAAAAAACAGTGATGCAAAGATGGCTGTGAAAGAAATGAATGGGGTAGAAATAAATGGAAAAGCCGTAAATGTGCGGCTTGTTAAAACTCCTGGAGAATATACATCACCACTGTCCTCCCAAAATGGAAATAGAGTTAGCTTGAATAATTTGGAGAAAAGCACCAGCAAAGAAATCACCTCAGCTTCCTGCATTTCTAGATTGCACAGAACTAGGCCAAGGCATCTGGGATCTGAGCACGACAGTGAGTTTTTCCCTTTTGACCAAAAGGTTAGTTTTCTTGATTGATCCTTTAAATGGTCTTTGTGTATGCCATGTTGCAATAAGTAGCTTGGTGTAACAAATAACTCTGGAATCAGCAATCCTGAAGTGGGAATAAGAACATTAGTCAGAATCGTTTTTAACCTTGGGTCCACCTTAATGTGCTTTTGTACAACTCCAGTTGCTCCTGGAGGAAAACGCACATCTTTGTAGACCTGGCTGCGGAGGAACTCACTTCTCTTTAACGGGCCTCTTTGCCGAAGCTTTGCAGTCTTTTTGTCTCTTTATTTTTGCACAGCACTACTCTATAAGTAGCTAATTACACTTGCATCATTATATTTTTCACAGCTAACCTTATCTCATAATTGTTAAAACCATAAAATGTCATCATTTTATCATCTATGCTCTCATTTTACCCCCTTGATGTTTTAAGCACCGTGTGGAAAGTGATGAAGTTGCCTTGTTCACTCTTATCTCTCCACTGCATGGCATCCTGTAGGCATTCCACAGATTTTTTAATATTTACATACAGTAAAATTCACTCTTTTTGGTGTCCTTGAGTTTAGACAAATGCATATTGGCATGTAACCCCCACCACAGTCAAGATACAAAGCAGTTCCGTCATTCCTTTGGAAACATTCTCTTGTGCTCTGCTCTGTTTCCTGTTCTCTTTTCCAGAATGTCATATAAATGGAATAGTATGCAGCCTTATTAGTCTGGTTTCTTTCACTTAGCTTAATGCATTTGAGATTGAACCATGTTGTGGCATGTATCAGCAGTTCATTTCTGTTCATATTTTGACCATTTTTATTGGGTTGTTTGTTTTATTATTGAGATTTGAGTTTTTCATAGTATCACGCATCACTTAATGACAGAGATGTGTTCTGAGAAACGTGTTGTTAGGTGATTTCATCATTGTGCACACATCATAGAGTGTGCTTACACAAACCTATATGGTAGAGCCTGCTACATACGTGGGCTATGTGATGCTGATCTTATGGGAGCAGCGTCGTCTATGCAGTCCATCGTAGAGCAAAACATTATGTGGTAGATAACTGTATTCTGAATAAAGTCCTTTTATCAGATAGATAGGTGATTTGCAAATACTTTTTTCTAGCCTGTAATTTGTCTTTTCATTCTTGTAGTAGTGTCCTTCTCAGAGCAGGAGTTTTTATTTTGATCAAGTACAATTTATCAGTTTTTTTTTAACTTGTGCTTTTAGTGTCATATCTAAGATATCTTTGCGTGGGGTCAGCCCCATGGCTGAGTGGTTGAAGTTCCCTGCGCTCTGCTTTGGCGGCCCAGGTTCGTGGGTTCGGATCCCGGGCATGGACCTTCTCCACTCATCAGCTATGCTGTGGAGGCATCCCACCTACAAAGTAGAGGACGATTGGCATGGATCTTAGTTCAAGGATAATCTTCCTCAAGCAAAAATAAGAAGAGGACTGGCAACAGATGTTAGCTCAGGGTGAATCTTCCTCACCAAAACAAAAAAAAGAAATCTTTGCATAACCCATGGTCACAAAGATTTTCTTTTCTTTTTCTTTTTTACTTTTGTGTGTGTGTGTGAGGAAGATTGGTCCTGAGCTAACATCTGTTGCCAATCTTCTTTTTGCTTGAGGAAAATTGTTGCTGAGCTCACATCTGTGGCAATCTTCCTCTACTTTATGTGGGATGCTGCCACAGTGTGGCTTAATGAGCAGTGCTAGGTCCGTGCCTGGGATCTGAATTTGCGAACTTCAAGCTGCTGAAGCGGAGTGCACGAACTTAACCACTGCGCCACCCGGCCTGCCCCAGTCATAGAGATTTTGAGTTAATTTTTATCTAATGTGTGAGGTATGAATTGAGGTGAGTTTTTTTGTTGTTGGTGTTTCATTTTGCATATGGAATTGTTCCAGCACCATTGTTGAAAAGACTGTCCTATCTCCATTGAATTTTTGCACCTTCGTCAAAAATCAATCAACTTTATTTGTGTGGGTCTATTTCTAGACTGTCTGTTCTCTTCCATTGATCTGTTTGTCTATCTTTCCACCAATACGACACTATCTTCATTGTTGTAGCTTTATAGTAAGTCTTGAAATCTGGTACAATAAGTCCTCCAACTTTATTCTTTTTCAAAATTGTTTTGGCTATACTAGTCTCTTTGCCTTTCTGTATAAATTTTATAATTCAGCTTGTCAATATCTACAAAAATATCCTACTTGGATTTTTACTGGGATTATTTTGAATCCACAGATAAGAGAAAGTCCTTTTTTAATAAATGGATGAAAGAATGCATACTTGTTGGATAAGATAAAGAGATCTCTTCTGCCTGCGTCCTTTGTCCCATCCTTTCCTAATTCCTGGAATTACCCATCCCTCTTCTGCACCGTTAGTGACACCATCACTCGCAGACCTTTCTCTCTACTCATGGTCTCACAACTCTTCCTAATCCTGACAAGATTTTCACTTGACTTCTCATTCTTTTGAAGTTATGATCCTTATTTGTTCTCTGTTTTTACTGCCAAACTTCCCAAACAGGTCGTTTATATCCCATCTCTTGATTTCTTTGTTTTCTTCTTCCTCCTAATAATCTGAATTCAATCTCTAAAACTTTACTTAAACTGCTCTTTCTGTTGTCACTAGTGACCTTTTGTGGTCTTTCCCCATCTACCTTCTTTTTGACCACTTGGCCTATTTGAAGCTGGTCATCCCTTTCTTGAAACTCTATCCCTTTCAGCTCAGTGACACTTCATGTTTAGGGTGGGTTTTTGGTACATAACCTCAATCCAGAGTAGGAAGGAAGGAAGCAAGTACACTTGGGCTACGTGGAGGCATGAACTGGAGTTTAGCAACTGTGGCTCCTTCCCTCCTCTCTCCTGGGGTACATGGGGTTTCTTGCCTCTGCATCCCTGTATGCTCTGTTCTGCTTCTCTCTCCACACTGACTTTGTCTGTCTGCTCATGATTTCTCTCTTCCTCCATTTGGCTTTATTTTGCTTAATTCTTACACTACAGTATTTTTCAGTGCATGCTCTTGTCATCATTTGACTAACTCATTTTCTCCCTGTTCCAATTCCTCGTTCTTTAGACATGGAATCTGACTGATCCAGCCTCTTTTTTATTTTATTTTATTTTATTTTTTGCTGAGGAAGATTAGCCCTGAATTAACATCTGTGCCAGTCTTCCTCCATTTTATATGTGGGTCACCGCCACAGCATGGCAGACAAGTGGTATAGGTCCGCACCCAGGATCCAAACCCCCAAGTCAGGGCCACTGAAGTGGAGTGTGCTGAACTTAACCACTGCGCCATGGGGCCAACCCCCTCACCTGTGATACTGACGTTCGTTAGTTCAGGTGAGAGCGCTCTTGGTCCAGCGAGTGGGGACAGGGGGCCATGGAGTTGGCAGAGGGAAGGTTATGTGGTGTAAACAGGGCACCGTGGGCTAGGGTAGGAGTACGCTGTCTTAGCATGTGGGGACAGGGAGGCCCCTGTTACCATCTTGGTTACACTGTACTCTCAAGGGCTCCTACCTTTCCAGCAATTTCCTGCCACCTTTCTTTTTCTCAGATTCTCAACATTTATTCATTCATTTAGAAAATACTTACTGGCTACGATGACAGGCAGAATAGTGAAGACTCAGAGCAGCTCATTCCTAACGTGCTCTGCCACCTGCTCCCCGTGATGGGCGAGGGACCTAAGCTCTGTCTGAGCTCCCATTCTTACCGTGGGAGTAACATTTCCCACCCGCAAATGTTGCCAGGTTTAAAGGAGTTTACTGCAGAAAAATTCTTAGGACAGTGCCTGGCACAGCAAGTGTACTCAATGAATAGTAGCTATTATCGTTGTTTACCAGTAATTTGGCTCTTTCTTGGAAATCTCATCCTCTCTGTGGTTTCAACTATCACTGAAACTATTGTATCCCAAACTTTTATTTATTCAACAAACAGTTATTGCTTACCAACTGTGTACACTATTCTAGGCACTGGGATAGCAGCAAGGAACAAAACAGACAAAAATCTGTGCTCTTGTAGGGTTTAAATCTAGTGAAGGAGAAAAGGCAATAAGCAAATAAGTACAACGTGTAATATTGTGGTGTGGCAGACCTGCTGGACCCTTGGTCTAGGCTCTGCAGTCTCAGCGCTCCCTTGCTGCGCTTCGGCGGACCTGACAGTGGTTTCATACACCGTATAGCCTCCTTGCCTCGCTCACAGTAATTTGCCCTGTTAGTTGATCATTTTAATTTGTCTCTTCATTTGGATCATAAGACCCCTAAGTGGGGGGGTTCTATTTGATATCACTAGTTTCCGCCCCCCCCCCCCCCCCCCGCCACAGCATGTGGTACAGGTCTGGGCATAGAGTTTGTGTTCATTACATATTTAGTAAATAAGATGTGCAATATTTATAATTACCACGTAGACCAGCCTTTCTCTGTCAGGTTGGACAAGAGAATTAATTAAGTCTTCTTGCCCTAAGCCTAGCAGATTTATTGTGTGTAATGAATTACTGACATCTCTCCTGTGCGTCTAGATTGGGACAAGTTGTGTCCTATCTTGGGGAAATTGAGAAAAGGGTTAACATCATTTCTGTGTTCTGTGGTTAAGATGAGGAATCCTGGTTGAGAAAGGCTGATTTAGACATAGCCTCATGTAGTTTATCACTACGATAAGAAAACATGTTTGTCATTCTTTTAATATATGACCCTGAACACAGCTCAAGTAAATCTACTTGATAGAAATAATCCCCAATCAAAATAAATTTCTTAGGAATTTTTACTTCTTGTAATATTAAAATTTATTTTAATTGAATAAGCTGAATTGTCTGTATGTAACGGTTACTGATTTTAAGATTTTTTAAATGCTTATTTAGGGTGTTAAGAAGAATTGTACACAGGTTGAATCTACTAAATTATTACCTGATACACCTATTCGATTCATACCTCCAAATACATTGAACCTGAGTAGCTTTACCAAGATCATGAAGAGACTGGCTGAACTCCATCCAGAAATTAGCAGGTAATGATTACAACTGGTTGTAAATTTTTTTTTATTGAGTTCATATTGGTTTACATCGATGTGAGATTTCAGTTGTATATTATTTCTTGACTGTCACCACATAAGTGCTCCCCTTCGCCCCCTGTGCCCACCCCCAAGCCCCCTTCCCCTGATAACCACTGAACTGTTTTCTTTGTCCATGTACTTATTTATATTCCACATAGGAGTGAAATCATCTGGTGTGTCTTTCTCAGACTGGCTTATTTCACTTAGCATAATTCCCTCCAGGTCCTTCCATGTTATTGCAAGTGGGATGAATTTGTCTTTTTATGGCTGAGCGGTATTCCATTGTATATATATATATACCACATCTTCTTTATCTTTATTGGTCAATGGGCACTTGGGTTGCTTCCATATCTTGGCTATTGTGAATAGTGCTGCAATGAACATAGGGATGCATATGTTACTTTGGATTGTTGATTTCAAATTGTTTGGGTAGATACCCAGTAATGGGATAGCTGGGTCATATGGTAGTTCCATTTTTAGTTTTTTGAGGAATCTCCATACTGTTTTCCATAATGGCTGCACCAGTTTGCATTCCCACCAGCAGGGTATGAGGGTTCCCTTCTCTCCACACCGTCTCCAACATTTGTTATTTTTTGTCATAGTGATTATAGCCATTTTAACAGGTGTAAGGTTGTACTTAGTGTAGTTTTCATTTGCATTTCCCTGATGATCAGTGATGTTGAACATCTTTTCATGTGTTTATTGGCCATCTGTATATCTTCTTTGGAAAAAATGTCTGTTCATTTCTGCCCATTTTTTGATCGGGTTGTTTGTTTTTTTATTGTTCAGTTGTGTGAGTTCCATATATATTATGGAGATTAACCCCTTGTCAGATATATTATTTGCAAATATTTTCTCCCAATTGGTGGGTTGTCTCTTTGTTTTGATTCTAGTTTCTTTTGCCTTATAGAAGCTCTTGAGTTGATGAATTCCCACTGGTTTATTTTTTCTTTTGTTTCATTGTCTGAGAGGACATGGTATTTGAAAAGATCCTTTTTAAAAAGGTTCTATGTCAAAGAGTGTATTACCGATATTATCTTATTATCTTCCAGGAGTTTTGTAGTTTCAGGACGTATCTTCAGGTCTTTGATCCGTTTTGAGTTTATTTTGTGTGTGGCGTGAAATAGTGGTCCACCTTCATTCTTTTGCATGCGGCTGTCCAGTTTTCCCGACAGCATTTATTGAAGAGACTGCCTTTTCTCTGTTGTATGTTCTTGGCACCTTTGTTGAAGATTAACTGTCCGTAGATGTGCAGTTTTATTTCTGGGCTTTCAGCTCTGTTCCATTGATCTGTCTGCCTGTTTTTGTAACAGTACCATGTCGTTTGGTCACTATAGCTTTGTAGTACATTTTGCAGTCAGGGATTGTGATGCCTCCAGCTTTGTTCTTTTTTCTCAGGATTGCCTTAGCAATTCGGGGTCTTTGGTTTCCCCAAATGAATTTTAGGATTCTTTGCTCTATTTCGCTGAAGAATGTCACTGGGATTCTGATAGGGATTGCATTGAATCTGTAGATTGCTTTGGGGAGTATGGACATTTTAACTATGTTTGTTCTTCTAATCCATGAGCAAGGAATCTCTTTCCATCTCTATGTCACTATCAGTTTCTCTCAGTAATGTCTTACAGTTTTCATCATATAAGTCCTTCACCTCCTTGGTTAAATTTATTCCTAGGTACTTTATTCTTTTAGTTGTGATTGCAAACGGAATTGTATTCTTGAGTCCTCTTTCTGTAAGTTCGTTATTGGAGTATAGAAAAGCAACTGATTTTTGTAAGTTGATTCTGTACCCTGCAACTTTACTGTAGTTGTTAATTATTTCTATTAGTTTTCTGATGGGTTATTTAGGGTTTTCTATATATAAGATCATGTTGCCTGAACACAGCAAGAGTTTCACTTCTTCACTCCCTATTTGGATTTCTTTTATTCCTTCCTCTTGCCTAATTGCTCTGGCCAAAACCTCCAGTACTATGTTGCATAAGAGTAGTGATGGTGGGCATCCTTGTCTTGTTCCTGTTCTCAGGGGAATGGGGTTATAAAATTTCTATGTAAAAACACATAAAAAGTGGAAAAAGTTCAATTCCGTAACTTAGCCATATTTGGAATGCATTACTCTGGAAGGGACAAATGCTCATGTGTGTTTTCCTTTTGCATAGAGACCATATTATAGATGCTCTTCAGGAAGTAAAAATAAATCATAAAGGTTTTCTGAATGGCTTATCTATTAATACTATTGTGGAAATGACTTCATCTGTTTTGAAAAGGTCTGCTTCCAGTTACGAATAAAAGAAACAATAAGAGGTAAGTCAGTCATATCTTTTATATTTAAATATTACTTAAAAATTTTAAGCTATAGATTTCATTTTCTTTTCAAATAAAAAGAATATTAAATTTAAAATGATATAAAATTAAATAAACATTCTGTATTTAGTTCACTATTAATAATGAAATAAATATAAAATAAAATAAATAAGAAATACAAACTTCATTATCCCTAGCTAATCTAATTTTGTACATTGAAAATTCTGAGGATTCTACACATAAACTATTAGAATTAAAATGGTTGCTTATCAGCAAAGACAGTACACAAAAATCGATTACTGTTCTACATGCTGTCCATAATGTTAGAAAAATTATTTTTTAAAGATATTTTTAGTAGCATTAAAAATATCAAATACTTAGGAGTATGTCTAAAAAAAGACATTTAAGACCTCTATCTGAAAACTACAAAACATGGAGAGAAATTAAAGAAATCCTAAATGATGAGGGATTCTAATTCTCAGTTTGAGGGATATGGCCTCTGTAGATTAAAGACTCAATAGTGTAAAGAGGTTTTCTCCTTGTGCTATCCAAGCACTCAGTGCCGTCTTAGGAAAATCCCAATAGGATATTTCTATGGAACTTGGCAAGCAGATTCTCAAAGTTATGTGGAAATATAAAAGATCAAGAATAGCCAAGACTTTTTTTTAAGATTTTATTTTTTCCTTTTTCTCCCCAAAGCTCTTCGGTACATGGTTGTATATTCTTCATTGTGGATCCTTCTAGTTGTGGCATGTGGGACTCTGCCTCAGCGTGGTTTGATGAGCAGTGCCATGTTGGCACCCAGGATTCGAACCAACAAAACACTGGGCCGCCTGCAGCGCGAGAGTGCGAACTTAACCACTCGGCCATGGGGCCAGCCCCTAGCCAAGACTTTTTTTTAATAAAAATAGGGTAGAAAGACTGACTTTATCACAAATTAAGATGCGTGTAAAGTGACAGCAAGATAGTATGATATTGGCACAAGGACAGACAAATAGATCAAAAGAATCAAAAAGAGAATGCAGAAACAATATTATGAGTCTTTATTCACTTGATTAGGACAAAGGTATCATTGCAAAGCAGCAGAGAATAGAACAGTCTTTTCACTGAATGATGCTGAGGGGCCGACCCAGTGGCACAGTGGTTAAGTTTACATGCTCCACTTTGGTGGCCCGGGGTTCACAGGCTCAGATCCTGGGCACAGATCTACACACCACTCATCAAGCCACGCTGTGTCAGCATCCCACACAAAATAGAGGAAGATGGACACACACACAAAATTAAAAATGTATTTTTAAAAATTAAAAATGCTGGATTAATTAGATATCCATATGAAAAGAAATTCTCACTATCACGCTGACGGGCATTCTAATACATTGCTGTTGGTACAACCAATGCAAATGAAATTCATCAGTGTCTATAAAAATTGCATATGCATTTGCTCTTTGACCCAGAAATCACACCTCACCAGTCTGTGTCTAGATACACTGGCAAATACAAAATGACTTAGGCACAAGTTTGTTTTTGTGGCATTGTTTGTAATTGCAAAAGATTGGAAACATCTACATATTAGTTATTGTGCCGTCATAAGAGAATAAGAAAGATCTGTACACTGATGGGGCAGTCTTCAGTAGCTATTGTTAAATGACTAAAGCAAAGGAGATAATATATATAATCTGCTGTCTTTGGGTAAGAAAGCAGAAAATATTAATATACATGTGTGTTTGTTTATATTTGTGAGAAGAAACTCTGGAAGAGAAGCTGATAAAATGATTATGTGCAGAGGGTGGGGGTAGGGATAGAAAGGAAACTTGTCTCTTAGTTGAGACTTTGGAAACATCAGTGCTTTACATATGCACATATAAAATTAATGAAACCAGTTGTATATTGAATTGGTCATGTAACGAGCTAAAAGGAATTATTTCAGCTATATTAATATAGCATTTGAGTATACATCTTATAGATATATATTCTGAGAACAACTAGAGCTCTAAAAATATCATAACTGTATGTAATTGTCTAAAGTAATATAATTATTTTGAAACTTTTATATAGAGAGAATAATTATGTTAATGTTAGGAACCAGGATCTTTGTTGTACAAGAAAAAAGATACAGGTAAAAAATCAATAGTTGAATTTCAAAATCCTGTACTATTACATTTTAATTGGAAATATAAATTCATGATTCTGTTCTTCAAAAATACATATTTTTAGCTCTATCCACTGAAAATACTTAGAAGTAGCAACAACCTAGTGACACTGAGCACAGCTAGCGCCCAGATTGTCAGCTCTAAATACCATTTCCTGCTTTCTTCCTTTTTTTTCTTTTCATCTTTGCAGCCACTCATTTAAATAGACTGCATTATGTTTACTTTCTTAGCCATCTTCCTAACTGTCATCTTGTTTCTACCCTCAGTAATCTATTCAGCCTAATCCTGATAATCCCCAAGTTAGTTCCCAAATAATCAGTTAAGTGCTTTCCTCATTCTTCATCCTCCTAAACCAAACTATACAGGTTAGTGAATTTTTACGTAACTATGCCCAGGTCTGTATACCAGGTCAAGGTACATAAGGTTTCTGGCGCCTCAGAAAGCTTCTCTGTGTCCCTTCTCACATCCCCACACACCCCTAACCACACAGAGGTACATAAGGTTTCTGGCGCCTCAGAAAGCTTCTCTGTGTCCCTTCTCACATCCCCACACACCCCTAACCACACAGAGGTACATAAGGTTTCTGGCACCTCAGAAAGCTTCTCTGTGTCCCTTCTCACATCCCCACACACCCCTAACCACACAGAGGCGAGCTTCTAGGTGCTCAGAACTCAGCAGTGAAAAGATCAAATTCTTGCTTCAAGGTGCCTGCATTCCGGAGAGGAGGAGGGAATAAATCAACAAGCTAATTTCAAACAGTGACAAACTCAACAATGAAGATAAAGCAGAGCAGTGGGCCAGAGGAAAACTGGGGAGGGGCCGCACTTAACCAGGGCAGCTTTGGTGAGGGCATTTCACATGAATACAGAGCTTCCTCAAGGATGTGTGTTAGGATTTCCTTTTCAGATTTATTTCCCACGGTCCTATTTGTCTTAAAAATCATAATTTTCGTGTCATAGATATTCATTAGTAAATCAGTGTTTGTGAGTCTGCCTTTGTGACACTAGCCGAGGTCCCTCATAGTGAATGAAGTCACTCGAACATCTCACTTCAGTGATTTTCTGTTCAAGACACTGCCACCTTTTTACCACTATGACAATCCAGTTTTCTCTGTTAAAATAGAATCTGAATAGTTTTCTGTATATATAATCCCTGTGGCCTATTTCTGCTATTGATCTAGTCATAGAGTTTAGTGATAGGCCTAGTCGAGGGACAGAATTCAATGGTAAATGAGTATATATGATACTCATTTGTGATAAATGAGTTTAGTGTCAATGATTGGTTTAGTAGTAGAGTATACTGACAACTAACTGTATACCTTTCTGTAATATTGGATTCAGCATAATCACCACTCTTTACTGTTGATTTCTCCCTTCTTTTCTTGACCTACAGAATTTCCTTGGAGAATGTGTGTTCCCTCCTACAGAGAATGTTCTACAGCACTTAGGAAAAAATTGTGGTAATAGCACGATGATGTAATTAGGCTCAATAAATGGATCTAGCTGTTTATAATATTGTACCTTATAGTCCTCCTTTAAAATCCAGCAACTATTGTTTCTACAATATTAAGATCTTCTCTATATAAAATTAAAAGATAATTGTAATGTTTATAAACTTTCTATTTCAAACTTGTGACTTAGAGACTTGAAGCTATGTATTTTGGATCAGAATAAATGGCCATGTCCCTTTAAAAAGTCTTTGTTAAATTAGTTTTTAAAAATACTGACCAAAAGAAGGTTTCTTATTGTTTCAGAGTTCATTAAATGGTTTCCATACATGAAAAATGTAATTTACTTGAAGTTCTTGTCTTAGTTTCAGTTTTCAGTTGTTAAGAGTCTTATATTGAACCGTAGGTAGATAGACTGAATCCATAGATGCACATTTTGCGACGTGTACATTTTGAAGTTTCCAAGATAGTTAAATTACTGCTGTGACACATTTAATGCATTCTTCTGATTTCGTTATAGAACATTTAGATGTATCTTCCTTGTTTTCACTAGGAACAGGGAACCCATGCATGCTTTGGTAAAGTGCTGAAATTTAAGTGGTCACCATATTGCTTAAGTTTGTTTTGTAATAAGTTCTGTTATATTGGGTTAGCATGTAAATAGGAACAATTTGCAAAGCCCAATTTTATGCCTTATCTGCTAACATATAAATTTCTTTAATTTCTTACTTTTTAAAAGTAACATACTGTTTAAAGTTGCAGTTTTACTAATAGTAAGATGAACATTTAAATATGCGTTTTCTTCTTCAAATGTTTAAAATGTTTAGAGCATTCAATATTTGGTTGATATCACTTGATTAAAAGTTACCCATTTAACATTTATATTTGATGTATTTGTATTTAATAAAGGCAGAATCTATAGTTCCACTGTAAATTTAATACTTTCTGCAGGTTTGAGGGCATTTTCCAAGTGTAACTTAACTTACCAGTGTTTATGTGGAATCTACACGGATGGCGAGGCTGCACATCAAACTGCTGGATTTCAGAATTTTCCTCTTTTATAGGCTTTTTGGTTTTATTTTACATATTAATTTGTCTCCAATTATGACCAGATCCATCCCAAATGTCTACCAGGAATTGGGTTCCAGAATGTAAAAAAATAATGTAAAAGAACTCTATTAAATGAAACTTGAGAATCATTGGTTTCGGCCATACATTGAGTTAGTAGAATCCTAGAATTAGGGAGATTTTTTCCTATATGCTAAATTATATGGTTATTTATATTAAAAGGCTACAGTCAGAGTTAGCATTGAATACAGTTAAAACATGGACTAGACATTATTTTCAACATGCTAGCAGCAATAAGAACCATACTTCTGGTCATTTGTTTCTAAAAGGATTTGATGAAGTAGAATTCGCTTTTAGAATACATAGAGACGAAATTACTGCATTCCTTGGGGAAAATATAGAAAGGATCATTTGAAATGATAACTTTCAACTATTTTGAAATAAAGATGTCCTCACCAAAAACTGAAGGTAAAAATCAGGCAACTCTTGTAGATCAAAAGGCTTCCAGCCATGACCAGTAAATTCATTGCTGTCATTAAGCTTCCCGAGGTAAATATACAAGCTGGAGTAATTCATGAATCTTTTGGAACTGCAAGTGAAAAATCAGTATTTATCTTAGTCCCTAAAGTCTCTAATTTGACATTAGTTAATTATATAAAATTCTTGTAGAATCTTAAAGTACTAGTCAAATTATTCCAAGTTTCCAAATATCTTCAACTAGCAAAGTTTCAGATAATACATTATTGCTCAAAATTATTTTTCTTTCATACAGTATTATTGAGACACTAAGGAGCACTTTAGCTATACCAACTATGATATACAGGTGATTATGTTTGGCAATAACCAGAGACCTAGAATGTTGTGAAAACTCTGATACTGTCACAAAAAATGTGAGACTAAAAATTCCCATTGGCTCTGCCAGTGCCCATGTTAGTTCTAGTCAAAGGAGAGAACGCATAACTGAGAAGCTCAACACAACAGGTTAGTTTCTTTTTAAAGAAATGGTTATCCAACCAGTGTTTGGATGGATTGACTTTGCTGCTTTTTCACTATTGATAATTATATTTATTATCAAGTGTCTTCCTGGCACGTAGTAAAATGTTTAATGAGTGTTAGCTCTTGGGATTGGCAGAATAACGGCCCTCCAAACCGTCCTGTCCTCATGCCCCAAACCTGTGAGTGGGTCACGTGGCAAAGGGAATTAAGGTTGCAGAAGCAAGTACGGTTGCTAAATCAGCTGAGCTGGAGTCAGTCAATGATCCTGGAGTATCTGGGGGGCAGAAGAGAGAGCCGGAGAAATGGCATTTCAGGGAGGACTCCGCCTGCTGCTGCTGCTGGCCTTGAAGATGGAGGAAGGGGCCCAAGCCAAGGACTGCAGGTGGCCTCCGGAAGCTGGAACAGGCAGGGAAACAGGCTGTCCCCTAGCGCCACCAGAAGGAATGCAGCCCCGCCAACATCTTGATTTTAGCCTCGTGGAACCTGTGTCAGACTCCTGCCTTCCAGAAGCATAAGGTAATGAATTTGTATTGCTTAAGCCACCAAGTTTGTGGTAATGTGTTAATCAGCAATTACAAAGCTATAATTGTTATCTCTAGAAAAGTATCAGGAACAATGTAAGATTGTTTACAGGTTTTGCATGTCTTTGCCTGAATTCTGACTCTTGGGGAAGAAACAGTTCGGCGTGAGCCATGAGTGTTATATAAACCCTCAGCTACCAGTGTTTACATAGAACTTACATCTTAATAATATCATGATCGTTAAGGTTGATAGTAATGTTCTCCTGATAGATCAGGGAATGTCATTATTATTTATATAATGGGCATCGATTGCTGTAAACGACTTTGCTTTAACTGCCAGGAGCGAGCCCTGAGCTTGGGGTTCATCTCTCATAGTGCACTGTTTAAGAAGGCATGATCTGAAGCCAGGTTCTCTGGGTTCAGATTCCTGCTCCAACTTTGCTGGCTTGTTTAGCCGTGGACAGGTTCCATCACCTCCCTGGGCCTCCATTGTCTGGTGTGTGAAATGGAGATAAGAGGAGGACCTGCCCTCGTAAGCATGGGGTAAAATAAAGCATTTACCTGAGGACTTGTTGGGAGCTGGGAGCGTTCAGTCAGGGTTCGCAGCTGCTGCCAGCGCTGTCGTCAGGCAGTGTGCAGGGATGCGTCTCTGTGCAGTGACTGCGCCCGGACTTGTTGGAGTGTCCTGCTGTTCTACTTTCATTCTACTGTTTTGATTTGTTTTTCTCTTCTGTGAATGTCTATAACTGCCTCAATATTCCTTAGGATGAAGTAGGCCAGAAATTAGAATGTTAGGGGACACTTGATTACAAACGATAGAAGCACAACTCAAACTAGCCAAAGCACAAAAAAGGGAACATTAACTTACATAATTGACAGCTGCAGAAATGACTTCAGGTATAGCTGGATAAAGAGGCTTCTGCCTTCTCTCTCCCTCTCTCTCTGATTCTCTGGTACACACACACACACGCACATACACACTATCCTGAATAATTAGGAGTGGTTACAGTGTTCACTAAGAACTTCGGGGAAATAGGCACACGGGCGGCAGTGTTCAGATTATTTGGTATACAGCTGTTTTTTATTTAGCAAGAATTTTAGACTTGCAGAAAAGTTGCAAAAATAGAGAGTTGATATATGCTCTACATTCAGCTTCCCCTAATGTTAACAATTTACGTAACCATAATAAAATTATCAAAGCCAGGAAATTAACATGGGTGCAGTCCTCCTAATCACAGATCTTACTCAGATTTCACCAGTTTCCCCCAGCGTTCTTCTTGTGTTCTAGGATCCAGTCCAGTGCCCACACTGCATTTAGTTACTGTTTTCTTCATCCTCTCCAGTCTGTGACAGCTTCTATTTTCTTGTCTTTCATGACCTTGACATTTTTGATGAGTACTGATTAGCTGTTCTGTAGAATGCCTTTTGATTTCAGTGTATCACCTGTTTTCTCCTGATTATGTTGACAATATGCAGTTTTTGATGAGTGCCACAGAAGTGCTGGGTCCTCAGTACACTGTGTGCAGGTACATATATGCCTTACAGGCAATGTTCTCCTTCATCACTTGGTTACTGTGACCTCTGCCGGGTTTCACCTCTGTAAACTTACTGTTTTTCCCTTGTAATTGAGGGAGATCTTGGATAAGTATGCAATATCTGTCTGTCTTAAAACTTTTGCACACTGGTTTTAGCATCCATCAGAAATCTTGCCTGAAACTGCTTTTCTTGTGGTGTTTTTCTAATGATGATTTTGTATATCTCTTCATTCCTTCTACAATGACTACTTAGAAGTTTCCTGTTAGGAAAAGCTGTCTCTTCCCCCTGGTTTATGTATTCAATTATTTATATCAGCATAGACTCGTTGATGTTTATCTTGTTCTGTGAGTTACAATAACAAGACTGTCATTGCTTATTTTGTCACTTGCATTATTCCAGCGTTAGCCATTAGGAGCTTGTGCAGGTTGGGTTCTGTATCTTTGAAAATTGCCATCCTTTTTCAAGTACTTATTTTCTGGCACCACAGGATATTTTAGCCTCATCTCGTAGATTCCCTGCCCAGCCCTGGAATCAAGCATTTCTCCAACAAGCTCTGATTCCTTTTATTGGAAAGTACGATTTGGAAACCAAGGTCTGGTCAGCAGATGTGCTCATTGCTGTTGGAGCTGGAGCAGACAGAGCTAGGAAATATGTGTCTGTTAATCCCTGCCTTCAGACACACCTCCATGTGTTTGTTGCATTCTCGTGTGCACGTAGGGTCATCACAGCATTGTAACCCCTACCCCGGAGAGAGACGGATTTACTAACCAGAGGACAGCAGTGGTGGCCGGTTCTTCTCATCTTCAGCCTTAGAGTGTGCAGTTGGAATATTAGTTTCTAAACTTACGCAGGTTACGCCTTTTATCCTCGATCCCCTCCGTGTGGTTGTGTTAGACACTTGTGCCAGAGTCTCACAGAGCAGGGAGGGTCTTCAGTTCATACGTGTGACATCTCATCTCATCTGGTGTTGTGCACTAGCTCTGGATAGACTCAACTGTCATTAATTTTCATAGCATTGGGAGGGTTTAGAATTATTTCCATATCTAGGATGTTAAGGTTTAACCCTTCTGGTACTGTGCCACCTCACCCTTAGGCCGCCTCGCAGTCCCCGTCTTCAGCCCCGCCGTCTCTCCCAGTCCGCCTTTGCTCACCACTCAGATGGGCTGGCTGCGGGTGGGGTGAAGGGGAGAGATCACGTGCTGGACTCCCGCGATTTTCCTCTTTGACTCCCTTAATTTGCAGTCATAAAATTCTCCAAGTGATGCTGACGGCATAGTTTTATGTAGAATTTACTTTCCGCTTCTTGTCTTTGTTTGACTTTGGAGAGGGCATTTTGGGAACTAGGAAGATGTGCAGCCAGTTGTTGTTGTCCTCAGCCACTGCCAGGTACCGAGTGTTTGGGCTGGGATGGCAGTGCCCCATGGGGACTGAGCTGAAGCTCGTGAAGCTGAGTGCCCCTGAGGGACTGCTGCTTCTGTTCAGTGTTTATCCCACAATTGTCCTATGCAAACAAACTGCAGACCTGAGTTGCTACTGCTTATAGACATGGTATCTTGGGAACCTCTAATTCATCATCCATCATGCCTCAAGTTTAACCTCTAAATTGCCAGCCTGGTGGTGAGGACACCAGCAAAATCTTCCCCTGTGAATCAGCAAATTATTGAAAAAGTGTCTACCGAACATGTGATTGGTTTTTTCTTTCCGTGCTTAAAGATGTTGCTCCATCGTTGTCTGGTTTGCGTTGTTTCCATGAGAACACTCCTGTCACCTTTATCTTTGTTCCTCTCTACATAATGTATCTTTTTCTCTGGCAGCCTTTAAGATTTCCTCTTTCTTACTGGTTTTGAGCAATTTGATTATGAGGTGTCTTGGTCTTTTTTTTCTTCATGATTCCTATGCTTGGAGTTTAATAATATTCTTTATAGGTTATAGAACAGTTTTTACACAGTCGTTCACATGTTTCTGTGTGCCAGGACTCCAATTACACATATATTAGGCCACTTGAAGTTGTGTTAGTTGTCTTTTGTCCTGGGATGTAGTAGTTACTTGGAAATCATTTGATCTTGTCACTTGTCGCTTTTCCGCTTTGTTGGGCAGCCTTCATAACTTTTCCCAACTCCAGAGGCAGCACCCTTCTACTGATCTCTCTGACATCAGCTTAGCTCAAAGTTTCTCCACTACAGGTGGTGGGAACTGGAGCTATTCCTGGCCCTGTGTGAACTCTTAGGGGTTGCTCCAGCCTGCTCCTTTCTGGTGGCTCTTCTCCCCGCCTCCGCTGGTGTCCTGGTGAGTGTGCTGTGACTCACGGGGACGCTCTGCAGCTCTTCTCTGTGCAGCTCCTCCTCCAGTTCTCTGGAGCCCTGCCAACTCCGGCTGCTGTGGCTGCTCTGGGCTCCCAGCTGTGTCTCCTCGACCCTGGGAGACCCTGCCCTCTGGTTCCCTACCTACGCTGTGGTCTGGAAGCTGCAGGCAGAAGGCTCACCTCACCTGCTTCCCTGCTCTCAGGGCTCCCTGTCCTGCACCGCCTGTGGTCCAGGGTGACAACTCTTGTTTCATCTGTTTTGTCCAGTTTTTTAGTTTAAGGGAGGAGGGTAAATCCAGTCCTGTTACTTCATCATGGCTGGAAGCAGAAGTCTTCCTATGTTTGAATTTTTAGTAGTGTTGACCTGTCTAGATTGTGTCTTTAACCCTGCTGTGCATGCAGTAAAGCATCTGCCATTTTCTCACCTCATCCATCGTTTAACCTAATGTCCATCTAGATGGAGGGGTCTGGGGAGAGGAATGATCTTCCATGCTACTATCGCTGGTTAGAAATACAGATACAGCGGACAGAATCTAGCCAGGGTGAGGTTGTCCACTCGAGATATGTGTCATAGCCGTAGGGGCAAGTGGTAAGGATCTGCCCCACTTTCCCACCTTTTGCGGAAGGGAGACCCATAGTAATTACTGGGCCTCTCACCCAGACCCAAGGTGCAGGGCTGAAAACCATCAGGAGGGAAAACCCAGTGTGTATACCCCCCACTTTGGCATTCCCCCCAAATTATGAACTTCCAAAGCACATGAACTTGAGAAATATACTTTGTCTTAGTAGGTACATGTGTCTGTTAGGGGCTGTGTGAGAAAATGGAAAGGAGGAATGGCAAGGGCTTCCCCTGCCGCAGCCTCGCCTCTGCTGCAGTTGAGCTTCAAAGAGGAAATGGTGCAAACACTGGCTCCTCCTGAGCCTGGGGCTGAACACACAGGAGTCCCAGGTCCTTCAGGTGATGAACAAAGGGCCCAACTCGAAGATGCAGAGAGTGCACCAGCCTAGAGTGGAAAGAGTGGCTTGGTCTGCGAGTGGAGGGCGAGTCTGAGAGCACAGAGAGACATGCTCTTCTCCCTCACTGGTGACTGCCTCGTACAGGACTCCCAGCGGACCTGTCCCAGGGCTCGGCTGGGGCCCCACTCAGCCCCCCCAACTGTGCCATTCCCACGTGGCATGGTCCCTGGCCACTGGCCCTTAGCTCTGGCCCGTAGTCCCCTCGAGCACTCCTCTCCCATGCAGCCCTCAAGACTGCTTCCACCACAGCTGAGGCAGGGGTCCCACACCCGCCGTGTGTGGTTCCTTTGTCTGGCATTCATGTTGTCACTGAGATCTTTGGAGTTTGCCCCACTAGATTCACGAGCTGGAGGGCAGGACCTGCACTGTTTACCTAGCACAGTCTTGCCCATAGGAGGCGCTCAAATGACTGTCAAAGGAACAAAGTGTGAGGCCAGGCCGCCCAAGGCGGGGTCTTCCTAAGGTTCAGAAAGAGGAGCTAACAGAGAGCTGTGCCATCCTCCCAGCCTGCGTTCAGAAGGTAGATGGATGGCCCCCTGGCTGTCAGCTGCCTCCTGTTCGCCACACTGACAGCAGGTGGCTCTCTTGCCTTTCATTTGGCATAGGGAAATGTTCATTCAGTCCATGTGGGTTGACCACAGATTGCGCACTATGCAGTGTCCTTCTCAGCCACAAAGGAGATGTGACCATTGCACTCAGGTAGTGGTTCTTCGCCCTCTCGAGGGCAGTGGTTGGTTCATGGGCCTGAGCACAAATTTACGCAGTTGCTCAGTGTTCTTCTTGGAATAGGACGTTACAAGAAGGAACCACCGCAGGGTGAAATCCAGCCCCAGTAGGGCTTTGAGGGCTGAGGACAGCTCAGCTGCCCTGGGCTCGTGCCTCCCGACTTTGTCTCCCCGTCAGACCTGTGCCTGGGGAAGCCTGCTCTGCCCCGGGGCTCGTGTGTCCCCTCAGGGAGCCCTTGTCTAATCGCTCTCTAAACGAATACACCCAAGCTTCTCGTCCTTTCCTCCCTCAGTTCTTCACGCGGGCTCCGGAGTGACCACCTCCCAAGGCAGGTCTAAGCTGTCCTCTTTCTGTGTAAGTTCGGGTTAGAACTCTATCTGAGCCCCTCGCAGCCTCCTGCCAGCCTCCCTGCCTCTCACCACCCATCCTGGCAGCAAGTCCATAGGGGCACCTCCCAGTCCCCCCAGAGAGCCCTGTTTCCCCGGCCCCTAGGACTTCTGTGCGTGCCTGCCTTGCCCCTTTGCCTGCGGGCAAGCCGTTCCCCACCCTGCAGGTCCTCGGCATTGACTCCAGTTTCTCACTGTACCTGTGGGTCCTTTTTGCGTTACGTTACTCTGAGTCTCCCCGGGCGCCACGGCTGGTTTTGTCCCCGCGGGATCCCCAGTGGCCGCACCTTGAGGGAGAGCTAGATGCAGAAGGTGGTCTTTGTCTTTTGCAGAACAGACCCTGCCTCCCACCCCAGGCGGGAGCGGCCAGAACCTGGGGAGAGGCGGGGCTGGCGCTCGGGTCGAGGCCGAGGCGCCTGGTCTGGGACACCATCCCTAGTTGAAACTGTCCCTCCGTTCGGCTAACGTTGCAGGAGCGGAGCGCCTGTGCGGGCGCCCGAGAGTGCGTCCTGCCGGCAGGGCCCGGAGCCGCCGCGCCGCCCGCCCTCGGTGCAGCCCTTCCCGGTCCGCGCTCGCTCCGCGCCGTCCGGGCCACTTGCGGGAGGGTCGGGTCGCTGTCGGCCGCTTCCACCCGTCCCGGCGCCCCGGCCCGCAGGTACTGGCCGCCCGGTTCCCTGCCGCCGGCCCTCCCGCGCGGTCCCAGCGCCCCCCTCCGCCCCCGGGCGCCGCAGGGGGCCGGCCGCCGCCTCCCCAGCTCCCGCCCCCGGCGCCGCAGCGGGCTCAGTCCTCGGCGGGCGGACTCGGCTCGGCAGCGCGCGCCATGGCCCAGGACCTGCGCGGCCTCCCGCGGCGCGGCCTCTGGCTGCTCCTGGGTGAGTAGGGCCGGGGACCCGACTCCCCGACTCCCTGCCGGGCGGTCCCGAGGGGAGACGGGCGCCTGTCCCGCGCGGGGCCCCGCGACCAGCTGGCGGGGTCGTCGGAGCGGCGGGCGCCGCAGCCCTGGCTGGGCGGGAGGCCCCGAGGCGCAGGGGACACGGGCGCGCGCGCGGGGGTCCGCGCAGGGCTGCGCCCCCGACCGGGGAAAGGGGCGGCATCAGGGACATCGCGGGGGCCAGGGAGTTTTGAAAGGCAAGGAGCAACTGTCTCCCGCGCACCCGGGAACTCACTTGTTTTCAGGAGGGAAAATAGGACGCGCCGGCTTCCCCCTCCCGGTACCTCTGTGTCCTGGAGCTCGGAGCTGTGATGGCCAAGAGTGGGAGCCGGCGCCTTGCAGACTATTTGGGAATCAGAACCACGGCCCATTTATCTAGAAATAAGTTAAAACTGAAAATCTGACTCCTTGTCACAGCAGTTGCTTATTTGCAAATAAATCTTCCCTAGGATGTCCTTTGCAAACATGAGGCCAGCCGTCCTCCTCTGGGACATTCTCACAGCTTTTCTTGTTTGCTTGTTGACTTGGCACTTCTGGCTAATAAAAATTCAAAGAGGGCCTGCTGGTGAGGTGGCAGAGCATGCTCGGCTTTTGGTTTTGAGAGAGATTATAAACCTAAACTCAGTGGTCACAGGAATGAGCACAAGACTTAGCAAAGTTTAGGAAAAACTTGTCTTCACTTCCCTGTCCACAGTGTTTTCATAAAACCCTAAAACTGAAACCGCGTGGTGACAGGAACGTGCACAACACTGAGCAAAATTTGGCAAGAAATTGTTTTTACTTCCCTTTCCACAACGTTTCATAAAATGCTAGGAAGCATTTCTAGACCGCTTTAGCTATTGGATTCACTTTGTGTGTTTAGTTACCTTTTAATAGACACTAGGGCACTGAAGTGGAATAATCGGGTGGTCCTGGGAGGACCCCCAGCTATCACTGGTACTTGTGGCCTTTCCCCAGAACAGGTGATGTTGGTCAGAAGCAGCTGCTGCACAGGTCCCCCTCGGTGCTGGCGCTGATGGTGATGGGGTGACCATCGCACGGTTTTTGTAGCTGGAGAAGCTTGGGGCAATGTGGCTTGTCCTGGAGATGGCCCAGCCGCTGGGGGGTTGGGGGGTACTGAGGGCTGCACAGGAGCTGTGCGGTTCCAGGTCTCCCTGTTCCTAGACCTCGCCAACAAGTGTCGATCTGCATAAACCCTTGGCATCTGCTTCAGTCTAATACAATCTGAAAACTGATCTTGCCGCTTAAGGGTTTTGGCTGAAGTTATGTGAAAAGCAAGATCTTATGATATTATTCTCTTCTTTTGTGTTTAGATCTCTTTGGCTTGACATGGAACTTACTGTTTTGGTTTCCTAAGAAATGAACATTTCTCTCTTAGCAAGACAGAGAGCTGGGTTATGTCATTTTTTTTTTACCATAAATAAACAAATAAAGGCTCTTTCCTGGTATCTAGAAGCTGCACCCTCTAAAGTTGTGTAAGCAAAACGCTATGTCATGATCATATATAAAGACCTTCCTTATTTACCAGGAAAGCAATACATGCTCTACTAGAAGTCCGAAGTCCTGTAATCTTGGCATGATTCTGAGTGGTCTGGCTAGTGTTGTATCTTGGAAAAATAAACACAACTTTATGAAGTTATCAGTAAATTAATGTCATTGGAGCCCAGCAGTAATTAGTAGAATTACAGAGCAAAAAGCCTTTTCTTCCCAAGTTGCAGCATTAGCCAGATCTCCCTGGTGGTGAAGATTTTGCTACCCAAAACGGCAATGTGGAATTTCCTTGTTTTCTTTTTTTAAGTATGCTAGGCCATAGGTTCAAGAAGTCATCTGCAACAGCTTTACAATCAAGCTCTTTTTCTTATTCGACCTGCATGCAGTTATTAAAATCTCGCTATTCATATGATTTCTTTCTGCTCCAGGCTTCATGTATGGTCTTCTGTCTACAGAAGACTCTGATGCGACCACATGCCTTTTAAAAGTTTTGTATATAGCCGTGAAAAGTTTGTCATCAATCAGAAAAGAAGGAGGTTTCCAGCAGACCCGGGGTTATTCTATGATGACTGCCTTGTGAGCTCCTGTTTTTATGAGCCCACCTTCGCCCAGGAGTGCCGAGGCTGACTTGCATGAACTCACCTGTCATCTGTCCTGGGAAGCACGCGCCTTCCCTGGCATCATGCTGCGGGGGTTGGAGGTTTTCTTGCAAGGCTGCTATATTTATTGAAACAGAGAACTTTCTTTAAATACAAGTGTAATGGTTTGGAACCGACTGGGACATCACGGGAAATGCAATATAAGTGACCACTTCAGATTGTCATGTTTTTTTAAATCTGGAGGCTGTTCTAATCCTGGAGTCCAGATCTGAAGGAGTCTTATTTGCTAATCAACTCAGTGTGTTTGTTTACTCTGTATATTTAGCTGCTGGGAGAAATTTCTGGATTTTTGTCTCCCTTCTGTCAGTATGTGCCGGTCAGTGTACATATCGTCAGTCCCAGGTCAGGGCTGTTGAGAAATGTTTATATCCACATTGGAAGTGGGGGTGAATGACACTTCAAGGAAATGGTTTAGGTAGAATTCTTACTTAAGAGAAATAGCTAATTGGAAAAAGTTTGTTCCTCCTGATTTTATTTCCCCCAGAATGAGCCAATCCTACAGCTTCTACTTAGCTAAAACTGGCTTCTGGCAGAGTATGTAGTGTGGATGCCACTTGTGGTATAAATTTCAGTGAAAATGCAGAGCCCCCGAGAGTAGAACCCCACGGGTTTGGCTCCCAGGGCCCCTTCTTTGGCCGCGAGCCCATCTTTCCCAAGATCCACCTGGCATGGTGGGCTCTCCCCTCAGAGGCACTGACCCAGGCCTGCCCACGAGGACTGTCCCCGGGAGGGCACAGGACGCAGGCTGAGCGATCCTTTTTCTTCTGGAGCTGTGGGGGGAAACTCTTTCCTCTGGGCTGGAGCTGAGCGTTGGGCTGCCAGATCCCATCCTGTGAGCCACGGGGGGAGGGGGGTGTCTGTCCATGACAACACAGACAGACAGAGCTCTCCTGACACCTTTCCTGCCCCTGGATCCAGCCAGTGGGGTGGACTTTTCAACCCTGTGAACCCATCACGTTTAAGCTGAGTGTGTCCCTTGCAGGACGGTGCCTGATGGGTGGCAGATGCTCAGTGGGCTCTGAGAAGGGCACACCTGGGGGCCATGGGAACCCTGCACAAGAGCCTCTTGTTCCACTGGGGACTGAGGGAAGGCCTCCTGAAGGAGGAGATGCTGCAGCTGAGAAGACGTGCAGGCTCTGGGAAGGGGATGAAGGGGAGATGGGTGCTGCTGTGGCTTGAGCACCTCCTCTGGGCCCTGGGCCGCCTGCCTCTGCACTTCAGGTTCTTCTTGACAAATGGAGAGACAAGGCCATGCATCACCTCTGCCCTGTCCCCAGCCCACCATACCAGAGGCGCCCTTGGGCTCCCATTCCCCGCTAACACACACAGAGCCCCTAGAGGGATGTCCTCGTCACCAGCCCTCCCTGCCTCCAGGACAGGATGACCTTGGGGCTGGTGATGTTTCTAGAGAACTCGTTTGTTCTTACTGAGGAGGGTTGTGTCAACACCATGGCCATAGGAGGGCTCCCAACCTCAACAAGACCTTATTTATGTTAACATAATGAAGTTATTGTTGTCTGGGGAAAAGATTTTTTTTCCCTCAGACTGTTTTATTTCAGTATTTTCTTTGACATTGAAAGCCATCACTTCAATCATCGTTTAAAACATGGATTCTAAGCAGCTTTGTGGGAGCAGGGTCCACGGAGACGCACCCGCCCAGACTCGGCAGGGGGTCTGGGGACCCGTGGGCCTGAGCATCACAGCCGAGCCTTTCTTACTTTATTCCTCATTAGGCCTCACAGTGTCGCCTTTATTTTCCTCTTCAGTCACTACCTCCCTCCCACGAGGAGTTCCCATGGTGGAGTCTGTGGGACCAGAGACAAGAAACCCCAGCCGGCCTCCCCTCCCACCTGGCCCATGTCCACTCTGCCCTCTGCTCTCTGCCCTCCAGTCCCACAGGCCCCGCGGGCCAGCACCTCCCCCCTCTCCCAGCTGACTGCCGGGCCTCCAGGAAGCCTTCCCTGGTCACCCCCAACCACCACCACTGGAGTGTGACCCTCTGCTGTGCCCCCTGCACGTCCCCCTCAGAGCTCTCGTCACACCACATTGGCATTGCCCCCCTGTATGTGTCATGCTTGGACTACAGGTCAGCCCACCTCTGGGTGCCTCCTGTCAACAGCTCCTGAGTTAAATGAATTTGCCGGAAACCAAGGGGGCAGGGAAGCAGAGTGAGCTGGGCCGGCTCACTCATAGGGGCTGGGGTGCAGCCACCCACACTCCCCAGGGCTCCATACCCCACCTGAGAGGCTCACCAGGAAGGAGTCTCCTGAGCCAGACTTCACCTGGGATGGCACCTGAGCAAATGAAGGGGTCGTAATGCTTGCCATACTGTCACGTAATCTGGCCGGTTGTCCACTGGAAGAAAAGCAGTCCTTGTATCCCACAGCAAAACCCCACATCACGGGGGAAGAAGTCTAGAAAGCATAGGCACTCAAACAGCAGTGGTGACACTAACAACCATTTGCCTTATTGCCTCTAGAAGATTCCGTGGGTCCATTTGTGAGGGGAAAGATGGCTGCCAGCTGGGTGGGTGGACAGATGAGGGAGCATTGGGCAAAGCACTAAACTTTGCCTGATAACTTCTACCTGTCACATGACACAGGTGCGTCATATAGCATCGTGACTGGAAGAGGGGGTCTAGAAGCCAAGGATGCTGCTAGGCAGCCTACTGCTGGAGGCTGCCCAGGACAGCCCCCCACACAAAGAATGGTCCAGCACAAAATGTCCGGGGTGCCCAGGCTGGGGATCCCTGTTCCATGTAAACGACATATAGAAAAGGTGCTATTTACACGGAAGGAAATGAGCCATGGGAGTAGAGCTGGAGGTGGCGGCCCTGGTCCTGAGCCCTAAGGAGTTTGGGAAGAGCACAAGGACAGTTGGGCAAAGGAACTTTCTGGAAACCTTTGTGACTGAAGCATCGGGGGGAAGGGGTCTTTGAGCCAAGGTTCGTGCTGGAGGGGGACCCGATCCTCTGGGCCAAGGTAAGCAGGTCAGATTTCATTTCAAAGGCAAAGGGGGACCCTGGAGGATGTTACACGGGGCCATGAGATGGAATGTCTGGTCTGAAAGAGCCCTGGGCTCCTGCACAGAGCGGGGCTGGAGGCTGGGAGTGGAGGCAGGAGAGCAGGTGAGAGATGGGGGTGTGGGCGAGGGCAGAGGAGTGAGACGGAGGGAGTGCAGAGACTCCAGAGAGTTCCAGGGGTGGAGATGAAGGACGCGAGGGGCAGGAGGAGGCAAGCCCAGCCAGGCCCCCGGCAGAGCCGTGTCCCGGGAGCCGGCGCTCCACAGCTTCCAGGTAAAACACTTCAAATTTTAGGTAAACGACAAATTGTTTTAGCGTAAACATGTCACATGCCATATTTGTGACATACTTATACTAAAAAAAATTGTTTGACACTCAAATTTAACAGGGCGTCCTGTATTCTGTTTGCTAAATCTGGCAGGCCCATCCACAGCAGCCACACTGGGTTAGATGTCCCCTTGGACACTCAGGGACAAAGGCAGGTAGGCAGGTGTCCAATCAAGTCTGGGGCACGGAGGAGAGGTATAGCTGGGAGGGACGTTTGGGGTGATGTCAGTGTCGGGACAGTGTGAGATCCTCAGATGGAAGGGATGGCCGTGGAGAGAGATGGGGCGCAGGCTCTCCACAGAGGCTGGGAGGGGAGGCCAAGGCCCCAGAGAGACAGTGACGGAGACGTGGCCGCTGGGTGCCACTGGGCACTCTGACAGTGGTAGCATCCGTGGGGTGGTGAGGAGGGAAGGCAGATGAGTGGGGTCATGCGTGGAAGAGGCGGCAGTGAACGCATCCTGGAGAACACATCCCTGAGAAGGGATGCCGAGGGGTCCGCCAGAGAGCGTGCCCGTGGGGGTTCCTCCGCTGTGCCATGGTTTTAAACAGGCAGATCTTTGATTCATCTGGAATGTGTCCTGATTTTCTCACTAAATATCTACTGGGATTTGCATGGTAATTGCGCTGATTTATTGATTGACCAGGGAGGATTAATAGCAAGAGCACCTGTCCAAGAAAGAGCAGTCTGTCCCTCCACCCCTCCCGCGGGGGTTCCATTCCCCCTGCAGAGTCCTTGTTCAGTTTCTAGGAATCTCGGGGGTTTGGGGCTGCTGCTATGAATAGGATACTTCCCCCATTTATCTTCTGCCCCGTCGTTGCTGGAGTGTAAGGAGGCTCCTTTTTCGTGTGTGTTGGGATGCGCTGTCTCCGGTACTCGGGCTCCAGCAGTGCTTGCTTCTTGCTTTGTTCCCCTTCTCCCCTGTGGCTTTTTCAGGTCGATGTTAGACCATCTGTAAGGAAGGGGCGTCTTCCCACTGCCTCCCAGTTTGGACTCCTCATTTTGTTCCCTGTTTCAGCCAGGTTGGAGGGGACTCTGCTGAGCAGGGAAGTGGCAGCAGCCGCCTCCCTTGGCTCCCAGCTGAGGGCAGCTATGCCTTAAACCTTCAGGCCTGCTCCTGGGGGCAAGAAGCTTTTTAAGTTCTTGTTTTTTTTAATTCAGGTAACACTGGTTTATAATACTATATAAATTTCAGATGCACGTCATTACATTTCGATTCCTATGTAGATTACATCATGTTCACCACCCAAAGATTAATTACAATGCATCACCATACACATGTGCCCTCTTCCCTCCCCACTTCCCCTCTGGAACCCTCTGGTAACACTAGTCTAATCTCTGTGTCAGTGTGTTTGCTTGTTGTTGTCGTTTTTATCTTCTACTTATGAGTAAGATCATATGATATTTGGCTTTCTCCCTCTGACTTATTTCACTTAGCATAATACCCTCAAGATCTATCCATGTTGTCACAAATGGCCGGATTTCATCATTTCTTATGGCCGAGTAGTATTCCATTGTGCATATGTACCACGTCTCCTTTATCCATTCGTCCCTTCATGGGCACCTAGGATGCTTCCAAGACTTGGCTGTTGTGAATAATGCTGCGATCTATGTGCGTGTATCTTTAAGCATTCATGTTTTCAAGTTCTTTGGATAAATACCCAGCAGTGAAATACCTGGATCAAATGGTAGTTCTATTCTTAATTTTTTGAGGAATCTCCATACTGTCTTCATAGTGGCTGGACCAGTTCGCACTCCCACCAGCAGTGTACGAGGGTTCCCTTCTCTCTACATCCTCTCCAACACTTGTTATTTCCTGTCTTGTTAATTATAGCCATTCTGACTGGAGTGAAGTGATATCTCATTGTAGTTTTGATTTGCGTTTCCCTAGTAATTAGTGATGTTGACCATCTTTTTTTTTTTTTAAAGATTGGCACCTGAGCTAACGACCATTGCCAATCTTTTTTTTTCTGCTTTTTCTCCCCCAGTCCCCCCAGTAGATAGTTGTATATTTTAGTTGTGGGTTCTTCTAGTTGTGGCATGTGGGACGCCGCCTCAGCATGGCTTGATGAGCGGTGTCATGTCCGCACCCAGGATCTAAACTGGGGAAATCCCCGGCCACCGAAGCGGAGCGTGCAAACTTAACCTGACCATCTTTTCATGTGTCTATTGGCCATCTGTATATCTTCTTTGGAGAAATGGCTGTTCAGATCTTTTGCCCATTTTTTAATTGGGTTGTTAGTTTTTTTGTTGTTGAGATGTATGAGTTCTTTATATATTTTAGATATTAACCCCTTAGCTGATATATGGTTTGCAAATATCTTCTCCCAATTGTTAGGTTGTCTTTTTGTTTTGTTGATTGTTTCCTTTGCTGTGTAGAAGCTTTTTAGTTTGATGTAGTCCCATTTGTTTATTTTTTCTATTGTTTCCCTTGCCTGGTCAGACTTGGTATTTGAAAAGATGCTGCTAAGACCGATGTTGAAGAGCGTATTGCCTATGTTTTCTTCTAGAAGTTTTATGGTTTCAGGTCTTACCTTCAAGTCTTTAATCCATTTTGAATTAATTTTTGCGTCTGGTGTAAGATAATGGTCTACTTTATTTTTGCTGGGGGTGGGAGAGAGAGAGTGAGTCTTCTTGCCGTGTGTAAAAGAAGTTTTTATGATGTTAAGGGAGACTCATTTGGTGTCACCTGTGGCAGTATGTGCGAGTTGTGAGTTGTGCATCCCCTCCGTGGCTGGCAGGCCGTGGGTGCTGGTGGCTGGTGACTCAGTAGAGAGGAGGTCTGTGAGTCTTGCTGCGTTCCTGCCACGAATGGAGGCTCCCTAGGCGCCCACGGAGACCCAGGAGTCTGCTGACTGCTGTTTATTTTGAGTTTCACTCCTTTATTCCTAAGCAAGATTGTTCTGCACTTCCTTTGGTGGGTTTTATTAGCAGCATTGGGCATTTTTCTTCCCAAAAGAGGTGTGTGAACTTTCTTTCTGTCTGGGCCAAGGCAGTTGGGATGGTGCGAGTGATCAGTTCCTCCAAGAGCTGCAGGGTCTTCATTTTCTGCAGAACCATCCAGTGGGGGCCCTCTGGGGCACTGGAGAGAACTGAGGCCCTTTCCAGTGTCTTTCATGGCTGTCAGTCACCTTGGGTTTTCCATTTCTTATAGCAATGATGTTGTTCCATATCTTGCTGTGAACTTGTCCATTTTACCCAACGTATAATTCTATAGATAATTATCTTATTTTTCTAATCCTGTCTGTATCTCTGGGCATCTGCCCTTTCTCTGGTGAGTTGGTATTTTCATGTTATTTCTTGATCAGGACTGGACAGTGGTTTATTTCTGTGGTTAGTCTCCCCCCCCGCCACAATCTCCTCTCCAATCAAAGAACCAGTTCTTTCTCCTTGAAAGCCTAATCCATTTGTTTTTGTTCTTTCTTGTTGAGGAATGAAGCCTGCCCAGTCAATCCTCTGCTTGGCAGCCTGGCCGCATCTCCTGAGTTTTTTCTGCCTCGTGACCACCGTTGATATTTCCTAGATTTTCTGGGTGTGTGGTTTTTATTTCTTCTTTAACACATGAGTTATCTGGAAGCAAGTTTTAAAAAAATCCCAAAGGCTCAGGCTTCTTGGTTTCATGTCCAACACTCACGGCTACTTTTCTATGCCGTGGTCACAGAGCAGGTCAGGAATCACCACAACTGAGTGTGTGTTAAGGCTTCCTTCTCGGTCTTGCCAAATTTTCCTTTTGTAAATGGCCCATAAACCCGTGAGAAGAGTGTGGAGTTTTTGTGTGTCGATTCTAGATGTCACATTAAATTAAGCTGCTGGGTCCCCCGTAGCCTCATTGATTTTAGTCTCCAGCTCTGTCAGGAGCTGTGAGCCCTGTGTGAAAACCCCACTCTGCTTCTGTGAACCCGTCGGTTCTCTGTGGTGGAGTTCCTGTCGTCTCTGTGCCGGGAGCGACAATAGGGAATCCACACATGTAATCCCTGCCCGTCACATCCACGCAGTGAGTTCTTGTAGCCCAACCTTCTTTGTCCCAGCCATTGCTTTTTTATTTTTAATTGTGGCAAAATACACAGAACATAAAATTTACCATCTTGACTATTTTAAATACACAGTTCTGTGGCATTAAGTACGTTTACATTGCTGTACAACCATCAGCACCATCCATCTCCAGAACTTTCTCATTGTCCCAAACCGAAACTCTACCCATTAAACACGAGCTCGTCATTCCCCCTCCCCGAGCCCGCAGCCCCCGCCATTCTACATCTTGTCTCTGTGATTTGGACTCCTCTGGATACATATAAGTGGAATTATATAGTATTTGTCTTTGTGTGACTGCCTTATTTCACTTAATGTCCTCAAGGTTCATCCGTGTTGTGGCATGTGACAGGATTGCCCTCTTTTTTAAAGCTGAATAATATTCCCTTGTATGGATATCCCACATTTTGTTTATCCATTCCTCTGTTGATGGACACCTGGGTTGTTTCCACCTTTTGTCTACTGTGAACGATGCTGCTACGAATGTGTGTGTAACAAATATCTCTTTGAGATCCTGCTTTCAATTTTTTTTTCCCTAAGATTGGCACCTGTGCTAACATCTGTTGTCAAACTTCTTTTTTTTTCTTCTTCTCCTCAAAGCCCCCCAGTACATAGTTGTATATACTAGTTGTAGGTCCCTCTGGTTGTGGCATGTGGGACGCTGCCTCAGCATGGCCTAATGAGCGGTGCCATGACCACACCCAGGATCCAAACCAGCAAAACCCTGGGCCGCTGAAGCGGAGTGTGCGAACTCAACCACTCGTCCACAGGGCTGGCTCCTCAATTTTTTCAATATGCACCCAGCAGAGGAATTGCGGGAACGTATGGTAATTCTGTTTAATATTTTGAGGACCCGCCATACTGTTTTCCACGGCAGCTTCACTGTCTTATGTCCCCACCAACAGTGCACGAGAGTTCCAGTTTCCCCACTTCCTCCCCAACATTGTCTCTGGTTTTCTGAGGGTAGCCGTCATGGTGGGTGTGAGGCGCCATCGTTGGTCTTCAGGTGGAGTTTAGCTTTGTCGGGGATGATACTGTGGCTTTTCATAGCCTCACAGTTGCCTGACTCCGCTTTCCACCTTTGGATGTTATTCTGCATCACTTAGCTTTTTACCTGATTTTGCATCTCATTTTCTCACGGATTCAGGGGGCACATGAACAGGTCCCCCCATCCAGCACAGAGCAGGCACTTCAAGGAGGGGAAGGGAGGAGGGGAGCAGCATCTCTGAGTCACAGCAAGGGGACAGTGGGCTGGAACTGCAGGCTGACCGGGAGGATCAGAATCTGCTTGGTGAAGGCTGCGCTGGTGCAAGCTGCTGTTCGGGACGCAAAAGGACCCACGGGCCAGGAGGACTTTCCGGTTCTCTCCCAGCCCTTGACTGGCTGCCCCAAGGTGGCGGTGGGTGGGAATTCCTCTTGCCAGCAATGGAGAGCTTCTTGGGGGTGGGCGGGACCAGCTGGCCTCCTGAAGAGAGGGGGCTTTAGATGGAACAGAGACAGAGAGCGGGAAAAGCTCCGGGGCAGCCAAGGGGCTTTCACACTAGATGATTCAGTGTGAGCCAGAGGGAAGCGTGGCAGCGGGAGACGCCCAGGGAGCCACCCAGGGAGCCACATGCAGGATGCCGGAACAGACCACAGCAGCCGCGCAGAGACTGGCACAGGGCCCTCCAGCCTGCCGAGGATGGAGTGGTGACCCAAGGGCCCGGTTCAGGAGAACCAGACTTGAGGGTGGTGGGAGCGGGTGCTGAAGGCAGGCGCTGCGTATGGACAAAGCACAGGCTCAGAGATCCCAGGGTCTGCCACATGAAGGGTTCCTCCCCGTAGTTACAATGTAGCACGACACCCACAGTCAGAGAGAGCTGTGTGCTGTGCAGGGCGGAGGAGGCGATGGTTCATTGGGCCTTGAGGGTTGAGTAGGAGTTTCTACTTGGACACACACAGTGTTTGTTTTTTCAGCTTGTCGTTGTTTTGGGTCTTGTTTTCTTTTTTCAGAATAGGCTGAGGAGGACTGAGGGCAACATGTTCAAACCAAGTTCTGTTTCCGTCATTCTCTGGGGCGCTCCATGACAGGCCCGGCATGTAGCTTCTTGGGGATTTGGCTCCCGAGTGGCTGTAACCGAGGGAGTCCTGGAAGTGGGTGGTTTTTACTCTGCTGGCTCTGGCTGGCTGAGCAGATGATTCACAGCTGCAGCAAGAACCTGCAGAGCAGGGATTTTTCCGGTGGGAAAAATTGAGAGATCTGGACGGAATACAGAGATAATATTTTATAAATTATATGGGCCTTTTTTTAACCTATGGAAACTGTAGAAGAGCAGAAGGCAGAAAATAGATTATCCATAATCACACCCCTCAGAGATAACCCACTCTTGATGTTTCCTTCCCACTTTTTTTTTTTTTTTTTTGCTGGGAAAGAGTGGCCCTGAGCTAACATCTGTTGTCAATCTTCCTCTTTTTTTCCCCTCCCTCAAGCCCCAGGACATAGTCGTATATCCTAGTTGTAAGTCCTTCTGGTTCTTCTGTGTGAGCTGCTGACACACCAGGGTTACTGATACACAAGTGGTGTGGTTCCACGCCCAGGAACCGAACCCGGGCTGCCGAAACAGAGTGCACCAAACTTTAACCAGTAGGACATCAGGGCTGTCTTACCCCACTTATTATTTTTAAACAGCTTTATTGAGATAAAATTGACATGGAATAACTGAATATATTTCAAGTGTACAGTTTGAAAGATTCTGACATGTCCACCCATGTGGACTCCGTGAGCATATGTACCCATCGCCTCCAAAAGTGTCCTGAGCCCTCTGTCACCACCCTCCTGCTGCCTCTCCCATCCCTCCCCATCGCCCCTGCCGGCCCCCGGGGTCCAGGCCCCGAGTGTGCGGTGAGTTGCTAAGAGTGGCTGGCATTGGAAGCCCTGCTGGGATGGGCTGCTCGTTTTGAGGTGGGATCACTTCTGGGCACGCATCCGCTGGAAACCAGTCCTATTGGCCCACCTGGCGCGGGAGGTTCCCATTTCTCAGATCAATAAACTGCAGCTGAAAGGTGAAGAGGCCCACCCAAGCCCCCGAGGCCTCCTCTGCCGTGGGGTCCCTGGAGGCTCTCGGGCTGCCCCTGCGCCAGCTCACAGCACCGCAGGAGGGCTCCAATTTTAGCCCCCAGCTCCCTCCTTTCCCCGGCTCATCCCACACCCATCACCCCAGCCGCCCCCACCGCAGCTCCGGGAGGACCACTCGGGCTCCACGGTTCTCTCTGCAAACACGAAAGAAGCAGCAGGATGGGCAGGCACAGAGCTAGGGTGGTGTAAAATGAGACCCTCAGGGTCACACTCCGGGCCCCTCATCTCTCCAGGCCCCTCATCTCTACTTAGTTAGAAAACCCCAATGCCAAGGGTCTCAAGGCAGCTGCCCTGCGGCCCCGATGGCAGAGCCCGGGAGTCCCCCTGGGGAGCTCAGCTGCGCGGTCTATCTGGTCCCCGTCACTTTGCCTGAGGGATCCTTTCTGCCTTCGTGTGGCTGCCACATGTCCTCATTTCAGGGGTGTTTTCCTGCTGTGGAGAACGGGGGCCGTTTCTCTGAGTCCCCCCACCCCCCCGAAGGAACACGGAGTTCCTAAATGCTGCCCAGGGCCAGGCAGGGTCCTGTCCTGACACGCCGAGGAGGGAGTGCCATCTGCCCGCGGCCTCCGCGCACGGCCGCTGAATGACACAGCTGTGAGTGAGTGAATTTGCAGTCAACACCGAAATGGAACCCGTTTGGCCCCAAACAGCTGGTGTTAAAACTTTGGGCAACTTCATTTAGTTTTGAAACTGTAAAGTTGCCTCTCTTTCCAGTGAGAGAAACCACATCAGGCTCGTTTACGGAAAAGGTCAGTGTGGTTCTCCTGTACCTGAAGAATGAAGCTGGTTTGCAGTTCCGCCCGAACAGCTTGCCCGGCCTCGTCCCAGCTGTAGGAACCGGCAGAGAGAGCGGCCGTGGCTCCGGGCTCCCCCAGGGCAGGAAAGAAAGGGCAGTGGGGGGCTGTGTCCCCGTGGAACAGGGGGTCAGTGGGGCCTGGCCTCACAGGTCCCGCCTTTGGGAGGCAGAAGGGGCTCAGAGAGAGGTGAGAGATGCAGCCCAGAGCCAGCCCAGGGGCAAGCCCTGCAGCCCGCCCAGGCCAGGGCTTGTACAGACAGTGGGAGCTAGAGCTGGCCGTGCCCTAGTGTGATCACTGATGCTGCAGGGCAAGTTGGCCGCTGAGGGCCCAAGCCAGCAGAGTGGGGGCAGGTGGCTGCTTTCTGTAGCCCAGAGGACAGTAGGAAGAGACTGACCCGAATACACCAGGGAGGGACACCGTAACAGGAGGAATTGTGGACTGCGGCCTTCCTCCTCAGAGCTCAGTCCGGCCAGGTGGAAGGGCTGGTGGCGCTCCTTCTGTCCCCCAGCACCAGCACTCCCCCCGTTGGGGACCCCCACCAGAGGAGGCAGCGTCTGGCTCTGCTGGACGATTGGGCAGCCCCTGCTTCCTTGACCCTCTGGGGCCTTGGGAGCCACCCAGCGTCCCTGTAACAGATTCCCCCAGCCCTCACGTCAGCCCAAGTGGGTTTCTATTGCATGCAGCCGGGAACCCCAACTGAGATGCACATTTGTCTTCGTTTGCCCTAAAACAAACCCTTCCAGAACAGGAGGGGGCCTACCGTGCTTCCTGACCCTGGGACAGTCCAAGGCACCCTAGCTTCGCTCCCAGGCACAATGTCCGCTAATAAAGCTGGGAGTCACCGTCTCGTTCCCTTGTTCGTTCATTTGACAAATATTGATGTACATTGTGGCAGGGGGCCAGGGAGGACGTGCACATGAGTCAGAAAGGAGTGAGAGGAAAGGGCAGCCCAAACGGTTCCCAGGAAAGAAAGAAACATCCTACCTGCGCTAAAGGAGGCCCTGGGGAAGTGGGCTGGGGGCAGGGGGGTGGGCAGTGGCCTTGGAGGAGGACAGGTGCATTGGGGCTGGGGTTTGCTGAGGCATTCTGGATGGGAAGGCAGGATGGGTGCTGGAGCAGTGTAGGGGGGGGGTGGTGGGGATGAATGGAGGGACGACCCTCGGAATGAGGCTGGACGGGTGGCTGGAATCCCTTCCATGGGCCGGCGTCTGAGCCCTCCTGAGCCACCCCGAGTCCCTGGCGCTTCACCTGTCTGTGGCAGGTGGGCTTTCTTAGGGGCGTCCTGATGCGGCAGGTGTGGGAGCAGCCCCTTCCCCGAGCCTGCCCGACAGTGGGCAGACGAAGCCTGCATGATAGAGTCGCCCATGGCCGGTCCTCGGGGTGCACTCACCATGTCCTGGTGGACCCTGCAGGGGACACACCTGGGCTTTTGGGAAGTGGCATGAACTCAGGTGGGTACAGGGGCTCCTGGGAGCAGGGACCGGGTTTCGCTCCCCAGCCCCCTGAGAGTCCCCCCTCGAGAGCCAGAGGGATGTCTGCCCCCCCAGTTCTCCCAGAGGCAGGTGCAGCCTGGAGATAAGGGACCAGCGGCTTCCCGGGGCCCCACACTCCAACAGGGGCAGGCTCCTTCCCAGGGCATCCGGGGAGAGACAGCCTTGCTTGCTCCTCTCCTCTGGAGCCACTCCAAGGCATTTTCCCACTTGCCAGCCTTTCATCTCTGCCCGCCCCCCACCCACCATTACTCCCCAGCTTCTCAAGCTAAAACTCCCAGGAGTCCTCGCTGTCCTCACCCGGTGTCCAGGATGCCCTGCCCTGGTGGATGGCCCTGCCCATGGGGCACCCTGCAGGGCGGTGGGCACAGGATGGCTGCAGCTCAGCCTACAGTCAGGTCAGGGTCCAAGGCTTTTTTCAAACTCCTGCTGCTGGGCCTCACCTCTACTCCACCTGCCCATGGGGTTCGTCGTGTGTTTTGTTCAGCTTTTTGTTTTTAACTAAACACAGGGTTGTACTTCCATAGCTATGAAATGTCACTTTGCTGGCTTTGGCCTGCCCTGTCAAGATGTGTGCAGCCTGGAATCTGTCATCTAAATTAGTGAAATGAATGAGTTAGCCCGCCCACGCCCGTCTCACCTTCTGGTGGAATCCAGAGGCCTGAGGGTCCTCACAGAAATGCTCGAGAAGAATGTGGAACAGGATGGTCCCCTGAAAGCCCGCCAGCCACCACTTGGGGTTCCCACGTTGTATCTCTTGCCCGGCCCCCCCAGGATGTCAGAGAGGACTCCTCAGATGTCTTGGGCTTCTCGATGCCTTCTAACCAGTCCTCCCCAACCCTGAGTCTCAGACCCGCGCGGGCACAGTGTGTGGTTGCTCGTTTGTCACCAGCCACCTGTCCCTTCCTGAGAGCTACCACTGCTTTGAGGGGACAGCTCTTGTCTGCTTCGTGACATCCTGACCCACCTTCCAGGAGCACAGGTCCTGGCCAGGGGTGGGCAGCCTCATACCAGCTCCCTCTCCTGGGACCCAGGGAGGGGCGCAGGCAGAGCGTACCTGGGGGTGACTTTAGGGCCGCACTGCCCATGTTCTTGGCTTCCTGCGGGTGGCCTCTGTGCCCGACCCACACTCCTGGCCCTCTATGGGTGCCTCCAGGTGCCCAGTGTCTGTCTTTAACTTTTCTTTAAGGCAGCCAGTCAGCTCGGTTACCTGTAACCAAGGCTAGTCTTTGCCTCTTCCCCTCCTGATTCAACATACCTTGCTCTGTGAGCCGGTCCTTACCTTTGCCCCATCCAGGGCTTCAGCATCCCATCAGCACTCCATTCTAGAGAACCACGTCAGAGCCCTGGTGTGCAGTGTGTGGGATTCATTCATCCGCCCACCCATCCACCACCCTAACTGTCCGCCCACCTATCTATTCATCCACCCATCCATCCATCCACCCGTCCATCCATCCATCTACCCATCTACCCATCCACCCGTCCATCCATCCATCTACCCATCCACCCATCCACCCATCCATCCATCCACCCATCCATCCATCCGTCCATCCGTCCATCCATCTATCCATCTACCCATCCATCCATCCATCCATCTATCCATCTACCCATCCATCCATCCATCCATCTACCCATCCATCCACCCACCCACCATCCATCTATCTCCCCACCCATCCATCCACCCACCCATTCATCCTGCCCACCCATCCAGCCAGCCATCTGCCCACCTACCCATTCATCTATCCATCCAGCCAGCCATCCACTTACCCACTCACCCATGCTTCCATACACCCACCCATCCATTGATCCATCTGCCCACCCACCCATTTATCCATCTATCTACCCACCCACCTACTCACCCACATATCTAGTAATTAGTCATTAAGCACCCTGGAGTTGCACTTTGAAATGGTGCTTCACGGCCCCCTGTCATCACCCTGCTCTGTGACACCTCCCTCTCCCCCAGCCCTTTCTCACTTGCCCCCTCCCTCAGGTCTGCCCTCTGCTGTTCTTCTCAGCTTCCCTCCCTGTCCTGGGCCTCGCAGGCCCAGGAGCTGGCTGAATGCAGGGCCAAGGGAGGCGAGGCGAGTTCAGTCTAGCCTCCATCTCTTCTGGTGCTGGGACCTCAGGCCATGTCTGAGCCCTGAAGCCTCAGTTTCCCCATCTGGAAGTTGATGATCACAATAGGACCCACCTCCAAGGTAGCCGAGCAAGTGAAGAGCCTTAGGCAGCGCCCGCATGTCATAGGGGCTGGAGTCCCAGTTCCTCTGCATTTTACAGAAGACAGAGGCAGAGGGGCAGGAGTCCTCAGGGCCAAGGGGCCGGCCCTCTCGAGTACACACCCCTCTCTAGCCATGTTCTGGAGACAGGGACTCCAGAACCCCCCACCCAATCTCCCTGCCCCGAGGGCTGCTGGTCTCTCCTTGGGTGTCCATTCTACCCACTGCCCTGTGGGCTCCTCAGGCCTGAGGACGGTAAGGGTCACAAGGGTGTCCACATGTGTCCGTGACGCCCAACAAGGAGTCCTGGAATTCCCAGGACAGCCCAGGCTTCCCAGCTCCAGGCTCCTTCCAGGAATTTGGAAGGGCTGTGCTGGTAGTGGGGTGCTGGGCAGAGGCCCCAGCATATCCTGGGGGGCAGAAGGTGGACCATCAGCCAGACCCTGGACAGCAAATGCGAAGGAGCACCCTTACCCCGCAGCCTCCCGTTAGAGAGGCGGAGAAAGTGGACGTTCAGCCTCAAGAGGAAGAGGAGGCCTAGTGGGTGGGGGGCCCTGGGGGGAAGCTACCCCTGCCCAGCCTCCACCAGATGCAGTCGTGGGCTCGGGGTAAATGAGTGAATTTTGATTTGTGCGATGCACTGCCTGACCAATCATCTTTGATCTCGTCTATTTATCAAGGTGGGAGGGTAGAACACATTCCATGGAACGGTTTGTCAGCTTGGTTGATAACTGGTAACTATTCAGACCAGTGGACGTGGGCCTCCGCAAGGACCCTGGGACGGGAGCCCTCACCCTGTAGGTTGAGCAGGGGAGGGCGGGCAGGGACCCCCGCGAGGCCAGAGGGTGACAGTCCCTGGGCCCTGTCATTGCAGTGCATCACCTCTTCCTGGCCACCGCCTGCCAGGACGCGGACTACAGCACCCTCCTCCAGGAGTCCTGCCTCGCCCAGTTCAAGGTGGACATGGAGGCCATCGGGAAGACGCTGTGGTGTGACTGGGGCAAGACCATCGGGTGAGTCCCAAGTGTCCCCTGATGGGAGGGATGTAGCTCTGGGGGGCTTGGGGCCACAGGGCCTGGTAAGAGGATTCCACTGGAGGCCACAGTGAGGGGTTCTTCACTGCAGTACATGGCGACAGGATGTGGCCATGGCCGGGGACAGACTGAGGACAAAGGAGGGTGCCAGTGACAGATGTGTGTGGACAGCGAAGGGGGGGGAGGAGGCGGTGTCTGCGATGACCTGGGGCCAAGGTGGCCAGTGGGGCCTGGTACCTCGGGGGCCCTGTGGGGGCAGGAGAGGGAGTGTTCCCTCTGGGCCGTGTCCAGTCTGAGATGCCTGTGGCCCATCCAAGGGCAGGTGTCTGGGGGACAGAGGACAGCACAGCCTAGTGCCCAGTGGGCTCTGGGTGGCCGTGTCTCTGTGACAGGAGCCCCACCTTGCAGCGATGTCCTGCTTATTCCCTCAGTCCCTGTAGTCAAGCCAAGGCTGTCCTTCCCACTCCCACTCTGTTCTGGGCTCAGAGCTTCCTGGAACCATGGGCCAGGCTGTCACTGGAGGGGTGCCCCATGGAGAATGGCTGTCCCTGAGCCCCTTCCCCTTCGTGACTCAGTCCTTCTGCCAAAATGCCCTTCTTCCCACCAGGGGCTCATCCGCTGCCTCCCTCGGCCTCTCAGGCCCCAGGCACCCCTGGGTGGGGTTGAGGGTTCTGCCCACCAGGGCCCGGGTGCCTCAGGCTTCTGGAACAGGGGTCCGAACACATGCCATCCATCCTCTAGTCTGTGTTTCTGCTTCAGTGCCCCGGGGCGTCTGGGGGCTCCAGTGGGCATGTAAAGAGAATGGGAAATACCCCAAAAATGCTGAGATCACAGGCTGGCGGCTGACCCTACCAAGTACACATGGTCCACAGGGTGTACGGCCACGACGGGGGCTACAACGTCCCTCCCGCAAAGACCTGCGCCTCAGTTTACCACACACAGGAGCTGGGCACGTCACTACTGCTCGCTTCCCTCTCCTGGAGTCCAGCCCGAGTGGGTGCTCCCTCCAGGGCCCGGGGCGGGAAAGGGGAGAGGCGGCCTCCTGACCCTCGTCCTTCTCTGCCGCTGCTCAGCCTGCAGGGTCTCATCTTCCAGGCTGAGAAATTAATCCTGAGCAAGAACTCGAGCGTGGGCAGGTTGTTAGCAATCAGCACAGCCTGTTCTCCAGGCTCATTGGCCTTGTCCCTCAGCTGAGTGATTTGTGTTTAAAATTAAAGATTTCATGTTATTCGGATCCAGGGAAGACACGGCGGGGCTCCCTGGAGACAAACACTCTCCCCACCTGCTCTGTGTAAGCGATTGTGGGTTTGTGTAGAGGATCCCAAACCGGTGGCCTCGCAGGAGACGGCAGGGTAACGCAGCAGCGTTCTGAAAGAAGCAGTGGTGACATGTCACTAGGAGTGGCAGTCACCACAGCTGGCTTCCGACTGTGCCCAGAGCGCGCACAGGAGTAGTTACCACTCGGAGGGGCCACAGAGGGTTTGAGTCATCAGGGCTGCCTGGTGACACTGCTGGAAATAGAAAGCAGAGGGTGGGGAGTGAGGTTGCTAGGAAATTTCTTTTATTTAAAAAGAAAATCGAGATAATTGAGGGAGCAAGAAGCAAAAGTCCTCATCATAACGGCATCTCAGCAAGTCAGCTAGGCCTGCCAGCCCCCCAGAGTCTGGGACCAGCAGAATCTGGGCCCCTAGAGATGGCCATGTCCTGATCCTGGAACCTGGGTATGTGTTACATGGCGGGCAGAGGGGAAGTGAATTGCAGATGAAACCAAGGTTGCTAACTAGGTGACCTTGAGATGGAGAGATGTTCCCAGATGATCTGGGTGGGTCCAATGTAGTCACAAGGGGCCTTAAATTGTCCCAGCTTTGGCCATTAGAGTGCCTTCAACTGGCTTTTGTGTCTTTTTGACCTGCCCGCATCCTTCTTTGAGCACTTTCCTACTTTCTGGTGCCACGAGATGTTCCATGCTCATCTTGTACATTTTTGGCCCAGGCCTGGAATCGGCCATTTCTCCAAGGAGACCTGGTTCCTTTTATTAAACAGTGATGTTTAGAAGGCAGGATGTATGTACAGTCGTGTGTCGCTTACCAACGGGGATACCTTCTAAGAAATGCATCTCTAGGCGATTTTGTCATTGTGTGGACATCACGATGTACTTAAACCTAGATGGTGTGGCATACTACACACCTAGGCTACATGGTGCTAATCTCATGGGACCACCATTGTACATGCGGTCCGTCATTGACCGAAATGTCGTTATGCAGTGCATGACTGTGTGCACACACACATACATATTCACACCAGGGATTTAGACGTAACCCATGAGACCATGCAAACGCCAGAAGAAATTGTGGGTGAATTCCTCTTTGACTTTGACCTCTGGAAATGCTACATATAATGATATTTATTTCACCGAATTGGCTTACGCACTGGTGGGATCTGACAAGTCCAAATCTGTAGGGCAGGTGGAGACTCCTGGGCAGAAGCGATATGCTACAGCCTCCAGGCAGGATTTCTGAACTTGCTCTTAAGACCTTTCAACTGGCGGGATGAGGCCCCGCCCACATTATCAAGCTTCATCTCCTTTACTTAAAGCCAGTGGAGTGTGGACGGGAACCACGTCTCCAAAACACCCACAGCAACACCCAGATTCGCGTTTGGTTGAGTACCTGAGGACTCTAGCCTGGCAGGTGGACGCGGACAGCTGCCCATCACACTGTGGTCCTGAAAGTCAGAGCTACACTCCGTCATCCCCGCCACCCCTTCCCACTTCTCCCATTCTTTTCACCCCATGCCCGCCCTCCCCCCGTGGGTAACCAATCTCATTGGTTTCTGGATTTTCCTTCTTGTATTTCTTTTGCACAAATGAGCAGCTGTGTATATTCTCTTTCTCGTCTCCTCGTCTTTCTTACATGAAGGGCAGGATGCTGCAGATATTCTTTTTGTACTTTGTTTTCCCTTTTTTTCCAGTTCACAGTATATCCTGGAAATCAGTCCCTCCCAGGGCGTCAACAGCTTCCTCCTCCATCTTCCCAGCTGCGAATACTCCACTCTGCATGGGTTTTTGACCACTTTCCTATGAAGGCACTTGGGTTTTTCCAGTATTTTCCAACTTCAGATAGAGTTAGATGGATGACCTTGTGCATATGCATTTTGTGTTGTTGCAGCTGTATCTCTGGGGTGGGTGGAAGTGGGACTGCCGGGTCAAGGTCAGAGCACAGGTCGTTTTGTGAAGCACTGCCAGTCTCCCTCCAGAAGGGCACCCGCCTGCATCCCCGTCAGCAGGGCGTCGGGGAGCCCCATGTCCCCACAGCCTCGCCCACAGACCGTGTGGTCGGACGTTGGAATTCTCCCCGTCTGATAAAGGAGAAAGGTGTCCCAGTGGTGTGTTCACGCGCATTTCCCTAGTTATGCGTGAATCTGACATCTTTTGTCTAAGAGCCATTCTTACATCTTTTTGGAGAACCGTTTGCTTGTGACTTTTCCATCTTCTATCAGGTTTCTGATCCTTTTTTAAGAGTTCTTTATACGTTGGAGGAGACATTAGGCCCTTGCCTGCGATGTATGTTAGATATTTTCCCCCCGTTTGTCAGTTGTCTGCTGGCTTTGTTTTCGGTGTTTTTGCTGCCGTATAATTATTTTGCCTGTAGCCACATGCGTCCATCTGTTATCCTCTCTGGATTTGAGTCGTAGTTGGAGGGTCTTTCTCTACACCAAGGTTCAGGAGGAACCCACCCATGTCTTCTTCTCGAGCTGGTATGGTTTCCGTGGCCACATCTGAATCCCCGTCCGTCTGGAGTTTATTCTGGAGTGAGAAGTGAGCTGGGAAGCAAACGTCACCTTTTCCCAAATGAGCTGTCCAGTTGCCCTCTCTATTAACGAGCCCATCTTCGCCCTAGTGATTTGAGATGCCACCTTTGGCCTGTGCTGAGTGTCCCTATGCACTTGGCCCATACCTTTATAAATCATCCCTTTTTCAAACCTTCCTCGTAGTACCTGCATCTACAACGTTAACGTCTCCTCTGACACCATTAGTGGGTCCCCACCACCTACGGAATGTTCACCCAATGATCACTGACCTTGTTCCAAGAAGAGTTTATTATAGCTAGCATTTATTGAGCACTTACTGTGTGCTGGGCTTTGTGCTAAGCACATAACATTTCACTTAAGTAATCATTTAAGTAAGGAGCCATCTCAGGAGGCAGGAGAACTGTTGTAACCCCCACTTTATCTGCCCAGGGTCGCAGCTAGGAAGGCCTGTGTGAGTCCAAAATCCCAGCTCCTGGCGCTCCTCAAGGGCCCGAGATGGCTCCCTCCTGATTCACAGGGGAGGTGTGGGGATGCCCTGTCTTTATATAACGTGGCTCTCTGGGAGGTGGATGCTGGCTTTCAGTGGCCATCTCAGCCCCTGCCAGCGTCCAACGGGCCTGGTGAGGTCCATTTGCATTGAGATCCCAACTTGGTGCTCAAGCCTAGGGTGGACTTTCCAGAGTCTCCTGCAGCAAAGAAGGTATGGGGGGTACGGGGGGTCTTGGGGTGAACAGGCTGGTCTAAATGACTAGGTGAAAGGAGAAGAGAGGAGGGACCCAGTGAGAAGGATAGGCACAGTGAGGGATGGAGCAGCCAGGCGTGTGTAGGCGAGAGGGCTGTCACCATGACAGAGCACAGTGTCCCAGGGGGAGCAGGCCCCCGAGGTGGAGGATGGACAGACAGAGAGCCAGGGAGCCGGCTGGCTCAGGGAATTCTCCTGGCTGGGGCTGGAGGACTGAGAGCGAGGCAGGTATGTGACAAAGGGCACAGGCGCTGGGAAAGACGCCTCCCCAAGCCAAGTGCAGCTAAGGCTTGTCAGTAGGGTGAAGATAGCAGCCCAGCAAGCAGAACTTGGCAGTTCTTGGGGTCTGGCGTCCAAGACCAGGCTGAGGCTGAGAGCGGGATGCTCTGAAGGCCAGAGCATCTGCAGCCAGAGCTGCCCAGTGCCTGCTGCCTGAGGTCATGGCTGTCCCAGAGGCTGGGACACATGGCCGAGGGAAGCCTCTGGACTCTCCTCTGAAATCAGAGAAGACTCCAGTTTAAAACAGCTGCACATCAGAGGAGACTCACCTTCCCACTAAATGACACGGACACACGTGAGCCAGCCAGCCTTCCATCAGACGCATACTCAGGAATAGATGGGGAGACGCGGGCACCTAGGGTTCTGCTGGTGCCGCTGGCTCTCTGGTTCCCAGGCTCCCAGTTCTACCTCCCACATCAAACCAGCAGAGAGGAGGGCCTGCGCGAGCCCTGCTCCACTTAGGGCATTGGATGGAAGCGTCGGGTTATTTCCAAAGTGATTGCTTCTCAGCAGCACTGTGCATCGTTGCTCACAGGCAGAAATTTCTCAAGCGAAAGCAAAGGACTGACAAATGCATTCAGGCCTGGTTGCAACAAGAGAACAGTGGACATTCTTGAGCGACCTGCCGTGGGACTGTGGGCCTGCTTTGGTTTTGCATTTCAAGGCTTATAATAGTTAGAGTTGACCCCGACGCTGTAGCTGCCCAGCGTGGTTGTGCGTTTCACAGTCCTGGACGGGGACCCCCGCTCCTCTGCTGGGAGAATGGCTTGGGGTTACTCCTGAGTCCTTTCTCCTTTGAGAACACTTGGGGTGCCTCAGATCCGGCAGGTGTCTGAGCCGTCCCTGCCCCAGGTCCCTGCAGGGTGGGTTCCCTCTGTGAACCGGGCCAAGTCCACCGTGTCCCAGGGGCCAGCTCATTAAACCGCAGCCTTGTTTTGCTAGTGGAAATTTAACATAATTTAGTACTAAATGGGAATATAATCTAATTTGGGGAGCTATAGAGGACATGGGAAAATGTGTCATTAGAAACTCTCATTTCCAGAGACCTTTGTGGGTCTTGGGAAAGGGAAGAAAGAACAGAACAAACAAGAAGAATCTGGAACATGCAGAACTCAGTTAGAAAATGGTTGGTTTAAAGTGACCAATTATTGGGTTTTCTCCCCAAGACAAGAAATGCTGGGTAGATTTAGGAGATCAGGAGTCACCTCTGCTGTTCCCCTCCCTGCAGGCTCTGAGGCGTCACCCTGGGCAGATGTCCGAGGTGGCCCAGTCATCAGAGTCCAGCGGCCCCCAAGAGACCCCCAGCCTTACCTTCGGATCAGACAAGGCACCCCTCCTCCCTGCCCCAAAACTTCCAGATTTGTAAATGCTGCCCATGTCCGTCTCGGCTCACAGCAGCTTCAGTTACACAGTCCTGGGTCTGAGGGTCCCAGGTCCCCATGGCCTGCCTCCCTGGGGATCCCTCTCTGCCATGCTGACCCCCTGCAGGGCCATGAAGAGCCCTCCAGCCTGGCCCGAGGAACATCCCAATTAGGAGGAGGGGTCTCCTGCCCCGGGAGGGGGCACAGCCCAACATGTTAAGTGAAGGACACAGAAGAAATGTCCAGAGTGCCTGCCATGGTGCAGACTTCAGTCCTGAGCCCCAGGCCCAAAGCTCCAGTCCCCATGTCTGCTGACTCAGGCCAGCGCGTTGAGGCCCTGCGGGCTCTTTCCCTGGCCGACTGCAATTCCCCTCTGCTGGAGGAACAAAGAGCTGCCCTTGTGTGTCCCCTTAGAAGAGTCAAGTCAGGAAATTCTTCAGAACTCAGCAGCAGGTTGCAACAGCTGCTTTTGTTTTGAATTCCAACAGGAACTGAGAGGAGGCATCCTTCTTAACTAGAGAGGTCTCTCTGGGGCCATGGGTGGCATCCTGCCTGGGGTTCCTGCTGTGCTCAGCCCATCTCGCCCAGGTCTCAGGATGGACCATGCGCATGGAGGCCCCCTGCCCGGCTGAGATACGTTGCACGGGAGTCCCGCCCACCTGTGCTTTCAGAGCCAGCTCCAGTACCCACGTGGGTTTGCTCAGTGAGGCATCTGCCCTGGGAGTTGCCCCTACCCACGAGTGCTTGGGCTGCCTTCTTGTCTGGAGGACTGGCACAGATGCCCACTCCCACACCCCTCTGCCCGCCCTGGTTGGGGGAATCCTTCAAATATCTCAGAGCCCACCCTCACACCCTCAAGCCCAAGTGCACAGAAATCAGGTGGCCAACCCTTGATCCCTCGGGGCCTTCCAGGAGGGGCCGTGCCAGGAAAACCATCCAGGTGGCCTGTGAAGCCAGGCTGGTTCCACCGAGGACATCACTCCTGCTCCCTGGCCCAGACCTCAGCTCGGGGGCTCCAGCCCTGCGGGGAAGATGCAGGCACAGCCTTTCAGTAGCTGGGGTGAGGGTGGGTGTGTGTGGGGGTGGTGAGGACATCTCGTCCTTCCAGAGCCTTCCTGTCTGCGGCCTCCTTTCACCTTCCACTCGAGTCTTCTGGGTGTGTGTGTCTGTGGAGGGGCCCGAGATGCTTCTCTTGCTGGTTGTCAGCAGAGGCAGGAAGACTGAGTTGGGCCCAGAGCTCTCGGCAGCCACCCCTGTTGTTTGTTAGGCCTAGGCTGTGCCAGGGAGGCATCATGGGACTCAGGCGTTGCTGATGGGCAGAGAAAAGGGGTACCCTTTTCCCCCACCCTCTCAAAGGCAGCTTCCTGACACCCCCACCTAGCTGGTGTGTCAGAGAGGCGGTGGGAATGCCGGCTGCTCCCGGGGGAGAAGTGTACTGCATGCACCACCACAACCCCACAGCACCAACAACGGGGGCCATCTGTGAGCAGGGGTTGCCATGAGGGCAGCAAGGCAAAGGCCATCCAGGCCCCTCTGCCCTGGCTCAGGAGCTCAGCCACATGGGGGAGCAGATCAAGGGCTGGGGATGGGATGAGTGACGTGGGGCAGGACATGCTGGCAAAGGAATGAAGGTGCTTCCTGCCCAGATCTGTGCTCACAGAAGAGGAGGGGATGGGAGGGAAAGGTCTGGAAATCCACTTTCCTCCACCGTGTACCCAGAGCCAGCCCTGCAGTGGGCAGATGCAGGAGAAGAGGAGTCATAGGGACAATCAGAGGTCCTCAGATCGTGGCTCACAGCCCCACCCCATCCCAGCTACATCATCACCCCACCAGAAGGTACCTGTCTTGCTGTGTCCCACCAGCCAGAGGAGTTGTCTTCAGTTGGGGTGTGGGAGGCCATCACGGGCAGCACAGCATTTCAGCCGAGGGTCACCTGGACTCGGTGTGCCTGCTCCATGGCAGTTCTGATGCTGGTTCCCAGAGGGTCTCTTGATGCCCGCTTCTTGGGCTGTGGGGCTTGGAGGAAGGGAGCGAGGAACCCTATTTCCTGTCTCGGAAAGCTTCCAGAGAAATGTGGCCGCAGAGGCCGCTGGCTGAGGATCCCTTGTGGTCGGGGGAAGCCTGGGGAAGCTCTCCTGGCCTTCACTTCCCACACCCAGGGGCCGCTGCATCGTCTCAGCTTCCTGTTCACTCCAGTGCCCACATCTTTCTGGCCCCCGGAGAGGGAACAGATGCTTCCTCAGACACGGCAGAAACTGAGTGCTGGGCCGTGGTGCCGAGCCTGCTGTGACATCTTTTTCCATCAAGTGAAAAACTGATGTCCTGTTTCGCAATGTCCTCAGTTTTGGTGATGAAATCAGGCCTGTGTGTCAGAATGTAAAAGGTCAGAAGTGGGGTGACATTGAGCAGATCCTGGCTGAGCAGAAGAGCAGGCAGGTGGAATTCATCCTGGTGATAGAGGCTCGCTCCACCACACCTCCCTCCCCCGCCTCCCCCTTGGACACACTGCTATGACCCCGCCTTCTCCATGGCCCAGAAAACCCCAGAACCATCCAAGCTGTGCAGATGGGAGTTTGCTGTCCAGGGAGGCGAGCCAGGCTTGCTCACACAGAGCTTCACCGAGCCTCGTCCCATGCAGCTCCAGGGGCTGTCCACACTGGAGGAGGCAGGCCGTGCATGGTGGGAAAGATGGTGACAATGATGAAGCTGTGCCCTGGCGTGTTGTGGCTGGTGTGTGGTAGGGGCTCCCGGGTGGAGGATCATAGCAGATGTCCCTTCCTGATGCTGACATTCACCCCAGGACTCATCCTGCCCCAATAGCTCCCGAAAGCCCAGTTATATGATCTCCCAGGATCCATCCATCCATCAGGCATTCAGTTGGTGAGCATTTCCTGGGGATACACGGGGCCAGGGACACTCGGTCCACTGTGGGGACCTACGGGGGGCTCTGGCAGAGCACAGCAGCCCACCTCCCCGTGCATATTTTTAGGACACCTTTCCCCCCAAGTACCTTAGGGGACGTAAGCCCGGAGACTTATGCACAGGGTGCCCTGTGGGACACACTCTGAGACGGGCACGTCTTAGGTCTCCGTTCCCTCTTCTCCCAGCTGCTTGTCTCAGTTAAAAAATGGAGAACCCACTTGCTTAAAAATACACTCCTCTTGAGGAGCAAGAGACGGTGAGTTTACCCTCATGGCCAGAGCCGGGTGGAGGCAGCCAAGCCCAAAGGCAGGAAGGCCAAATTAACGTGTCCTGATTTTCCCAGTTATGCTTATGTGGAGCTGTGCCCAGGTTTTCGCTATTATAAATGATGCTGTTTATAAGCAATGGTTTTTGTTAATAGGAAATTAATACAGTTAAGCCGCAGCATGGCTACTGACAGATGAGTGGTGTGGTTCCGAGCCTGGGAAGCAAACCCAGGCCACCAAAGTGGAGCTTGCCAAACTTAACCACTAGGCCCCCGGGGCTGGCTGTAAGCACTTTTGTGCATATAGCCTTACTTGTTTCTTTGACTAATTTCTTTGTTGAGAATTCTTGCAAGTGGGCTTATGGCCTCATGTGCCATGAACATTCTATGAATCTGGATAGGTTTTGCCCAATCACCCTTTTAAAGAATTTCGCTAATTTATTGTACCAGCAATGTACAAAAATATTTATTTCCTCATGGGTTCCCGAGTATTGAGTTTGTAAAGATTTTATTTTTGCAGGTTTCAATGAGATTTCCTCTTTTTTTTTTTCATTCGCCCTCTTTGGCTGTTTGGAAGCTATTCTCCTATAGTTGTTGGCAACTTGTTTTTTCTCAAGCGCAAATTATCTGACCATACGATTTGCTACTTATCTTTTGAGTCATTGGGGGGATTTTTAACCTTCTTTTACAAACTCTTGAACATGGTAGAGATTAGCATCTGTCATTTTGTTCTAAATATTTTCTCTTCATATCTCATTTGTGTTTATTTTGGTGATGTCTGTTTTCCATGTTTTAGTTAATTAGGCTTAGTTAACACACATGCCCCAAGTCATGCCTCAGAGGTCTGTGATTTTGGCATACTCTTATCTGTTCCACAAATCCAATTGTCGCAATTGCAAGAGAGTCATATGGCCACAATATTATGTTCTGTTTCTATTTAGTTGTCCTGTGTTTGGAAATAACATTTATCTTCTTAACACAGTGGGTAGTTACTCTGAGACACAAATTAAAATTTATGTCCTTCCTACCTCAATTATCCTTATATAATTTGTTAAATACTATTTCCTACCTTCATTGTTTGGTTATGCTTAATTTAACACATAATACATTCTTGTATGCATTAGAGCCTATTTCAACTAATTTTTACTTAGGTTTTGGGGCCATACTATACTATTTAAATGACCACAGCTTTATAATATTTTCCGTGACGTAGAAGATTTCCTCCTTCTTAGTGTGTTTATTTTCATTATATTTCACACTATATTTTGCTTTCTTTCATGTATTTTCTGCCTATTTTTCCTAGAGAACCTAAGAATCATTTTTGTCAAATTCCATAAAAAGTCATATTGAGATTCTAATTGAGATGGCCGATCGTCAATCAGTCAATCTTGGGCAGGGCTGTTGGGTTCCGCCTTGTAGCAATTAGTACAGAAACCGTCATGGACGGTTGAGGGAGAGCCCAGGCATGGGGCTCCGAGAGGGACCCACCCAGGCCTGAAGCCTGCTGAGTCCATCACTACTTAAACTCTCTTTCCTCCCCAGGAAAATGGGTTTAATAGGATTTGCTTCACTAACAGTTCCTGATTTTCCTCTGTGTGAGTTTCCTTAATCAGGTTTTAGGATTAGAGTCACATTCGCCTAACAGAATACATGCACTCGATGATGTTGGAGTCAAGGGTGGGGAATAATTTATGTGACTTAAGAATTATTTGTTCTTAAGAAGTTTGAATGAATTCATCACCAAAACCATCAGATCTAGATGGTCTGGGAGATTTCTTTCTCCAGTTTTTTCCTCCACTATCGATTCATTTTGGCTTTCTATTTCTTGTTTAATGTTTGTAGTTCAGTTACGTGTATTTGGCCTATATCCTTCAGATTTATCACTAAAACATAAGGATGCATTGTATTCCTTTAGATGTTTAATATTCTATCCAAGTTTTGTTTTACCTGTATGTTTTTCTCCTCCTTTTTTCTTTTAGATTCATCAAAGGGAAATGAGGCTGCTTTTTCATTAATCATGCACATTTTTATAGTCTTTAGAGAATATACTAGGTTTTACATAGTAATGCCTTTTTAAAATTTTTGGCTTTAACTTTTATCAGTCACTTTTCCCTCTTTTTTCCTGTTTTAAAAAATATTTGCTTCTTTCCGAAGATACAATTTAGATGCTTAGTTCATCGTTTCTCACCTTTTTTCTTTTTTTATCACAATAAAGGCATTTAAAGCTGTGCTATTTCTCCCTAAGGACCGTCTTCACCACTTTCTGGAGATTTCGATATGTCTATTTTTTCGTTGTATCTTCTTATAGACAGTTACTGCCTTCTTGCTTTTCTTCTTCAGTTTTTTCGTTAGGAAAGGAAACGTTAATTCTCCTGTTTTATTTCCCTTTGATTCTTAGTCTCCTCTTCTATTGCTGCAGTGAGAGAACATAGAGTAAATAATGTCTGCTTTTGCAGTGTTTTTGCTATTTTCTTTGTGATCTAATATATGATGCCCTTCTGTGAACATACCATGAATTCTTGGAAATGAAGCTTGTTCCATTTATTCTCCTTAATTCCCACCAAAACAACCATTTAGTCTGCATTGTTGTGCTATTGAGCTCCTTTCTGTGTTTCTGAATTTTTTGTGTACTTGATAAGGGAGTATTAGATTCTTCAATTCTGATCATATTGTTATTGTTTCTATCTTATTTTTCTAGCAGGTTCTTATGTATATAGTTTGCTCTGTTTTTATAGCATTTGAATTCCATGTTACTTTGCTGCTGTTATCAACCACGAAATATCATTGTATCTCTCGTTAACTCATTGAATAGTTTTTGCTTTAAATTGCTCTTCGCCTCACATGAACATTGAAATCCCAGTATTTCAACGACTTGAAGTCTACTCATAATTCTTTTTAGTCTTCCAATATAATTCTGTTTTAACTCTCTCTCTTGCAAACAGCTTATTGCTGGATTTTATCTTTTCATCTGGAGAGAGACGAGCCTTGTAACCAAGGAAATTACATCACATCGTATTTGTCCTTTTTTGCTCTATTTTCAGGCACTCTATTTCTTGTCTTGATTTTCATCTTTCTACGCTGCTTTTTTTTTCTTTTCTCCCCATTGTTGAAACGTGATGTGTTATCTTTTATCTTTAAAATGAGGCTGAAATATTGGCAAGCTATTTCTCACTAAGCCAGCCGTGAAATGTGAAACACAGATGTTCTTATTCCTGTATTGATTTTCTTACATGGTCAAACCACGGACTTCGCCCTCCCCTCGATGCAGGAACAGCAGTCTCTCTCTCTCTCTCTCTCTCTCCGGCCTCCTCCTTCCCTCCCTTCTTCCATCCTTTCCTCCCTCTCTCCCCCTCCCTCCATTTCCTCATTGATTTCAATTAATATTCTAAAACCTACTTCTTCCTTTCTGTCCTCTGTTTTGGTTTCATTTTTACACTGCCCTGTTCTGACTTCCATCAGTCATAACCCTTGGTCTGAGAGGTCTCTCGGTTACTTATCTTTGCAAATAGGCTGTTCGCTCAAGAGTGTCTTATTATTTTTAACATCATCATCCCCTTTTACATGGATCTTTTCAATCCAGGTGACAGTTTGAAGTGGATCCTAGAAATAAGCCGTGTGATTCATACATTCTCAGAATTCAGAAATTTCTAAGGAGATCTTGGCTGCCTTTGTGCCTGAGCGACAGCTTGGCAGGGTAATGGATCTACGGTGAGCAACCACATTTTCCGAAGTTTACATGGCTGCTGTTCCCTTGTCTCTGGGTTTGTGTTATGTCATCAGAGAAGGCAGAAGTGGTTTTGATTTGTTTTTTTCAGTATGACCTCCCTCTTTCCGTCGTGGTTACTTGCAGGTTACGAGAACCAGGGGACCAGGAAGGGACAGCAAAGGCACGGGGCAGGCAGGATGTGGCCCGGAGCCCCTGTGACTGCGTGGGGTCTGCCTGTGGGGGGCCCTTTGTGCAGCTCTCAAGACACACATTCTCAGACCCTAGGCAGCCAGCACCACTGGGGATGTAGGCTGACAGTTAACACCAGGGAGAGACTCCTTTCCAGTTGGCCCAGGGGCAGGTTGGGGAGAGGATGGGAGAGCCCTCCCGGAAGCCAGGAGGGTCTGAGGCTCTTCAGAGCCCCTGCAACACTTATTTCTCTGTGTCCTCATCCTCCTGATGCACTGGGGCTGCTCCATGGTCCAGGCTGGTGTCCCAGGATGGTTTTGATCCCGGCGAAGCCCCCGTGGCTGCCTGGAAGCTTTTCCCTTGCTGGGGGTGGCGGTGGCCTCACCTCCTGATGGGAACGTGTTCGCAGGAAGGAGAGACAAAGTGTCATCAGGCCTGGGGCCAGGGGTGGCCTTCTCCTGCCTGCATCTTGGCAATGTTCCTTCTCCTTTAAAAAGTTAGATGAGGGCACCTTGGTCCCATCAAGAGGTCCAGAACCAGATATTTAATAGGCTCAGCAGCTGTTTGCTGAGGACTTAGCAGGTGCTGGGCTGATGGTCCAGCTGCTGAGGAGGCTATCACACTCCCGGCGGGGGGAGCCCCATCAGTAGGTGGGGATCGGCCCCCAGCTCCAACCCTCCACCGGCTGTCAGGGCCACCCATTGGGAACCTGGCACAAGACCACTCTGCCAGTTGGTGAGGCCTTCTGCCCAGGGTGAGGACAGAACAAGAAGCTATCAGGGCACAGAGAAGCCACAGCCACTGTCCCCTCTCCTGGTGGCATAGTGAGCTGACCTGGGATAGTGCCACCCTGCCCAGAGGTCACCTTCACGGGACCCTGGGGGATTCAGGCTGCCCACCATGCCAGCATGGCCCACCCTGATGCCACTACACACCAGGCTGCCTGGGGAGTGTCTTTATGGACCAAGAAACTGATGGGGAGGGCAGAGGAGGGACCTGAACCCGGGCCGGCAGGAAGCTCCAGACCCCACTCCTCCATTCTGCCAAGACCACGCTACACGGCGTAGAGAGCCAAGCCGGAGCTGGGGCGGGCCTCCCTGCCTGCTGCACACCTGGAGACAGACCCAGGCTTTAACCTTGAGTCACTCCTGCCCATCCCAGGGAGGGAGTCGCCCCTTCGGGAATGGTCCTGTCACCAGGCCTGAGGGCAGGCTTCCTGCGGGAACAGTGGACACCAGCAGAGTGTCTGCCTCGGTTTCCTGGTTGTCACTTCAGGCCCCTTGGCAGCTCCTAATCCGGGTCCCGACCTCTGGGTGTTGTGCTGGGCTCCCTGGCTGGGCTCATTCAATGAAGCAGGCCCAGGAAGGGTCTTCTCTCTGTAGCCAGCTACCTGCACATCCGACAGTGCACGAAGGGCCCCTTCTAGCATATCTTGACGGCTCCTCCTGTGCAAGGCCGTGCTGGCATAGGTTCCATGTCTGTGTCTCACCTCCTGGCAGGTCTCGGGGCTCCATCGAGTTGGGAGGGAGACGAGAGGCCGAGCACTTGTTCCTTCCCTCAGCTGTATGCACTCGGGGCCGGGTTCTGGGGAGACGGAGAAATGGTGCCTGCCCTGGCTGGGCTCTCAGTCCACGGCGGCGGCTCGCCCACAGCTGCGCGGTCAGTGATAGCGGGTGCCCATAGGAAGGGTAGTGGTCACCTCGGAGGGGCCTTCTCAGCCTTGCTGTGACTGCCTCCTATTGCGCGTGGGGACTCATACCCCCTTGCTGTGAGCCAGGAACCACTGCACCCATTTTAAAGGTGAAAGCCGGGAAGCTCAGTGCTCAAAGCCCCACCCGCAGTGTTCCATGGCATAGAATGTTCCACACCCTCCCCTTCCTCCCACACTCAGTGGTGCCCTGAGCTCCAAACCGTGTAGGACTGGAGCAAGAGGGACGCAGATGGAGGGGGCCACCTGGACGAAGGCAGCAAGTTGGCAGGCCTGACAGTGGGACCGAGGGTGGATGAGAGGGAAAAGCCCTTCCTTCCAGCCGCGAGCGTTGCTTCACAGGGATAACGTCCCCAGGGTGTTAGTGTCCAAATATAGCGCCCCGGCTGTCATGCCTAATCCTGGGACTCAAGCACGTGTGCGCACCCGTGTCCCGGCCAGGGTGGGAGTCCTGGGGCCCGGCCAGGCTGGGTGTGGCTAGCCCGGCAACTTTGCCTCCCTAGACCTGGGTGTCGGCACGGGGGTCCCAGGAGATCCTCCTGGGGGTTGCAGCGAGGCCACAGTGGACACAGTTCCAGGATCAGCCATGTTTCCCTGAGTTCTCAGCCTCCCGGGAGCTGGGATCACCTCCGGTGCAGACACTCCCAACCCGCTGGGCCCTGGGAAGATGCCCGCTGATCTTTGAAACCGCGGCTTCGTCTCCGTGAGCTGTGGAGCCCAGGAGCCTGGTTTCTGCGCGGGCCTGTTCTCAGAGGAGACACTGTCCCTGCCCGCCCGGTGGGCCCCCCTCCACGGAGATCCCGGCTGAGCAGCTCCAGGGTCTGTGTCTGGCACCAGACAGGGCTGCACATGGAGCCAGGAACGGACTTAGGAACCTCGCTTCCTCCTTGGGCGGAGCTGCCCGGATTGCCTCCCACTCGGAGCAGATCCAATAAAACAGGAGCAGTGGAGGGAGGCAGAGGAGGCAGGAGGGACACGTGGTGCCCAGGACACCCCCTCCCCGAGAGGGGCTTCTGGGGGGAGCAGGGGAAGCAGCGACCTATGTGGAGGAGCCAAGCAGACCCCAAGTCAGACCCCTGGGCCACCTACCTCACTGCCACCTCGGATCACTGGCACAGTCACCTCCCCAGCTCCGTCGTCTGTAGGGAGAGGATAGGACCCCGACTCTTGAGCTGTTGTGAGGAGTAACCCTACTGTGTAATTAGGTGTTATTGTGTCTTGCCCCTTGAACAGCAGAGGGCCAGGCCATTAACCGTCATGGGGGTATGCAGTGTTGCCCCCAGAGGCCACAGCTGGCTGCAAGGGGGGCATGTTGGCGTCTACCTCAGCCTAAGAAGGTCCCTGTTCTGCATGCACAGCTCCCCAAATGGCTCCCAGGTGGCCCTCTTAGTTACCGGGTGTCCATCACCCAGGGGCACCCAGACTGGACCTGACCTGTCCCCAGGGCCCAGCATCGCATGCTCCCAGCAGGAGCGAACTGCTTATGGACAGACTGACCAGCCCCAACTGCAGCCAGGTGGCTGGAGAGGTGGGTGGTGAGCTCTGTCCACCCCGTCGGGGTGCCAGCCTCCCGCTGCATCTCTGCAGCCTTCGGTCCCTAGAGTCCGATCTCCCAGTGCGGTGCCCCCAGCCCCCTGGCCCCCTCCCGGGCCTTCCTGCTCCTCCATCGTGGGTATTTCTCTGCAGGCTGGGCCCAGCCAAGGAAGCCTGGGGGCTGGCAAGGAGCTGGTCAGTGTGGTGGCAAAGCTCTGTATGGTCCACTAAACTCTGTTCAGATCTTCTGGAAACACGGTAAACACAAGTGTCCCCTCAGTTGATAGCAGTCACCTTAGTCGGGGCTTTCCCTGTGGGGATGGGGGAGTAGGGACCATCCCCTCGTATGCATTGGCTCCTTGGTTTCCATCTCAGCCCTGGGGCCGGTCTTCCCAGATGGAGATACCGCAGCTCACAGACACTGAGTCTTTTGCCGAAGGACACACAGCAGCTTGGCAGGCTGTGTTCTCCCAGGGCAGCTGGCTGAGGTGGAGGCTGAAATCCAGCTTGTGCCCTGCTGGCTGAGCTGCACACCCTACCTGGAGGAAGGGGTGCCCTTCCGCATTCCACACAGGGCCCTGCACGGCCCCGTGCGCAGCCCGGCCTTCAGGTGGCCTCTGCATGTTGCTTCCAGGTGGGCCCAACCGGTCTGGGTGCAGAGCTGAAGCATCTGCTCAGGGCGTCCCCCTCTCCGCCACCAAAGTGTGCCTCCCCATTATGGGGTCCGAGAGGCAGGTTGTAGGGGCCGGCGGTGGACACTTATAGCTCTGAATGTACAGACTGTGCACCTGTGCTTCTGAGCAGGGTGTGTACAGGGGGCCTTGGGACTCCCCACCGCAGATCCCGTATCCAGGCAGGACCCCCTGATATCCCCAGGGCTCTCTGTCCCCAGGGGCTCCAGGTCAGCCCTGGCTAGAAGGAGCCGTGACCTCCACCACCCGCCCTCCTGGCCCCAGGCTTGGGGAACAAGGGCTCCAAGTGGCACCCTCTGGTGGGCCCTGGGTGGCAGGCATGTCACCCTGTTTCATTCATTCACGATGGTGCACTGAGCCCTGTGTGTCTGCACAGGGGCCGGGGGTAGCAGGGAACCAAGCGGGCATGCCCTCCCCTCCCCAAGGTCACAGTCCAGGGAGGAAGACAGACAGCAAATGGGCAGCCACAAGAGGGTGAAGAGGGATGGGGCGGGTACTAAGTGGGAGCACTGGCAGGCCCAGAGGAGGCAGCAGGGGGACATATCCAAAAGTGCCAGGCCCGAGAACTGAGTTGGAGGAAGCAGATGCCCGCAGGCCAGGGGCTGGGGGCAGCAGGCTGGGAGGGTTTCAAGAGGAGAGCCATGGGCCTCGCCACCCCCTACTGTACAAGCCGGGGTGGGAGAAGCTGCTTCTCTCCAGAAGAGGAACCCTGAAATCCATCCCTGCGCGAGGGGCCACAGGGCAGGTCCTTCCTAGGTGCTCCTGAGAGGCAGATGGAGACGAGGACGTGAAAGGAGATGGCATAAGACTCGGGAAGCCAAGTCTCCCCGTGTCTGCAGGACACTGTGGGGTGGGGGGTGGATGGACGGGTTCCAGAGGGAGTGAGGATGTGGGGGAAGGGCCTTTGGGAGCACTGAGCCCCCGCCCAGGGCCTTGTCTGTGCTGTGTGAGCGGGGAATGCCCCTCTGTGCAGCGTCTCCCAAGCTTGATTGACCCCAGAACCCTATCTTACAATTTTCCTTTGTAGAATGTCTCGGGGGATAGGAAAGCTGGGCTGGCTTTGGGCCAGAACAAGAGAGACACGAGGGGAGAAGTTCAAAGCCAAAGACCCAGCGGGTTGGGGAGGGGGAGGAATGGCGGGAATGGGGCCGCAGAGGATGTGTCCCGTGTCTGTTTCCCACAGTCCAAGGGTGGCGGGGTTCCTGGGTCTCCCCTGACCCCTCACTTCTGCTAGTTATCAGCCGATGCATCTCCCGGATGGCATGCCAGTGTTGCCTCCTACCCAGCAGTGAAAAAAATTGGCTCACTTCCTCTTCTTAGCTGGAACCCTCCCAAGGGTCTTTGTTGTCTGCTTTATTCATATTCTTTATTTTCTAAGAGAAGGGCGTTCACCCACCTCGCTAAGTAAGAGCCCAGTGGCCAGGAAGGTACAGCTTAGCCGGGGAGCTGGTGAGGAAGACTGAGATGGAATTGGCCTCGGCCAGTCAGTGAGGTTTCCATGAAGCCGGTTGTGTTGTCTGGGTTATTTGTTAGTGGAATCCTCATAGCGCGTGCACAATGCTCTCATTTCTTGGACGGGGATGGAGCTGGCAGTCCCCTGTGCTCCCTGGGAAAATGGGTTTGCCGAGAAGTCAGAAGTCCCTGTTCTACCACTTAAAGAGATAAAGCGTAGTGGGAACCTTGGAAAAATTCATCTGAAAGTGTGCATTTGCACACAGTGCTCACCTTACCCCATCGACACTCTCCGGTGGGTCTGCCCTGGGCCAGCAAAAATGCACAGCAACTCCCACCGCTCGGTCCCAGCTGACTGTCCCAGTTTGATTGGATCTGTCTGACCCCCCTGATTACAGAGGGTTTCATTGTGCAGCGTCCATGTTCCCGCCACTCCCGCTGCAAGTCCCAGGGGTGCAAGGAGCCACATGGAGTGAGATCCAGGCGCACAGCTCACTCAGGTCCCCCTGACCCGGCACCCATTCCCAGGCTGACAGCAGCATACTGAACTGATGTGTTTTTAATCAAACAATTCACAAGACTTCCTTATACGTTCCCCATAGCGTCAAGGACAACAACAGACGCCTTGTCCTGCGCTGCCTCCAGGCAGGGAGGCGGCCGCCCTGGCTCAGGGTCGCGTGGGCCTGTGGTCTGTGGGAAAAGTGAACCCCGTGCGCTTGGTTATCGCAGTGCAGGCGCTCGGCCCCTCCTGGGTGGTCGGGGGCCCTTTGGAGAGATGAGCTGGCCTGGTGCGCTCACTCGGAACCTCACGCAGGCCGGGCCAGGCCACGGCACAGCTTTCTGTCACCAGAGGAAGTAGCCCGGTGAGTGGCCACCCCCTCCCTTCTTTGGAAAGCTTCCTCTGTGACTATTTATGAAGCCTTGGTGGGAACCCCGACACCAACAGCGGAAACCACAGGGGAGAAGGCGGAGCTGACCACCTGAAGGTCCAGCCAACGGATTCCTGCCTGCGACGGAAATGCCTCTAGGGTTCCGAGGATAAATGCGATGTTTGCTATGGATCTGAGAGATTTTTATCACATTAAGAAAAGAACCTCTGAGGGGTTTACAAGATTGAGGTTTTTTAAAATCAGAAACAAATGTTGAATTTTATCCAATGCCTTCTCACCGTGTACTGAAATGATCTTAGGTTGTTTTCCTTTGACATATTGGAGTGTGATTTTATAAGGACAGGTTGAAAGCATTCCTGAAAGAAACCCATTTTCCAGCGTTCTGTACGGCTGGCTTAAACTGGCTGGTGTTTTGCGAAGGACTTCTGTGTCTGTTTATAAGCAAAAGTGAAGGACGTCTGTGGCTGTGTGCGTGCGAGCTCCGAGGCACGTGGGCTTGCCGTCTTACAGGGTTGGGATCCAGGTTTTGTTAGCTTTTTAAAAAGAAGTGGGAAGCTTGACATCTTTTTCTATGATCTTAAGAATTTGAAAGAACTGCTTGGGTCTAGCAGCTTTGGTGAAAGGAATTTTTTAATAACATTTTCTGGTTTTCTTCTCAGATTTTTTATTTTAGATCAATATTTGATAGTTTATAGTTTCCCAAAAAGCATCCCAATCTGTCAAGGATTTTCCAATTTTTAACGTACTTTTTTGCATGTTAATTTCTTACTTTTTCTAATCTTCTCCTGTCTGTGGTTTTGTATACCTGTGTTTTCTCTGCTTTTTTCCTAGGTTAGACTATCCAGGAATGCGTCATTCCATTGTAGCTATTTTTCTAAAGAATCAGCTATTGAATTTACTTATTCATATTCCTGTTTTTAAAAGTATCAGTAAATATTAGCTTTTAATAAGTATTAATGGATTTAAATTATTTGCCCCTTGAAGAGGTTTATTTTGTTGTTCTTTTTAAAAATGTCTTGATTGGGATACTTCGTTCATTTATTTTCATTTCTTTTTGTTTAGTAATAAGATAATTTACAATGGTGGATTTTTCTCAGAATTCTGTTTTGGCTCTATTCCGTTAAATTTTACAGGTAGTATTGCCATTACTGATTTCTTAATAGCCATAATTGAATTTTTAAATTCTTATTTAATCCCAAAATTATGAGTGAACTTCCATTTCTAGAGATTCAGTTTTTTAAAAATTTATGCTTTTCTTATTAACTTCTAGTTTTTAATATTGTAGTCAAAGAATGTTGACTTAAAATTTTGTCGCGTTTTTCTCTGCTGCCTAAATAGTACCCAGGGACGTTTAAGAGGATCGTTGATTCTCTGTAGACTAGAAACTTGGTCATATGGTCACCGAATCAGGTTTATTAACTTTATTTTTCATTTTTATCCCAGTTTTTCGCTACTTAACCTGGAGAGGTGTGTTCAGGTCTCCCACATGAAGGTGTTGTGGATTCTGTCATGTTGCTCACAGCTGTAGGCTCTCTGCGCCATGGAGCTCTCCTCGCACCTTCTCAGGGTGGCATGGCCCTCTTTGCCCACTGACTGCCTTTGCACTGGGCTGTGTGCTGTGTCTGCTAAGACGACCTTCCCTGCTCTCCTCCTGTTTCTGTCCCGCCCCCGCTTTTGTTTCACTTTGCCTTCGAGGTGACCGCTGTGAACAGGGCAAGTGGGATTTTGTTTTCTTCTTACACTGTCCCTGCCCTCATGGTGTTTGCAGTCTAGTTGTTGAAACCAACAGTGAGTGAATAATCTGATGGATTACAGTACAGGTGCACAGAGAGACGCATCTATGAAGGAAAACCCTGCTTTACGGGGGAGCCAAATGAGGCCGAAGTGATGTTTGAGGGATGAGCAGAGGTTGGCCTTGTGAAGATGGGGTTAAGAGCCTTCCAAGTAGAAAGAGCAGCATGTGCAAAAGTCCTGAGGCAGAAACATAGGCCAGTATGGTTAGAATGTGGCCAGTGAGAGGGAGGGGATATGGTTGAGAGTGAGGGCCTTGTGAGGACTTTTGAATCCAGAACAAGGGAGCATTGCAAGGGTGCAAAGATGTGGACACTGGGCTAGGGGAAAGGCAGAGCTGTGGCCAGGAAAGCCAATGATGGGCTGGACCCACCGTGCAGAGGAGAGGAAAGCGGGGGAGAGGTTGGATGGCCGCCCCTGACTAAGCTGGGTGGGGAAAGCAGAAAGGGTGCAGAGGTGCCAAGGCCCCTGGCCCATTTTCAGTACAGATGAGTGGGAGCTGGTATTAGAAATGTGAGTTGCTATAACCCACAGAGACCGGTCACTTCTGCCTATTCCTGGTCACAGTGACATGGCTGCAGGAGGGGAGGGGAACCCCCGGAAATGGGAGGAATCCGTGACAACTCAGGGATTGCGCAAGGCTTCCCCGGCGTGGGGGATGGGACTGAGGTGGGGCACTGGGAGTCAGGTGTGTTGGCAGCCGGATGTGGACAGGACCAAGCTTCCGATGGAAGCGGAGGTGTCACAGGTGTCACGTTGCAGTCGCTGGTCTAGCGGGGAAGGAGCGCTGCAGGGTGCAGGGCCCCTCCCGCGGCGGGCGAGGTCGCGCCAGGCTGCCGAGGGAGAGAGAAGGCTCGGGAGCCTGCAGGGAGGTCCTGGGGGGTTGGCTGCGAGGGCCGAGGTGGGGCGCGGAGGAAATGGGGACCCGAAGGCAGGAGACCAGGGAGGGAAGGTCTCCGGGGAGGGGGCGCCATCTGGTGGCCTCGCCCTTCCAATAAGGAGGTCATGGGTCACGAGTAGGAGCCGAGGGGCTGGCTGGAGCTGGCAGCAGAGGACGCAAAGTGGGGTTCTGCCCTCGGAGCCCACCCCTGCGCCCACCCACCCATAGGGCCCTCCTGCCCCCGGGTCCCGGCGCCCCTTGGGAACCGGGTATCCAAGCCCCCAGCATCCATGCGAGGACCACGGTGATGTGCGTTCTACGCACCAAGCAATAGAGACCTGAGAGACCGACCCAGCCCAGCTCCAGCCGAGAGCGAGAGCGGTGGGGTGGAGGGAAGCCGCCGGCCGGCCCGCCCGGGCCCTGGGGGCATCAGGAACGGGGGAGGGGGGTGGCTGGACGTCCCAGGCCCTGCCCGCCTTCCAGGTGTGCCACTGCACTCCTGCGTGACATCTGTTGGAGGGTCCCAGCCCCCGGCATTGCCACCTGGAGCAGGGCTGCCAGCCAAGTGCCCCCCAGGTCCTGGGAGGGGGGTCCCAGAGCTCCTTGCCATGCCTGGCATGGCCAGGGGAGAACCTGCTATGCGGGGAAGCAGAGTGCGAGCGCAAGGGGGGCGTCCCGGTGGTGGGGGACACTGCCCCGCCCCTGGGGCAGGATTTCCCCCGCCCAGCTCTGGGCAGAAGTTAAGTTAAGGAGAGGCAGAAATGTGGCGTGCTGGGAGCGCGCTCAAAGAGGGGCAGCGTCCCCGGGGACAGGGCTCCTCGGGTCAGGGGAGACAGGGCTGGGGCCAGGGCCGCTCTGTGAACCCTGGGCGTGGGCCCCTGGCCAAGAACGGTCTGCCGCCGCCCCCAACACGCCTCCCACCTGCTCGGGATCGTTAGAATAGCAAGCACATCAGCGTCCCCCGGACAGAAGGCCCCCTGCCGTCACAGAGAGGAAGAAATGAGCGCCGGTGGCTGCAAACGCGGTGACATAGACGTCCAGTTTCCTACAGGCTTTTCTCCCAAATAAGCTTTTAAAAAATATAATTATAAAAATAATGTATGCTCGCTGTAGAAAACTTGGAAAAGCCCCAAAAAAGTAGAGCTAAGGGAATGAAAGTCCTTCCTATCACTGCCCTCTGGTGGTGAAAAGCCGTCTTAACAGTCTGGTGCGTTCCCCTCCTGCTTGGACCGTTTTATGCTGAAACCACCTTGCTTCTATCATTTGGGCTCACACTCTTCTTCTTTTGTTCAACATTGCAACATAAATATTTTCCTACATCTTAAAAATTTCTTCCTATGTATCATTTTAATAGCTCCCCAACAGAGGCTCTGATAAGCAGTTTCTTTCATCACTGTCCTATTTTTCCCTGTTTTTCATAATTATAAATTTGCAATGAACATCTTCTTACCTTACTTTTGTCTACATTTTACATTATTAACTTAGGATAAGTCCCAGAAATAGAATTACTGGGCCACAGTGCATCCATGATTTTGAGGTTATTGATACATATTGCCAAATTGCTTTTCAGAACAATTTTACCAGTTTATCTTCTATTAGTAATGAAATGAGCCCCTGCCCATTTCACTCTACCCTCACCAGCATGGAGTATTCTCGTTTTAAAAATGGGTTTTGTTTGGATGTTTGCTTTTTTTTCTTTAACGGTAAGGGCAAACGTTTTTTCAGATGCTTATTATTCATTTGTATTTCCAGAAGAACTATTTCGCCAAAAGCATCATGGGTAGCCTTCTCTGTGACTTGCACCCACCCACACGCCTCCCCATCTATCTGAACGCCCCTATCAGTCTGGTACTTGGACAGGCTCCTCAAACCACCCTCGGATGGGTCACCTCCACCTTCTCCTGCACTGACTGCCAGGACGCCGGGTGGTGCCGCCTCTCCTGTGCCCAGCAAGTATTGAAAGCTGGGAAGCCACTAGGTTGTGAATTGTCTCCCAGGTAGATGGAGCCAAATACCGGTGCAGAGAAAGCCAACCAAAATCCAACAGTGGCTCCTCCTCAGACTTTTGAGGGCTTAGACATCACCTGGTCAACTTTTGCTTGAGTTAATAGAACAAGAAATGTATACATTAGGACCCGCACACCAGTTGTCGGGGAGGGGGGGTGAGGTGTCCACTTATTGGGCCCCTGCTGTATGTCAGGCCCTTGACCTCATTCAACTTGATCTCCCAGTAACCCTGTCAGGTGGATACCTGGCTCTTCATTTGAATATAAGGAGACCAAGGCTTGGATAAGTGAGGTGAGGTCCCCGGGATCACTCAGGATAAGAGGAGCTGGGGTTTGAACCCAGTTCTGTAGGATGCCAGGGCCCTGGCTCAGATATTCCACATCCGGGCCAGTCCGGGCTAACTGGAGGACAGCAGCAACCACAGGTGTCCCCAGAAGAGACAACTCGGCTGCGGCATCAGTGGGCGCCTTCCTGTCAACAGACAAACAACCGTGAATCATGGTGACAGGAGCCTTGACTTGGGGCTCAGACATATTGAAATTCCCACTATGCTGTTCAGAGCGTTCCAAGCAAAGTTCACCAGAATAGAACACCCTAGCCAAAAAAGGATAATTATTCCGTTACATGAGAACTGAAAATAGGGGGTTAAAGCAAGAATATTTTTTCGTGATTATTTTGGGCCCTTCCGTCAGTACTGTGCTCTTTGGAACAAAGAATGTCTGTTCTCTGAGGGGAATTCTGTTATCACATCCCTGCCGAGAGAGCTCACAGTATTTATTGAAAGTTTCAGCTGTCACTTCTGTATAAATAAACAGGATGAAGCGGGCAGCCGACTGCACATTTGAAATATTTTTAGACGGGGGTGGCTTTGCAGACTGGAAGGATAACATTTCAAGGAGAGCGTGCCTGATCCCAGAATAGCCCGCTATGGGCTCAGCCTCAGCGTGGCCTCAGGGTGGGGTCTCCTTCGGTGTCACAGTTCCCTGAATCCTGGGCTCCTTCCCATCCACCCATCCCATGGTTAGCCAGCCCAGAGATGGCAACACCTCCTTCTAAGGACATCCCAGCTCCACTCCTCAGGCACAGAGGATGGTGGACGGCATTTAGGATTAACTGTCTTCATTGGGTCTACAGAACACCAGAAACAACCCTTGGGTTTGTGGGGCCTGAGACAGGGGAGAAGACAATCATTCAAACCAGTGTTTGCAACATGTAGCCCTGTAGCTGATCAATAACTAGCTCAAAAGTCTGGACTTTGGTGTTTAACAATACTTGACATCTTTAGCACTTATCAGGTGCCAAGCACATGATAGACATGGATGCATTTTTCCTCACAATGAGGCCCAGCTTGTCATGACCGCCTGTGGCCTTTTCCATTCTGTTTTCTCCTTGAAACATGAGTCCTCATTCACTTAGGAAATCCGGGCACCTGAGAGGGCACAGGTCCCACACACTCTCTGCTGCCTCAGCCCCCTCCCTCCCTCCTTGTGCCTCATGCACTTGGCCCACTCACATGGACTCCAGGAGGCCTTGTGCACCCTCGGTAATGACCCAGAGGGCAGCTAGGTCAGAAAGAACCCTGAGCTGGTGGTTTTGAGACCATACGATGGGGCTGGGGTGGAGGGGTGTTGGGTGCTGGAGAAGCCCTAATCTTTCCCTGTCTTCATTTTTACTCTTTATGGAGCTCTTCATTTCTTTGTGTGGGTCCAAAATTCTTTCTGTTATGTTCTTTTGACTGAAGAATTTTAATATTTCTTGTTGCACACGTCTGCTGGCAATGCATTCTCCAGCTTCTTTTTTTTCTGAAAAGGTCTTTATTTTAACCTCATATTTGAAAGCTATTTTTGATGGGCGTAGGATTCTGGCCAGACAGGCGTTCCTCCATCACACCCACCAAGACTGTCACCCCATTGTCTTCTGGCTCACATGGTCTCAGGTAAGAAGTCTGCTGTAACTCGTCATTCCTCTGCAGGTGTCTTTTTTCTATGAATGACTCCAAGATTTTGTTTCGGGGTTTTTTTTTTTTCTAATCTTGGGTTTCAGCAGTTTAATTTTGATGTGTCTATGTGGTTGGTTGTTTGTTGTTGCTATTGCTTTGGTTTTGGTCCTCTTTGGGATTCTCTGACCTTCTTAGATTTGTGATTTGATGTCTCCTTATTTTTGGAAAATTCTCAGCCGTTATGTCTTCAGATATTTCTTCTGCTCCATCCTCTCTCTTTCTTCTAAAACTCAAATTACAAGTTGGAGTTGATATCATTGATAGTTTATTAATGTGCCACAGCTCTTGGATGCTGTGTGTTTTTTCTCTTTGTGTTTCAATTTGGGTAATTTCTACTGACCTGTCTTCAAGTTCACTAATTCTTCCCTCACATGTCAAGTCAGCTGACCCGTCAAAGGAATTCTCTCTAATGCTGTGGGTTTTTTTAAAAAAAAATTCTAGCATTTCTCTTTGACTTTCTTACACTTTCCATCTCTCTGTTGGCATTCTCTATCTGTTTGTGCGTATTGTCTACCTTCTCACCTGGTCCCATTATCATATTGATCTTTTTCAAGTCCCTATGTGATAATTACAACCTCTGGGTCATCTCTGAGTCTGATTCTGTTGATTGCTTTATCTCTTGACAATCTTGATTTTTTTTTTTTTTTAATTTCTTGTTGTTGTTGCTTTTGAATGGAAGATTCATAATTTTTTAATTAAATGCTGAACACGCAGGTGTAGAAGAGAAGAGACAGAGGTAATCATATTTCCGTCCAGAAGTGGGTAAGCCTCTTCTGTCTTCTGTCCGTTAATGTGGAATCTGAGTCAATCTTGTCAGAAGCGGAGCTGGGTTGGGGATTTGTTGTTGCTGTGATTACCTTCAGAGCACCACAGGCCTCCAGTGGCTCCAGCAATGGGCTGCCATTGCCTTGTGCTCAGGGTGGGAGCTAGAGAGTGTTCCCCAGTGTGGTGAGCCACCATGCACACCTGTGCCACAGAGTGGGTCTCTCTCCACCTTCTCCCAGCAGTGGACTGCCATTGCTTGTTATTCTAGGCCAGGTTCATATTGGGGACATGGGGAGGGGTTCCCTGTGTCCTGGTCCAGCCTCAGCTTAGACAGGCCCCATGCCCTCGGCCTCAGCATTCCTGTTCCTCCACCCTGTGGCAGCCAAACTCTGCCCTGTAGCTGTGGGGTCTTGGGTGGGAGATTCCTGCCCTCCCTCATTGGCAGGAGACCTCTGTTTGGTCTTGTGCAGAATCCTAGGCCCAGGATAATTTCCTGCTGCTCTTCCCAGGGAAAAGAGTCTTTTAGCCATCCTTCTCCAAGCCATAGTGTGTCTATCTTGTGCCCTGGGGCTGACAGGCTGTGCTGTCCTGCCTTCAGCAGTTCAAGGCTTTGCTTCTCAGGAGAAAGGGTCTGGGAAAGTGGGAGATGCTTCGGGCCTGTTCAGCTGCAGCCACTGCTCATCCTCCAGGGGCCCAAGGCTGTTGCTTCTTACTCAAGAAGGACTTGGGAAATGTGTGGTGTTTCCTGCCTGATCCCCTGCCTGCCCGTGGTCTTTCTCACGAGTGCCTGCTGGAGCCTCATGGGAAAGAGTGGCGAGTCAGGGAGCTGCCAGTGCATTGGGGGCCCCAGCAATTCCAGATGGACCCTCCAGCCCACACTTGGCCTGTGACAGTTTGTTATTATTTAGCTGAGTTCTTCTCGCCTCTGGTATGGTGGTGCGTCTTGTTCCCATGCTCCGCCCCATGTGAGACAGTCCCTGTGCTGCTCCTCCTTGAAACTCATGTCACTTTGTTGTCTCTCAATCTCGGCTCTCTGACGGACTCAAGAAAATGTATGATTTTGTAGTTTCTTCAGCTTTTTTTGCTGTTCATGTGAGAGCAACACTCTGCAGCTTTCTCCATCCTAATCAGAAGCAGAAGTGACTCACCTTCTCGAAAATATATTTTAATTTCCCCCAATGTTGAATCTTCATTTGTTAAAAAATAATTTGCTCAAAAATTTACACATAGAATTACCATACAATCCAGCAATTCTGCTGTTGGGTGTCTACCCAAAAGAATTGAAAGCAGAGACTCGGACAGATATCTGCACAGCCATGTCCCTAGCAGCAGCATTGGTCACCATCGCTAAAATGTGGAAGAACCCAAGTGTCCATCAATGAATGGATAAACGAAATGAAGTGTGTACGAACAACAGAATAGTATTCAGCCTTCAAAAGGAAGGAAATTCTGACACATGCTACAACACGGATGAACCTAGAAGACATCACGCCGAGTGAAATAAAAGCCAGACACAAAAGGACAAATAGCCCATGATCCCACTTGTAGAGAGGTCAGATTCATAGAGACAGAGCGTAGGATGGCGGGTGCCAGGGGCAGGGAGGAGGGAGGAACTGGGTGGGGGGGGGAGTGTTTAATGGGGACAGAGTTTGGGTTTGGGAAGATGAAAAAGTTACGGGGATGGTTAGTGGTGATGGCTGCACAACAATGTGAATGGATTTAACACCACTGAACTGTACCCTTAAAAATCGTTAAAATGGTACATTTTATGTTATTTATATTTTACCACAATTAAAAAAACAAGGAAAAACAATTTGCTGGTGCTTGCCATGTGCCAAGTATTCTTCTAGGTGCTGGGATTACAGACAAACGAAACATAAAAATCCATGTCCTCGTGGTGCTTACCCTCAATAAGCAAAATAAAGATGTGACTGGGAACGATGGCAGCTGATGGTCCTGCTAGGAAACCCCAGGAGGGTGGGAAGTTGGGGGCTTGGGTGGGGGCCTCACAGCAAGTCCTGTGGACACCTCGGGGAGCTTCCAGGCTGAGGGGGCATGCGTGGGGTGATGGGGACAGCAAGGGGCTCCAGAGGCTATTGGCTTGCCCACTCCCAAGGCTTGTTGCCCCAGGCTGAAGACGGCCGGCTGGTCTACCTTCTAGTCCATCCTTGGAGTGGTGTCCCAGCCCCTGGAATCTCGGAAGCAGCCGGGGATGTTCCTTACCTCCAGCTTGCCTTCTGGGGTCTGGGCACATGCAGGACATCTGGGGAGCCCCCACGGGAGCCATCCAGGAATTTCGTCTCCTAGAGCCGGGGTCAGTCGCAGCCCCAGGGCCTGGGCTTCTGGGAGGCGCTCATCACAGTGGGGAATGCAGTGGAGAGCCCCCAGCTCGGATTCTGCCGGGGTGGGGGAGGGGGCACTGCCCACCCAGGGACTGACGACCTGCTTTTCTGTCTGCAGGAGCTACAGGGAGCTCACAGAGTGCACCAGCCACGTGGCGAAAAAAGTGTTCTGCTTCTGGCCCAATGCGGTGGTGGACAAGCTCTTCGTAGCGATCCACCAGCGCTACTTCAGAAACTGCTCCGTCTCCGGCAGGGCCGTGCGGGACCCGCCCAGCAGCGTCCTCTGCCCCTTCATCGTGGTGCCCATCCTGGTGACCCTGCTTGCGACGGTGCTGGTGGTCTGGAGGAGCAAGTGCCCCGAGGGCATCGTGTAGGCGGGGGGCCTCGGGGCTGCCCATGCACTGAGGCTGCAGGGCAGGCAGGGAGGGTGGGGGGGGGGAGCCATGGGCCTGGCCCCGTGACAGCATCCTGGGCCTCACATCAGACCAGGCCCCAAATCCCTCTTCTTCTGCCCGAGAAGAGCTAACGGGATTGTGGAGTGATGGTGGCGCGGGCGTTAACCTGGAAGCCCCATGGCAGGAGCTGGAAGCAACCCTAGGAAGGGGACCCCAGGGGCCAGGAGGGAGCAGGGGGATAAGCGCCATTATTTCTGGGGCAGGTTCCGAGCTCTGTCTCCCAATGTGTTGATAAACGACCCTCAGCTTTGTTCCACCCTCTGGCCAGACTGTGGATAAGTAGATTGTGATTAAAAAGATGTCCTGGATTTGGGAAGTGTCGTCATTGCTGGGTCTGGATCCTTGGGAGCAGAAGGGTGGTGAAACACTGACCCCTTCAGATCCGTCTTTCTCTGACAGGAGCTGCCATCACAGGGACCTTGGATGGGGGATGATGGTGGCAAGGGCCCCCGAGGTGGTGAGGCACCGTGTGTGCACTGAAGGTGCTCCCAGGGGATTCTGAGGCCCCCACACCACCCCTCCACAGTGTTTAGAACCACTGGCTCAGGGGACAGTGGTTCACAGGCATGACGAGCCCAGGTTTGCTCGGTTTTTACTGAGGCCCTTCCCAGAAGATGCCTCGACAGCGCTCAGGGTCAGGCACCCACCTCCATTCTGTCCCCCTGGGTTTTGCTGGCTATTTCCTCTGCATATCAGTGTACCCCTCCAGGCTGCTGTTGCTCCCCCATTCACGATTCTTCCCAAGCCCTTGCTTATCGCTGGGCTTCCAGAAGGTTCTGGACGCCCCAAAGGGAGTTCCTGCATTGTCCCTCCAAGATGTTCTCTGGGCTCAGATGTCTCCTCTGAGGTCCCTGCAGCCCCCAGCCTGCTCCACCCTCCAGGGCCTCCTGGCCCAGCACCTGCCCCTTCTCAGGACCACTGAGCATCAGCTTCTCCCTCTGCCCTGCAGGCCAGAGGCCCCACGCCATTACCTTCGGGACTAGTCAGCATTAGCAGACCACAGCCCCGTGGGGTCACCCACCACCCCGCCCGGCTGAGCAGGCGAGACCCCGGGCAGCCTCCCCTGGTGAGACAGGAGTGGGGCTCCCGCAGCCTCCTCCTGCCGTCCCTGCAAGGGTGCGCCGTCACGGGCAGGCCCCCAGTCTGCAGAGGCATCACCGCCCTAAAGAGACACGAGCAATTCCCCTGATGGGGCTTCTCGAACTTCTATGCTGAACCATGGAACCCCCAGCTACAGCGTGGCTGTGCCTTGTGGAAGGACCCAGAGCATGCTAACGTGCTAACGGCAGGTGATCGCCTCCGAACACCACAGGGATCCCGGTGTCCACAGCTCAGGACCTCGGGGAGGGGCTAGCCAGGCTGCCATGCTGGGTCCCTGCTTCCTCCGCCTTCACGTGAAAGCTGGCAGGAAGCAGGGGGTTGTCTCCATTCACACCCCTTCTCCCAAGGAAGCAGGTAAGTACAGGGGTTAGGTTGAGGTTCTAGAAAGAAACAGGTGCAGGAAGAGCTTCTGGCTGAGGACCTGGGTGTCTATGGGTCTCGGGGACAAGTGAGGTTTCAGGGGCAGGAGGTGGCAGGGAGCAGGTACTGTGGGCTAGAGGACGTTATCCGAGAGCAAGGGTGACGGGCCCACAGGTGAGAGGACAGCCGGCCTGACCTCGCGGACAATTACTCCTGGAATTCACACACATGCCTTTGCTGGAGGCACCGGCCTCGCGGACCTTTGGGCCCTGCTCCTCCCGGGCTGCTCCGGAGGAAGTTTCGCTGAGCCCTGCTGCCCGAGACCACCCACTGGTGGCAGGGACCTGGGCCCCCAACTCCCAGGGCAGCCCCATCATCCCCGGGGCCCCCACAGGTGGTCAGGGCCCCACGCGGGTATGCAGGGCCCAGAGCCTCACCCAGGGCTGAGCAAGGACTCCTTCAAGAACCAGGTGTAGAGCTGTGGCCTCTTCAAGGACAAGGCCCTCGTCTTCCCACGTGCTTGGCTGGCCTGAGGTGTGTGGTGTGTGTGTGTGTGTGGTGCGCGTATCTGTGATGTGCGTGTGTGGTACGTGTGTTTGCAAACACAGTAACATTCAAATAGGAGTTGTCCCTCCGGGTTTGGGTCACCTTATTGTGGATTAACCACGCTTCAGCATTGCTGTGGCCAAGGTGGGGTGGGCCACACTTGGTGGAAACGCGTCCCCTCCCACCTCCCGTCTTTGCTAAGTGGCTGCTCACTTCTGCTGTCCCCCTGACCACAGGTTAATAAGATTCTCCAGTTTTGATTGACAGAAGTACCCTTTTGCAGGACAGCAGGCCCCTCGTTTTTCACATCTCAGCATGTAGCCCCTCATGCCCCTTGTCACGTTAAAAGGAAACAGACCACAGACCGAGGGGAACTGGTCCCTGCAAGTCAGAGGATAGTTTTATGCGGAAGAATGTGTTTTCAGAGCACTCTCATCTAAAAGACCTAATCTGAATGATTTCACCAAGTTCAGAATGTTGGGCATTCTGGAAAAACAACTGTGTGCCTATTTTAAAACCTTCAAAAGTATGTTTCCTGTCATCACAGCCTGTGAAGAAATAATTGTGATAAAACCTGATGGAAGGGGCTGGCCTGATGGCATAGTGGTAAAGTTCATACACTCCACTTTGGCAGCCCAGGGTTCGCTGGTTTGGATCCTGGGCGTGGACCTAGCACCTCTCATCAAGCCATGCTGTGGCGGCGTCCCACATATAAAAATAGAGGAAGATGGGCACAGATGTTAGCTCAGGGCCCATCTTCCTCACTGTCCTCCCCACCAGCCCCACCACTCTGTGCCTCCAGCTCCTCATCCAGAAGATGGGGAGGGAAGCCTGGTAGTCAAGGTCCTAGGCCAACGTGGGCTCTAAGAAGGTTCAGCAAAGCCATGGGTGTCCCTGCACCAAAGCCAGCTGACTGGAGAGCAGGGGAGAGCAGCCCTTCTGACAAAGCCACGATGGGTTTCAGAGCCAGCAGCTGGGGCCCTGGAACAGCTCTGCTCCCCGAGGTCAGAGGTCTGCAAAGCACGTCCTCACGGAACCATCCTCTCAGGAACCATCCAGCAGAGCTCAGAGCCAGGCACACACTGTGCGCTCCAAAGTAGCTGTGATTATTAAAATGCCTTACAGATGGCGCAAACACTGAACAATGGTACTACTTTAAAATTATCCACGCTAATGGGAGAGAAAAGAGCGATCGATAATATTTAAGTATTTTTTTCGTTGAGTATAATGTCCTCAAGATTCATCCATGTTGTCGCATATTGCAAGATTTCCTTCTTTTTTAAGGCTGAAGACTATTCCACTGTACGGGTAGCCCAGCCGTGGGTTATCCCTTCCCCTGTCCATGGGCATTTAGGTTTTGCACATCTTCTCTATTTGAATAATTTTTAAACATTTAGACTTGCCTTTGGAATGTATGTTTGTGAGTAGATTTGCGTGTATGTGCACCTGGTCTGGAAATTTCCTTCGAGTGATACAGTTCTGCTGTGAAGGTTTGGGAGGACCCAGAGGGCATTCAGGCGTCCCTGTTCCTCGTCAGGTCTCTCTGGGCAGCGGGCGAGGCCAGTCTCAGCTGGGACAGCGGAGGCAAAGCTCTGCCCTGACCGGGATGCTTTCCGTCCAGTCTGGGTTCGTGGTCAAGAATTTGCACGTCACGGGGCTGAGGGCAAAGAACTAAAGGCCAGCAAGGAAGGTGCTTAATAAAAATTTAAAAATCAAAGCCGAATTTTGGTGTTCTTAGTATGATTGAGACTTTATTATAAACAAACATTTAAATAAAAACAAATGACTCTCATCTTGGTTTCCTGGGCTGCCTTCCACAAGTTACCACAAACCAGGTGCTGAAAACAACAGGAAGGCCCTGGTCCTCAGCCTGGGCATCAGCCACTCTCAGCCGCTTCCATCCTGCATCCCTGGGCTGCGGGGGCCTCTCCCCACTGATCTCACTGAGGGTTATCAAGTAGACAGTCGACTTTTAAAGGAAAATGAGTCTCTAAGATGCCTTGAGAACTGTTCTTGGAATCACTATTCTGAGAGGTCTGTCCTCTGAGGAGGTGCAGGCAGGGAGCCAGAGAGGCAGTAGGCATCTGACTCCATGCTGTTGCAGGATGAGCACCTGCAAGGGTCACACGGAACGATGCCAGGGGCACTGGGGCCAGCGCAGCCAGTGCAGGCTGGGATCAGCTTAGGGGCTGTGGAACCCCTCAGGCCTGCACTGTGCGGTGCCGTGGGGAGAGGGCCGGAGCTGCAGGGCCTGTCCTCCTGAGTCTTTCCCTGGGGCTCCCTGCGAAGTAAAAGATGGGCAGTGGTGGATTGCAAACCGGTCACAAACAATCGCCCTCCCTGTTTTCCCACTGAGAATGCCCTGCTGAGCAGGCAGGACCCTGGGGCTGGAGGGGAGCAGCCATCCTTTGGCCTCTGGGACAGTCCAGGGACCCGGAGGCCTGCAGGGAGAGGCTGAGATTTCCGCCAAGCTGGCTGGGGAAGCTGATGACAGTTGTAATTTGAAAAACAAGATTGACCAGCTTTATGAGTGTCTGGAGCTAGAGAAATGGCCCCTTCTCCAAAGCTTTGCTATGGAAATCCATAGAAAAAAAATCGGTTAGAAGTCAAAGAACCAAAAATACAAGGGAAAAGGACTTGGGAGTGAGTCGGCCAAGTATGGATTGTTCCCAAAGTTGCTCCTATTAATGAGCTCCCCGGGGCAACAGTGCTCTGAACCAGGGCTTCCTGCAAGCCAAGAAGCAGCTCTGAATTGAGAGAATCTTCACAGAAAGCACATTCCTGGGGGAGACACAGCCCGGGAGGATGCAGCAGCCTGGAACTGCGCGAACTGGGACCCAGCAGAATGTTGAGTGAGACCGAGACCCGGAATGTGGCATTCCTTCTGGAGAAAATCCTGAGTCCCCTGGAGACGAAATTTCCTCTCGTTCATCACAAACGAAAATCAGTATGGTCTTCATGGAGGACAAGCTAGAAATAGGTACCAAAAGTCTTAAAATGTTTATTCCCAGTTGTGCCCCCCCCATAGGAATTTACCCTAAGGGTGTAGTTAGAGATGTGTGGGATGAGTTTCAGCCAGAGTTATTTATCCAAGCAAACGAGTGGAAACATCCTCAGTGTCCACGTTAGAGGAAACCAGTCAGATTAGATTAGATGAAATCCAGGTGACGGGGGAAAAGTTTCCTAAAATTAAGTACCGGGGAAATTTTTCTCACAGTATAGAGTTAATTGGAAAAAGCAGATTACAAAATAGGAAAGTGAGATGATCTTAACTTGGGGGGATGAGTGTGTGTATGTGTGTGAGTGTAAGGGGGTGTGTGTGTGTGTAAACACATTCCACAGGCCATATCAAACTTGGAGATGATCATATAATGTGACTCATGGAAACAGTAACAGCACACCACAGTTTGGATCTAGCCGTCATATCACAATTGCTGGAACGTCACTTCCCGGTAACGGAACGCCATTCAGTGCCCTTGTTCGGAGTCCCAGTGCTAGACTCAAGCTTGCTGGGGTCTCACTGAATCCCTCTCCAGCTGTGTGACTTTAAACAGCTTCTTCGTCTCTCTGACAATTTTATGTGCCTGGAAAGGATGGCCTCGTGTCTGTGGTCGGCCCCATCCCAAGGGTGGTGTCTGAGCTCCAGAGAGCAGGCTGCCTGCCAGGGGATCCACATGTTCGGAGGTGGGGTGGAGGTGGGATGTGGGAGGAGAACACGCAGGGGGCTGGGGCTTTGAGAGAGTGACAAGAAAGAGGTGTTTAGACACTTTTCTCTTTTGTGAACACAGCTGCCCCTTGGTTCCTCGTAGAACAAATTTGGGAAAGATCTACAGTATTTTTCAAGGCCATTTTTGGAGGTGAACTTGGCTCTGACTTTGGCTTCTTATTCATGGGACTGTGCAGAGATGGGTCATGAGGTTGCCCATCTTTGCTCGGGTTACGTAAATGTGCCACAGGGAGCAAGCAACCAGACTGAGGGCAGCTTGAAGAACAGTTTGCTATACGGCCCTCGAAGTCATCCCTCCCTCCTAACCCCACCCCAGCCACCATCCCTGGGCTGGGGAGGGCCATCCAGGTGCCCTCCCCTCAGCTGAGTCCCGTTCCCAACAGACATGCTCCCGGGAGGTGGGGGCAGTCTGTTCCCTGACTGTCTTCTGGGGCGGGAGACAGGCAGGGGCACCGGGAGGTCAGCGGTAATGGCACTCGGTAACTGCTTTCCATCCTGATGGCACCTACATCCCAGCGCCTGCCCAAGACTGCCCAAGGTCACACGAGGAGGTCACTCAGACTCTCACCCCAGCACCCTCTCCTTACAAGAAACAGTACCACATTAAAAAAGAAAAACAAGCTTTAGCCTATAGCCTATGGCACCAAACTGCCTGGGATGGAATCGCATCCTAGCTCTGCCCATTGAAGATGGGGGGGGCGAGCTGCTCCACTCCTCGCCTGTAAAGGGGTGGCCATAGGTACTCTAGGCAGTCGTGAAGCAAGCCCTCAGCACTGTGCCCGACACATCATAAATGCTCTTTAGTTTGGCCAGGATGATGCATTTTCACGAAGCATCTGGGACCCTGTTGGCTTCAAGGATGCACGAATGCATGTGCTTGGGCATCTGTTTCTCAGTGTGGTCCCAGCTCCATGGCGCCGAGGGCGGGAGGTGAGTCGAAGAGAGGAGAACCATGACGATCACAATAACTCTCTCCCACTCCTGGGGCCCATCCCCGGCAGCGCGGAGCAGAGCCACATTCATCAGCTCGGGCTGCCATAAGAAAGTCCCACAGACTGGGGGCTTGAACAACAGAAATTTATTTTCTTCTTCTTCTTTTTTTTTTTTTTTTTTTTGAGGAAGATTAGCCCTGAGCTAACCTCTGCTGCCAATCCTCCTCCTTTTGCTGAGGAAGACTGGCCCTGAGCTAACATGCATGCCCATCCTCCTCTACTTTACATGTGGGACACCTACCACAGCATGGCTTTTGCCAAGTGGTGCCATGTCTGCACCTGGGATTCCAAATCGGCGAACCCCAGGCCACCAAAGCAGAATGTGCGAACTTAACCACTGTGCCACCAGGCCAGCCCCAGAAATTTATTTTCTCATAATTCTAGAAGCTGGAAGTCAAAGATGAAGGTGCCATTAGGATTGGTTCCTTCTGAGTCCTCTCTCCTTAACTTACTAATGGCCATCTTCTCCGTGTGTCCTTACAGGGTCATCGCTCTCTGTGTGTCTGGGTCCTCATCTCCTGTTCTAATAACACCAGTCATATGGAATTAAGGCCACCTCCATGACCTCATTTCACCTTAATCACCTCTTTAAAGACCCTGTCTCCAAAATCAGTCACATTCTGAGGAACTGGGGGTTAGGACTTCAGCACATGAATTGGAGGGGAGCACAAGGTAGCTCTAAGAGCCCACCTCCCCCAGCCCTCAAGCTGCCACTCAGGCGGCAGTGGGCTTTTCCAGCTGGCCCACAGCAGCCAATCTAAGCTGTAACCAAAATAAAGGGTTGTAATTCACCGTGAAAATCAGTCGAAGACAGCATTGTGGCAAGGCAGCAGAAACATCACAAGATTGAAAAAAAATCTGCCTTAAGATGCACGGCACATTCTTCATGGCGGAGGGCAAGGCTGCAGGTGTGGCGGGAGATATGGGTGGCAGTTCCTAAGAGGGCCCTGGATCTGGCGCCTTCAAGGGCGTGGGCAGCCGCTAGCACAGACTTTCCATTTGTCTGGTTTTGGGAAAAATGGGCAGTTCTTCTCTTCCCTGATACCCGTGTTCCCCACACGATAGTTTTTCTTTTTTTCTTCCTTTTTTGGTCCAGAAATGAAGGCTAAGGAAAGAGGTAGAAAAAGAGAAACATATTTGTCTTGCGTTAACCGGGTCATCCATCAGGAGAGCAGGGAAAAGAGGAAGATTGTTAGGGAGTGTTGAAGAGAGATGCCCACAGAATCAGCCTGCTGGGCGCAGTGGGAAGGGAGGGGGAGGGAGGGCAGCCTGGGCCCGTTTCCCGAGGGCAAGAGATGCCAGCCAGCCACCTGCAGTGGGCCAGGCCTGGGGGGGAAGCCAAGAAAGAACCAAGTGTATCGAGCGAGCCCCTACTAAGGGAGCCTGACTTGACTTAGCTCTGCTCTCCTGGATGTCATCAGCCTGGGAGGTCGTGTCCATTTTGTGGCTATGGAGACTGAGGCACAGCGAGGCAAGAGTACATGCCCAGGCGTCCCCGAGTGTGGGTGCTGGAGGCAGGGTTTGAAGACCTCCCAGACCCCCAGTTCTCTCACTCACCTGTGCTGCCTCCTGCCATGCAGGAGACTGGAGAACAGACAGGAACTGGGGCTCCAAGGAGGGTGAGGCGGCGGCCTCCAGCTGTGTGTGCATTCAGGGTGTTTGCAACAGCGCAGGTCGTAAGTCCAAGGGGCCTTCCCTCGGAAGGACGTGTGACCCCCCAGCCCAAGCCCTCCTGGGCCTCCTCTGCCCCAAGACAGCAGCCTCATGACGGGCCTCTTTGGGAAACCACGGGATGGAGACCAACTCGGGGAACCCCGGTCCAGGCTGCTGCTGCCCCAGGAGGTGCGTTCTCCACGGCCAATCAGGTTCAAGGACAGCTGGGAGAAGAAACTGCAAGAACCATCCCCTTTCGCCCTTCTTTCTTCTCAATCCCCAAATTTTCGATTAAAAAGAAAAGAGGATTTCCAAAATGGGTACCAGTAGAACGGTGAATTCCTGTCGCTATGTCTGGAGGGGGCCTTTCTTAGTTCAGAGTCTCCTTCCTTGTGATTTTAGAAAGATAACTGCTTTCTAGTTTTCAAGTCCTGGCCCAGCACAAGGTCCGCACAGCTAGAAATGATTTTATGGGTCAGGGAACAGGCGGGACAGGAACCCACCCAGGCTGCTCCCTTTGCCTGGGGCGCCTTTCCTGTCCCCTCGTCGGCCTGGGGGACACTTGGCTGCCACCGGCTGGGTCCCGACTTGGCTCGCTGGAGGGCAAGGGGCTCTGGAAAGAAACCTGGGGTGCAGCTCAGGCAGGGGGGCGCGGAGGGGCGGGGCTGGCGGACAAGGGAAGAAACCCGGCACCGGGCGCTCGGCCGTGCGCTAGGGGCGCACGCGAGTCAGCGGCTGCGGAGGGACCCCCGTCTGCTCTCGTTAAGGCGCCAGCCACCTGCCCCGCCAGCGTCTGTCCTTACTTCTCTCTCCTCCCACTCTCTTTCTCTTTCACGGAAAAAGTCTTCACGTGTATAGCGCAGAATAGCCAAAGAACGTCCTAGGGCTTAGAACAGTGCCCTGCACGTGGAAGGTACTCAAAAAGTATTTATTGAATTGATTCATTGTAATTGCTAACTCAGGGAGCTACAGCTTCATCAGCCAATCCCCTATTGTTAGACCTTTGATGTGTTAGCAGTCTCCCCCTGTTTCTTATTGCCATGCCAAATGCTATTTAAAAATAACTTCTGTCACTGAAGAAAATCAAGGTCACAAAATTTTTGCAAAACTGAATTCTTACCATTCAGGTAATTTTTAACATACGTTTTGGCATATAGTTCTCCAAACTTTAATTTATACTTAGGTACACAGAGGACAGCCAGCCCTGGTGGTCTAGTGGTTGGGATCTGGTGCTCTCCCCCCGTGGGCCTGGGTTCATGTCCCCGTCAGGGCACACCTGTCAGATGTCATACTGAGCAGCTGTGTGTTGCTGGCATTCGAAAGCTGTGCCACCAGGATTTCAAACACCAGCAGGGTCACCCATGGCAGACAGGTTTCAGCAGAGCTTCCAGACTAAGACAGACTAAGAAGGACCTGGCCACCCACTTCCGAAAAAATTGGCCAGGAAAACCCTATGAATAGCAGCAGAGCCCTGTCTGATACCGCACTGGAAGGTGAGAGGATGGAGCAAAAAAATGAGGCAGGGTTCCACACTGCTGTACACAGGGTTTTGAGGAGTCAGATTGACTCGATGGCATTAACAACAACAACAAATTATACTAGAATGTTCCAAGCAAATATCCTCTTCCACAAGCCAGGTTCCAGCCCTGCCTCCTCCTCCTCCAGGCTCCTGGGTCTAGTGGCTGAGTCCCAGGGTGACCCATCAGGACTTTACCTATCATAATTCCATCAGCACCCCGAAGTCACCCCAAATAAACACATAGCTGGACACAAAATAGCACATCCACCCCCTGAAAACAAATCTCTTCCCTATTTCTCTCCCCAATTTTCCCCTTACAATTGAACTGTGCTCCCAAGACCCTCTGTATTGGTTATCTATCTCCGTGCAGCAAATACCCCAAACTCAGCAGTTTAAAACAACACAGAAGTCCAGACGTGGCCTTGCTGGGTCCTCTGAGACGGCCGGGTCTCGCAAGGCTGCAATCCAGGGGTTGGCCGGGCTGCACTCTCATCTGGAGACCCACCTGGGGATGGACCTGCTTCCAGGCTCATTCAGGTTGTTGGCAGAATCCGTCCTCTTTCCACTGAGGACTGAGCACTGCATTTTGCTGGTTGTCAACTGGAGGCGCCCTCAGGTCCTCGCTGGGCTCCTTTCTGGTTGAACTAGCTGTCCCTCGCTGGTAGTTCCTTGCTGGGTGAACTTCCGCAACATGCTCCTCACTCCTTCAAGCCAGCAAGGAGGATCTCTAGTGTGTGCTAGTAGATGGAGCTTTATACAGATACATCGTGTAGTCATGGGAGTGACATCTCATCACCTTTGCCATATTTTATGGGTTATAAGCAAGTAACAGGTCCCACCTACACTCAAAGGGAGGGGATTATGTATTACAAGGGATAAACTTGGGGGCCACCCTAGGGTCTGTCTGCCACAGCCCTCTATGAGGAGATTTTGGAGCTGCTGTGGGCAGGGCCCTTGGGGAAGAGTTGTGGGGTGCCACACCACCAGAATCAGGGAAACCTCGCAGGGCATGTGCTCTGGCAGGTTCTCAGATTCACAGTGGCTGGCCCAGAAAGGCAAAAGGCATTTGACATGGCAAGGCCAAAAGGCTGCCCCCTCGCCAAAGTTTTTTTGCCATATGCCATTATGGATGATATTAATGGTGGCCCTGGGTTGTGCAGTGCACACCTGCACAACTGTCCATGGCAGCCCTGAATCACATCTGTGGATGAGAAGCTTTTTCAGAGCATTGTGTCACTGAGGATTAATATCTGGTCTGACTCCAGTCCCGCCAATGGACCATATGTCTGTGCAGCTGAGTTTACTTTACACTACACCCTCTCCCAGCCATTCCTCGACTTTTCTGTTCCTCAAACACATCCAGAAAGCCTGAAATATTTTCACTGGAACTTTTAACTGTTTTTACCCAAGGCAGTCCAAAACTCACAGCTTCTGGGAGTTTATTTTCTCACACTGCTGGTGGGTCTCTAGAAACGGAGCATCAAAGTCAGCTGGAGCCTCAAATAAGAATCCTGATCCTTCTAGAGCAATGATTGTCACAGCTGTCACATGGGTGGGGACAGCCCACCCCCACAATACATCTCAGTTGCAATGTCTCAATTACGTATTATGGGAACAACCCAAACAGTCAAATTAATTCCAAGACGTCTTTGGCACAGCCCAAGACTGCTTTCCAATTAATAATAAATGTAGGAGGTGCAGAATTTCAGAATGGCAACCATTTATCTTACGTCATGGTTAGTTCTTTTTTTTTTTAAAGATTGGCACCTGAACTAACATCGGTTGCCAATCTTTTTCTTCTGCTTCTTCTTCTTCTTCTTCTTCTCCCCAAAACCCCCCAGTACATAGCTGTATATTCTAGTTGTGGGTCCTTCTGGTTGTGGCATGTGGGACGCTGCCTCAGCATGGCTTGAGGAGTGGTGCCATGTCCACGCCCAGGATCCAAACCTGCGAAACCCTGGGCCGCCGAAGCGGAGCAAGCAAATTCACCACTCAGGGCCGGCCCCATGGTTAGTTCTTATAATCCATAATGACAACGCCATTTATTTATTGAGCGCTTGCCACGTTTTGCATATTTCACCCCCACTTGCTTCTCCCAACAATCCTCTAAGGCGGGTACTATTATAATTCCCAACTTACAGATGAAAAACGGTGGCTTGGAGAGGGTTAGACCCTGGTGAACTGAAGGCCGAGCTGGGATGGCGAGGTCTGCCTGGCACGGAAGCCTGGGGGACACTGACCCCTGGGGGGGCGTGTGGCCCCCTCTGATTTCTCTACACTCTACAGTGCCTGGGTTCACTCTCATGGTGCATCTTCTCAGCCACAGGAACTTGCTCCTACACAGAGCTTGTCATTACATGGGGGGATCCAGTAGTTTCTTGGATTTACGGTGCCTGATCTGCATTCCCTTCTACCATGATATTCTGCCACCTTTAACATTTTCTTTGACATGTGCGATACCAAATGGAAACAGGCTCAGTAAAACAAAAGAAGCACACCAAACCTGGCCCTCAATTTTCCAAGCAAAATTTCCATTCTAACTTTGCTCAGATGGAGTCCTGTCCTTACATGGCTTTTGTGTGGTCACCTTTGACCCGGGGAGGCAGAGACGCTGCTGGCCGCCACCATGTCCCCTCCCCGGCAGATTCCCTCCCCCTGGCTCTGACCCCCCCAGTCCTTGGTCTCCGTCCATTTGGTTCCTCTCCTACTTTTGAGGAAGAAAGGGAAGGGTCCCTCAGGGAACTCTGAAAGAGCAAGGAGCAAGGACCTCTACGTTCTCTGAGGCACTTGGCAGCGGCCGGGGAGCTGCTGGAAGCCCCGCCCTGGGAGCCTGGGTTCATTTTCAGGATGGTGAGGAGCCAGAGGACTCAATTCCTTGAGCCCTGGCCTTAGAGGAAATGAGTGTGTGCTCAAAAGAGCCTGTCTCATCACATGTCCAGCCTACGAAACCCATGATGCCGAGGAGGACCCTTTGTGCAGCCCAGGGCCTGCTCAGGGGACCAGCCTGCTCTCAGGTGTTCTGGAACTCTTCAGTCCCACTCCTCTCCATGCTCCCCACGTCACCTCACACAGGACTGATTATTCCACACCTTTTTTCTTCTCAATGTCCAACGCCTCCTCCTCCTCCTTCTCGGCTGATGGCTGGCTGCCTGTGTCACTGACAAACAGAATGGAGCTTCCACGTGCCCACACGTGTGCATCTGCATGTGCCACGTGGCCTGCCTTGCCCCATCAGTGTGGATGAGCTGGCCGTGCTCCTATTTAAAGCCCCACCCTCACGTCAAGGACATCCCGTAAGCAATGATCCTCTCTCTCTGGCATCATCAATGTTTCCTCTCTAACGGGATGATTTCTGAGAGCCGACAAATAAACTCCAAAACTTCCCACCTTTGTAAGAACCCTCCTTTGACACCCCCATGTCTCCCTCGGTCACCCCATTTCTCCATCCGCTCTCCTGCAGAGCAAAATTCCTTGGAAGCGTTCTCTAAACTGGATCTCTCCAACATCTTTCCTCCTGCTTTCTCTTGAAGCCACACCAGGCAGGCTGTCATTCCCACCACTCTGCTGAAGTAGTCCCTGCGAGGAGGCCAGTGGCCTCCCTGTTCCCAAACCCTGCGGTCGATTCTCACATCATCTCACTTGACCCGTCAGGGACTGTGAATGCCGTGTCCTCACCTCCTTGGAGACTTTCCTCTTCGGGCTCTCAGGGGTCACAGCCTCCTGTCTCTTCGCCTGTTTCACCAGCCGCTCCATCTCATCCCCTTTACCCAACCCTCCTCATCTCACCACTGTCGACACTGTGAAGTGACCCAGGGCTGAGTCCTTGGTGCTCTTCTCAGTCCACACTCACTCCACGGCGATCTCAGCTGCTCTCATGGATCTGAGTACCATCTATTTGTTGAAGACTCCCATATTTATTCCTCCGTCCTGGACTTCTGCCTCAAACTCCACAGGTGTATGTCTGTCTTCTCAACATTTCCATTTGGATGTTTGTTGGGCATCTCAGGAGATGTAGTAACAGGGACCAGATTTACATGGCTGCCTGGAACAACAATAAATAAACCCAGACAAAATACACGAAGCAATAGTTTTCAAGACACTGCACACCAGACGACACACCATCCGGCAGGTGGGTAACAAGGAGGCGAGCTCTACGATCGCCCCAGCTCTGCCTGGAGAGAGTTTCCAGGCGGCAGCACAGGAGAGAGGCTGCTGGACCCCTTGAGTTGAAGAGACAGAGCTGAGGGTCCAGGCAGACCCAGCCATCTGGAGTTGTAAGAACAGAGACCTGGAGATGCGAGGGCTGCACAGAGAGAGCTTCAGACATCTCCGGAGAGTTCAGCAAAGCACTGCTCTGCACGTGTGTGTAAGGAAACTACCTGAGGGTGAAACAGCCAAAAGGATGGAGGGAGCAGTGCCTGGAGCTCACCTGGGAATAGTTCCTGTTTCTACCAGCCAAACGGGAAAACTTTATGACTCATGGGACATGGGGTCCAGTCCGCAGGGGGGTTTGCTCAGTAGTAGAAATAATTAGTCCTAAACTAAGCACTGCTCTGGTCCAACCTAACAAATCGTTTTTTGTGAAAGATTGGCACCTGAGCTAAGATCTGTTGCCAATCTTCTGTTTTTGTTTCTTTTTCCTTCTTCTTCTTCTCCTCCTCAAAGTGCCAGTACATAGCTGTATATTCTAGGTGTAGGCCCTTCTGGCTCTGCTATGTGGGATGCCACCTCAGCGTGGTTTGATGAGTGGTGCCATGTGCATGCCCAGAATCCGAACTGACAAGACCCTGGGCCGCTGAAGCAGAGTGCATGAACATAACCACTCAGCAACGGGGCCAGCCCCAGAACCTAACAAATCTTAAAAGCAAGACCCAAAAGAATCAAACTGCTACCGAGTGACGTCACTGCATCCTGGAACAAAGCTCAAGGATATTTACAGGAGTGAAGAAGAGGCACCAGTGGACAAGGTAAAACTCACAATGTTGGGCATCCAAGCGAAAATTACCCAGTGTGCAAAGAAATAGGAAAATATGACCCCAAATGAGGACAAAAGCCAATCAATGGAAACTGATGGGGAGTGGATGCAGATGTCAGAATTAGTAGACAAGAATCTTTAGAAAGTGAGGAGAACTGATGCCAGTAATCAGTTTATCACCTCTCGGCTCCAAATTCCCCCTTTAATACGAGCTCTGTGGTCATGGAGTGTGTTCCTCTAAGCCCTCCCCCCGCGCAGCGAGAACAGCGTTAAGCTTTTGCAGTAGAGGGCGCTGGAAGGACATCCGAGAGGAAGGGCTCTCTTACTGTGTCCTGCTGCCAGTGGGAATGTTGGGTCAGTGGGGGGAGTGTGAGGACATGTGGTGGCACTCTGCCCCCAGCACGTGCCCAGCACACATGAACCCTCAACAGCCTTGCAGCCTGACCTGGTGATAACTTTCCTGTGGTCCCTCTGACACAGACACCACATGCTCCAGGCCTCCTGCCTGCACCAGCACCTGGATTCCTTCTGCTCATCCGCTCACCTGGCCACTGACTGTGGCTCACCTGAATCCACCTGCAGCCTGGAGGACTGCCACCAGGCCCCCACTCCCTCTGCGTGCCTGTATGCCCGGGCATTGGTAGCTGATGGTCCATTCCCAGCCCGACCTCTGGAGGATGGCTTCCTGCTACCCCAGTGACCGCAGAGCAACTCCAGCCAGGATAAACCAGCAGACTTCTCTGCCATCCAGTGGGCTGCACCTAGAACTTCTCCAACGAGGACCAAAGCCCAGCTTTGGGGAGGGGTCCCCTTTCCAAGTTTGTCCTCCATCAGGCCCTCTCCCGCAGTCCCAGGGTACCATATAGAGCTTTATTATATTTTATAATGACTCTTTTATCAGAATCTAATAATCCTTTATACCAAACTTCCCTGTTTAAATCACTGTGCATTTTCTATATCCTGTGTGAACATAGACTGATGGATAACTGATCCCATATGTCCAAAAAGGGAAGTAACGACATAGAAGATATTTTAAAAGATGCAAATCAAACTTCTAAAGATGTAAATCACAGTGTGGGAGGCGAGAAATATACTGGATGGGACTGATGGCAAATTTGACATTGCAGAATAAAAGATTAGTGAACTTGAAGACATAAGAGAAACTATTCAAAACGAAACAGAGAGAAAAGAGAATTTTTTTTAAATGAACATCAGTGAGCTGTGGGACAACTTTAAGCAACCTAATGTATGTGTAACTGGACTCCCAGCAGAGAGACTAGAGGACAGAAAAAATGCCTGAAGAAATAATGGCCAAAATGTTTCCAAATTTGATTATAAACCCACAGATCCATGCATCTCTACAAATTCCAGTTACAAGAAACAAGTGATAAAAAGAAAATCTTAAAAGCAGCCAGAGAAAAGAAGACATGCTACATACAGAGAAACAAAGATAGGGACGAAGGCAAATTTCTCAGCAGAAACAATGGCGCTGGCCCAGTGGCGTAGCAGTTAAGTTTGTACACTCCACTTCAACGGCCCAGGTTTCACGGGTTCAAATCCTAGGCACAGACCTACACAACACTCATCAAGCCGTGCTGTGATGGCATCCCACACGGAAGAAGTAGAAGGACCTACAACCAGGATATACAACTATGTACTGGGGCTTTGGGGAGAAAAGAAAAAGAAAAAGAGGAAGATTGGCATCAGATGTTAGCTTAGGGACAATCTTTCTCACAAAAAAAGCATATCTTAAAAAAAAGAAAAAAAGAGACAATGCAAATGAGAAGACTGTGGAGCAACATCTTTAAAATACAGAAAGAAAACACTGTCAACCTAGAATTTTGTACCCAGAGAAAATATCTTCAAAATGAAGGCAAAATAAACATGTTTTCAGATATAGAAAAATGGAAATAATTCATCACCAGCACACCCATGCTATAAGAAATGAAAGGAAGATTAAAAATTATACCAGTTGGACATGTGGATCTACACAAAGGAATGAAGAACACCAGAAATGGTAATAATATGGGTAAATAGCTAAGATTTTTGCCTTGAGATATATACACACACACATATATATAATATTATAATTATAAAATATATAACAAAATTATATTATGTGAATATATTATATTGCATTATATACTGTAATACTACAACATATATAATATATACTTATATAATTTTATCTTACAATATAAAAATATATGTCTTTAAAATATGATTGTCTATATAAAAAACCCCAAAGAATTGACAAAAAGACTCCTGGAACAAGGAAGTGTTTACAGCAAGATTGCAGGACACACGTTACTATCCCAAAGTCCACAGCTTTCCTATAGATGTTACCATTGAAGAGGCTGTGAGATCGCAGGAAGAAACACAGACTGTGACAAGAAAATCTAACTCTATTACAAACTCATGAAGTCACCTCACTGAACGGAGTGGAGGATAAGGTGCTGACCTAAGCAACTTTGGAAACTAGCGGCCTCAGTGAGACTAAAGGTCAAAGGAACTGCACATAAGCACTGAGCTCCAGTTGATAAAGCTGTTTGCCGGGGATACGAGCTAACAGTTCTGACTGCCATACGCAGATAGTGGAATAGAACAATCAGGTAAATGGGTGGCAGATAGTGGAAGCCACATTTGTCACTGTTGGAATGGGCATTTATATATAAGCAAGAAGAGGAACCTAGAATTACTCATGTGGTGATAGACTAGATGTCAGCATGGACTCAGGCTTCGTTTAATAGAGATACAAATGGCTACATATAGGAATAGTAACAGATACATGTTACAGTTTAGATATGTGACACGGTGTAAACACAGATGTTATTCTCCTGTCAGTTAAGAGGGCCGGAAAGAAACAACACCCCAGTAGCAGTGAGCATGCTTAGTACCCAGAGGTTGGTTTCTAATACCATTCGCCAATAAAAGGAAGAAAGCATTTTGGTTACTGTATTGCTTGTCTAAACTGTTACCTGTTGTCTTAGGCAGCAACAGCTAAAACATTTGCGTGTAAACATTTTCTGCAAACATAGTGACTTTCCCCTACATACTGGCTTCAGCTCTGGGTGAGTTCCAAGTCAGATGAAATAAAGAGAAGCCTTAGCTGGTCCTTCAAGGAGTTTACCAGACAGACTAAATAATAACAGTTCTTTGTGAACGAGGTCTGCTCTTCTTCCTGCCTGGATCGGGCTGTTATTTTTGTGGAAATAACAAAGACCAACCAAATGAGAAGAGCAAAGGCTGTCTATTCAGAGCTGGCTACAGCAAGGGAGCTGGCCACCATCACTTGAGTTTTGGCAAAGACTCGCAGGCAGGCAGAGGAGGGGAGAGCTGTGTGGCGGACAGAGGGGGATCCGGTGTGCCCTGATGGGAGCCTAGGGACCTGGGGAAGCCATGGGTGGGCAACCTAGAAGAGGGCATCCCCTGTGACTGGTTAGTATGTTTGGCTTTCTCTGGTCGGTCCTAAACTGGAAATGGGCACAAAAATTAGGGAAGCTGTCAGTTATTAATCCAGTCCTGGCCATTTGGGGCAGACTGTTACAGAAGGAATTGGTTAGCTTCCTGGATTGTTACTAGAGATAGCAATCTGCCTCCCAACAAATCTGACTAGTAGACAGCAGGCTGGCTCCCTGAGTTGTGTATAGTCAACAAGGGGTTAGTGTCCTGGGCTGGCTGCTACAGGTTTGGGGTCAGAGTTCTCTTTTTATATGTGTTCTGGCCATTGTCTGTTTGTGTATTCAGACTACTGCTAGGCTGGGGAGCAGGGGATACAGCCGGCCGGAGTAAGCTGACACCCACGAGTTCTTTCTCTTCTTCCTGAGATCCAGCTGCTCCTTTTGACAAGCACTTCCTGAGTTGCTACAAGTCTTTGGTTAATTTCCAGAGGTCCAAAAAGTTGGCTCTGACAGTTTTGGCAAATTTTTTGCTGCTTTTTAGAAAGGACGGAATTTTAATGTTCCTTACTCCATTTTCACTCATGCCACTTGCCCTATTTATTTTTAAAAGGCACAAAGGATGCACATTTTATAAGTGGGCTATTCTTCAGAGGTTATTTTCATACGGTCACCGACTAGTTACCCCCGAGGAACTCAAGGGTGGGTCTGGATATTTTAAGTGCTTTTCCAAATTGTTCTTTTTCCTTTTGTTATGTTAAGGAGATGCAACCACCAACCACCCTGAACCAGACCAAGCCTCACCATGAGAGCTACACCTATGACCTTTGCCTTATTTTTAATGCTAAGATCTCTCCGGGAGGAGCTTAGGCCTTATTACCATCACCTGCAGAGTATGTGGAAGCATGTTTTCCAACCGAGTCTGCGCAAGCGGATACCCACTTCTCCCTTTTGCATATTCATTCCCCATCCCAAATAAATGTCCCTGCTTCCCTTTGTCCGGGGACGCCATGACTCTGGAAATGATTCCTCATGGTCTCCTATTTGCCGCAAATATACTTTACCTTGCAAAACAACTTACTTCTGGTGGAGAGTCTGATTTAACTCGCCAGGAGGGAAACCATGTTGGTTCAGTAACCACAGCAGCTGACTTTTGCTTTCCAATCTAATCATGTAATGGTGGGTAAGGAGGCCCCTCTGAACCAATAATTTTTTATGCAGCCCATTCTGGTTCTCTGTGATTCCCATCAAGGGCTGCCTGGATCCTAAGCACGGAAGCTGCCTGGCCCCCAATGCTTTAATCGAGAGCAGGGGCCTACCTTGTCTTTTTATCAATATGGGTGTAAAGCCTAGCACAGAGTCTGGCACATGGTACAAGCTTAATAAATTGGGTGGATGGATAAGCCCGCTCCTGGCTGACACATTCTGTCTCAGGACCCAGTGCCCACCAGTCATGTGGATGGTCATGGGAACAGGGAGACAATGCCAGGCTTCACACAGGCAGAGGGAGCCTCATGGAGAGGGAGGAGTGGTAGAGAGGCAGGGCTGCGAGAGACCACACAGGCCCCCAAAAACTTCCATTCCTGAAGGCCTTCTAGAATCCTGACCCTTGCTGCCCGACCTGCCCCCAGTTATGAGATGCTAGGTTTGAAAGCAACTTTGAGTGGGTTACTGTATGCTGCTACCAGAGAATCTTGACCGGAACCACATGGATGCATGGAAAACAGAACCAAAGACAGGACAATGGGAATAGCGTGTGGATTCTCTGCCTGGTCCAGAGAGGAGCGTGTCGGGGTTTGCATGTGACTGTGGGCCCTTCAATACACATGTCCAGTCCTCTGAACCCCTGGAAACTCCACCCTCCTCCCTCTACCAGCTAATGTTATGGAGTAATTGAGCATGCACAGAACAGTATGCAAGGCAGCTGTGTATTAGGCGGGCTGGGCTTAGGCGGCTGTGGGTGTGGGTGGAGGCTTCTGGTACAGCGGAACCACTGGAATGTTGACAGGGAAGGGGCCTCCCCACCACCACCTCAATGAAGCCAAGTGATGGATAAAGAGTATCTTCTGGACTCTCAAATGAGTGCTTCTCTGATTCACTTCGGAAAGCCTGAGTGGGAGAGGACAGAGGGTGCCTCCTTCCATCTAAGTCACCCTCCCACCCAGAACTTAGACACAAGCCCACGCCTACAGTCAAGGGAGACCAAATAATTTGCCCGCGAGAAATCAAGGTTTCATTATTCAGAAGGAAGAGAAGGTTGGATGTTGGCGGAGGCAACTAACGTCGTCCGTCACTGTCCTCCTCTGCTCTGCATATCTTCCCCCGAGAGACCCTCTGGGGCTGAGTGAGTCTTAGGCCAGGAAGACTAAACCGAACTGCTAACTCCCTCTCCCTTCTGTCTAAACCAGAGGTAGCCACGTCACTTCTGCCCACTGCCCGTTAGCCATAACCAGGCACATGGCCCCACCTACCTGCAGGAGGCTGGGACGTGGGGCTGCAGAGGAATGTTTGTGAGCATCACTGCCCACGCCAGCCTTCAATGCAGCGAGGTGGCTCGGCATGTGCACATAGAAAAGACCTGAAGGACCTGTTGTTAGCGCGAAAAAAGCAAGCTGCTGAGCTTATGTAGCACATGATCCTGCTTGTGTAAGAACTCGTGCCAGATGTACACACGGACACAAGGCTGTATTCATCTGCTTGTGCTGCTGTAACAGATGACCACAAGCCTGGTGTCTTAAAACAACACACACTTATTCTCTTACAGTTCTGGAGGTCAGAGGTCTAGGAATCGAAGTGTGCATGGGCAATGCTGCATTCCCTCTGGCAGCTTCGGGGGAAAGTCAGTCTCCTTGCCTTTTTCAGCTTTCAGAGGCCGTCTGTATCTCTTGGCTTGTGGCCCCTTCCTCCATCTTCAAAACCAGCAGCATAGCATCTTCAAATCACTCTCTCTTTCTCCCTCTGACCTCTGCTTCCACCATCACATCTCTCTCAGTCTGACTTTGATCCTCCTGCCTCCTTCTTATAAGGACCCATGTGATTACATTTAGGGCCCACCAGACAATACAGGATAATCTCCTCATCTCAAAATCTTTCACTTAATCACATATGCAGAGTCCCTTTCACCATGTGAGGTAACATAGTCCTATGTTCCAGGGATCAAGATATGGACATCTTGGTGATGGTGGGGGGGGCACTATTCTGCCTGCCACAATGGCTACAGAAACCTTTGGAGAGGTCTGTTATATGGTTGAGAGGGCCTTTTTAAGAAGAAGTCTCCTTAATTATGACTACAAAGTTAGGGATGAAAGTAAATATTATTTAGAATGAGAAAGTAAATTGCAAATACCACAAACATGAAAAAAACAGAAAAAGTTATGTCACATATTATATATACTTGCAATTTTATTTTATATCATATTACATATATGATATTACCTATTAAATATAAATATTATTATGTGATCATATTTTTCTGGGTTTTGTTATATTTGTAGAATTTATTATTTATTTTCTCACTGTAAATAAATATTCACTTTCATCTCTGTGTATTCTTTATTTTTTTTTTATTTATTTGTTTTTCCTTTTTCTCCTCAAAGCTCCCTGGTACATAGTTGTATATTTTTAGTTGTGGGTCCTTGTAGCTGTGGCATGTGGGACGCCGCCTCAACATGGCCTGTTGAGTGGTGCAATGTCTGTGCCCAGGATCCGAACTGGTGAAACCCTGGGCCACCAAAGCAGAGCATGCAAACTTAACCACTTGGCCACGGGGCCGGCCCCTTGAGTATTCTCTGTATGCTAACTTTACATAATTGAGTACAGTCTTTCTTAAAGTGGGCCCTCCATCTGTATATCAAGCCTTAGACCCCAAAACCTGGATCTACCCTGGAGTAGAAAACCATTTTTCTGAAAAAAATTCAACCATTTTCTTAAGTCAAGATCAGGTATGTGATTCAATTCAAATCCAATAAAAACACAAAACAAACTAGAAAAACTGATCCTAAAATTCATCTGGAAGAGTAAAGATCTTAGAACAGCTATGGCATTTCTGGAAGGAAAAAAAAAGGATGGCAAAAGGGGATTCTACTACCAGTGATCAAGATCTCTTATAAAACTACAATAATGAGGACAGGGTGGTATTGGTGGAAGGACAGAGAAATAGCTCAATGGGACATGCTAGAGTCCAGAGACAGGTACAAACGCATTTGGGAACTTGACATATGGTTGACATGACATTACACTTCGGTAGGGAAAGAACTGACAGCTCAGTAAAACGCCATTGGAATAAAACTGGTTTTCTGTATAGAAAAACTGCAATTAGAGTCTTACCTACCACCATACCCCAAAGTAAACGCCAGTTGAATTAAAGGATTAAATATTCAAATACTAACATTTGTAAAACTATTAGAAAAAATATAGGAGAATGTCTTTTATGATCTCAAGGAAGAGGAGTTCTTAGTGAAAAAGCCCAACTCATCACAAAAAAGATTGATGAATTTGACAACATCAACATTGAAAACCTCTGTATGACAAAAAAAATAAGTAAATAAATAAAGCACTAACAAGCCACTGACCAGGAGAAGACTTTGCATCATGTGTAATATATTTTATGTATTAGACACAGGATTTGTTCCAGAATGTATAAATAACGTCTACAGATCAACAAGGAAGAAACAACTCAATAGAAAAATGGGCAAAGGATATGAAGAGGCCATTCCCAGAAGGAAAACTCTGAATGGCCAACAGACATGAGAAGAGATGCACAAACTCACCATTCAGGGAAATGCAAATTAAAGCACGGTGAGAGACCATTTCACACCCATCACATTGCAAAAATCACCAAGTCTGTCAATGCCAGGAGATTAGAGGAAAATGTATGTTGAAGAGTAAGACCACTTGGAAGACCAATTTGGCAATTCTGGCAAAGCTGAAAACGTGTCAACTCCACCGCGGGCAAATTTCACTTCGGGGGACAGGCCTTGGAGAAACTCCTTACCTGTGCTCCAGGTGCTGTTACCAGAGTGTTCACTGCAGCACTGTTTGTATTGACAAATAACTGGAATCAACCCAAATGTCCCACAATAGGAAACTAGATAAACAATTGTGAAATATTCTTACGAAGGAATAACATATGCACCTGTTAAAATGAATACTATGGGTCCTGCCCGGTGGCGCAGCGGTTAAGTGCGCATGTTCTACTTCTTGGCGGCCCGGGGTTCACTGGTTCGGATGCCGGGTGTGGACATGGCACCGCTTGGCAAAAGCCATGCTGTGGTGGGCGTCCCGCATATAAAGTAGAGGAAGATGGGCATGGATGTTAGCTCAGGGCTGGTCTTCCTCAGCAAAAAGAGGAGGATTGGCAGTAGTTAGCTCAGGGCTAATCTTTCTCAATAAAATAAAATGAGGGGCTGGCCCCGTGGTGAGGTGGTTAAGTTCGCACGCTCCACTTCGGCGGTCCAGGGTTTCACCAGTTCAGATCCTGGGTGCGGACACAGCACCGCTCGTCAGGCCATGCTGAGGCGGCGTCCCACATGCCACAACTAGAGGGACCCACAGTTGAAAATATACAACTATGTCTCGGGGGGGCTTTGGGGAGAAAAAAGAAAAATAAAATCTTTGAAAAAAGAAAATGAAATGAATACTATGGGTCTCTATATATCAACACGAATAGATTTCCAGAACATAGTATGGAATGATAAGCACCTTTTTTTTTTTTTTTTTTTGGTGACTGTATGTGTATACACCTAAGAGTGGAATTGCTGGGTTGTATGGTGAGCATTTGTTCAACTCTGGAGATGCCACCTGTTTTCGATGTCCCACTCTTCACTCCCATCTGCAGTGTATGAGAGTCGCAGCTGCTCCACATCCTTGGTATCACTTCGTATTTCCCACCCTTTTCATTTTAGCCATTCTGATGGGTGTGAAGAGATGTCACACTGTGGTTTCTATTGGCCTTTCCCTGATGCCCAGTGAGGAGCGGCAGGTTTCGTGTGCTTCCTGTCATTTGGATCATCCCGTTGGTGCAGAGCCTGTCCAGGACTTTGGCTGGTTTTTCTAGGGGAATTTCTGCCTTTTCTTGTTGATTTATAGTCTTCATAGGTTCTGCATGTGAATCCTTTGTGGGATGTATGCTTTGCAAATATCTTCTTCCACTCTATGGCTTGTCTTTCTTACTGTCTTAATGGCGTCATTTGATGAAGAGAAATTCTAAATTTTAATGTGGTCTGAAGTATTCTTTTTGTTCTTTGTGGTTAATGCTTTTTGTGTTTTCTTTAAGGAAGCTTTGCCTTCTCTGAGGAAAGTATTCTGTGAGTTCTTCTAAAAGCTTATTGCTTTACTTTCACATTTAGATGTGCATACAGTCCATCTGGAATCTAAACTCCTTTGCAATCTCGCACTTGACGCTTTGCCCCTCCACGCCTCCTCTGAGATGCCCCCTGCCGGCTGGCGCTGCCCTGCAGCCAGCTCCTCCGGCTCCCTTGGAGGCCAGGCACTGTCGGCTGCCAGGGCCACGGGGACGCAGTCAAAGCCCTCAGGCCGGGGCGGGGACGGGGGATCCGGGGACAGCGGTCTGGGCGAAGCTGTGTGCCCCGCGGGACAGGCGCGGGCGCACCCTGGGAGCCACGGCCCGCAGCCCACCGCCCGAGTGCGGTTCCCACCTAGGCAGCCTGACTTGCGGGGCTTTGCAAAACTGCGGCGCCAGGGCCACCCCTTGTGTGGACCCCGGGCGAGGCCCCTGCACGCACAGTCTGGAGGGCGCCCGAGAAGGCGGCCTCGCGGGATCCGCGGCCGGGCGGTGTCCCCACGGAGCCGCGAATGACCGAACGCTTTGGGGCCCCGCGCCTCGTGTAACCACGCCCCCAGAAACCTGCGTCCCGTGTCCCCTAGCCCCCAGTAGCCCCGGGCCCCAGTGTCCCTTAGTCTGGAGTAAGCGCACAGCCCGGGTCCCTGCAGCCCTGTGACCGCGCCTCCCGTGCCCTAGGGGAGGACGGCGTCTGCAGTCCCTCCGGGCCGCGCTGAGCCAGGAGGCTCCCGAAGGGCTGGACCCTAGCAGCCAGGCCGGGTCTAAGGCCCGATCGGGGCGTGGGGAGGCAGCGCGGGTAAAGGGCGCCACCCTGCGCCCACCTTCCGCATCGCCCCGCGTCTGCCTCGCTCGGGTAGAGGCGGTGGCCTGGGACCGGGCGCATCTCCGTGTCCCCTACGGGCTGCCCTGGCGAGCAGGCACCTAGCCCGGGTGCCGGGTAAAAAGACACCCCTCCTGGCCCGGCGCCTCCATGTGCCCCTGGAGAGGCGACCCACGTGCGGGTGGAACTGGGGGTGGGCGGCTTCCCCCGGGGGCAGAGGTCAGGAAATGTCGTGGACCGAGCCCTACCCAGCGGGCCTGCCCTCCCCCTCCGAGCCAGTTAGCCTTCTGCAGTCCCCACGCCCCCCTCCCACGGTTCACTAGCTCAGGGCGGTGCAGGAGGGGCCGTTCAGAGTGGAATCCGGCTCGATGGCCATGGTCAGGGTAAGGCCCTGTGAGTAGACAGATACCAAGTGGCAGGAGATGCGGGCAAGGCTGCCTCTCCCAGGACTGCCCAGGTCTCAGACCCTTAGCATCCCAGACCGCTTCCAGAGGTCTGTCTGAGATGCCCATAGGGGACCAGGGGCTGCTGTGCAGCCAGCTCCCCCACCATATTGGGGGCCCAGGGGCCTCCAGCCCAGTGATGTTGCAGCTTCCACCACTCACAGCCAGGGCTCCCATGTGGCTTCTGTGTCTGGAAGGGGAGGGAGAGAGGCCAGCCCGGGGGCCCTTTTGCCCAGTGCAGCTCCCACCCCCCTCTCGGCACTTGATGGGCAGTGTTTTGAACAAGGTTCTAGACTTCTTCCCTCACCTCCCATCAAAACTGTGCAGGGTTCTATAAAGTAAAAAGACCCTGTTTCCACCCACAGCCATCCCATCGCCCAGGGCACCTGTGTACAATTGGTGTATCTGTGTTATGGGTTGAATTGTGTCCTTTCCAAATTCATGTTGAAGTCCTAACCCGCAGAATCTCATAATGTGACTTTATTTGGAGATAGGGTCTTTACAGAGATAATCAAGTTAAAGTGAGGTCATTAGGGTGGCCCTAATCCAGTAGGATTGGTGTCCTTATAAAAGGGGCGCATTTGGAGGCAGACACACACATGAGGAGAAGGCCCCTCAAGACACAGAAAGAAGACAGCCATGTTATCAGCCAAGGAGAGAGGCCTGGAATGGATTCTCCCCCAGCCTCTGAAGGAACCACCCCTGCCGACACCTTGATCTCGGGCTTCCAGCCTCCAGAGATGAGAAACAGTACATTTCTTTTTTTTAAGCCACTCCATTTATAGCGCTTTATTTTGGCAACCCTAGCAAACTAATACAATATGCTTCTAAGTATTTTCTAATAGTTCGTAAACTGATCTCTATCTACAGACTATTTTTACACCAACGCCACTCTCCCATTCATGCTATCTTGCCACTAACTTTTCCATTCTATGATATACAATGGACACTTTTCCATGCCAGGAGGTGTGCGTCTGTTCATTCTCATGAGCAGAGCCCAGAGTCACTTGCTGACGCCCCATTGTGTCTTTCCCCAGGGCCCTGTGGGTGGAGACCTACATGGCTTCCGGGCTGTTGTTGCTGAAAACAATACAGCAGTGATGGGTGTGTGTGTGTGTGTGTGTGTGTGTGTATTTTAACCTGTTCCCCACCTGACATCCCGGGGCCCTCCGAGACATCTGGCCCTTCTAGGGCTCAGGTCCTTGGCTGGTCCCTTCACAGGTCGTGGGCTTCTAGCAGCAGATGCTGTCTTTGCACTCTGTCCTGATCCAGACATGCGTATTTGGAGAGATCTAAAGTTTGTAGTTTTCTTTTCCCAGATCATGCTTATTTGCTGTTAAGGTTATTTAAGTATTTTACATGTGTTTCTTTTCCGTCTATTGTGAAAAGAGTTTCTTGATGATGTCTAATGGGTTGTTGTTGGTATGGAAAATATACTTGTTGATTTTCCCTTTAGTCAAGTCTCTCTATTCATCTCTTTTATTCCCTGTTGCAGTTTTCAGTTGCCTCTTGCATATTCTAGGCAGCTGATCGCATTGTCTCATTATGTAATGGTCTTGTTGCCTCATCCTTTCTAATAACCATCTTCTATTTCTGGTGCGTGCCTTATTGAGTTAGCCAGAACTTCCAGAACAATATTAGGAAATAATGGTGAGGGTGGAAATCTTTGAATCTTTCTTCATCTCACTGCATGGGGCCTCTCCATCCTCTGTCTTCATCGTGACCTGCAACAACGCTCCTGGGGGGTGTTCCCCAGGCCCTTCAGATGGAGGTAGTGTCTGCTTTTCCCTGTAGGATATCTGGGGACTGCTGTGTAGCAGGCTGTATTTTCCTAGAGATGTCTGTTCAGAATTTCACTGAACAGCCCTGAATGTCCCGGATGTATAGCACATGGATTTTCTATTAAACTACGATATTATCTCCAATAGCCACCATTTAGTTCCAAATGATTTTGTTTGTCTTCTTGGAATTTAGAAAGGCTTTTGAAACATGATTTGGATTGCCTGTTTTTTAAATAATCTGTCCAGGGAAGCCTTATGCATCTCCATATTTATTTCTCTAGCGAGTAGCAGCATTAAAATTATTTATCCAAGTTAAGGGTCAGTTTTGTAAAGGAGACCTTTGCAGGGCTGGCCCAGTGGTGTAGTGGTTAAGTTCATGTGCTCTGCTTCCATAGCCCAGGGTTCGCAGATTCAGATCCTGGGGGTGGACCTATGCACCATTCATCAAGCCATGCTGTGGCAGCGTCCCACATATGAAATAGAGGAAGACTGCCACAGATGTTAGCCGAGCAACAATCTTTCTCAAGCAAAAAGAAGATTGGCAAGAGATGTTAGCTCAGGGCCATTCTTCCTCACCAAAAAAAAAAAAAAACCCACAAAAAACGAGAAAGAGACCTTTGTATTCCCATGAAGACACTATATAAACAACATAAATGAAGGTGTTTAAAAAAAAGAGGGAAATTCACTCAAAATCCTACCAGCCTGACACAAATGTTATACTCAATTTTTATTTATTTACTTCTGGTCTCCACCCATATATTTGTCTTTTTCAGAATTGTAGTCATTGAATTACACAATTTGAATGTTGTTTGTTTCACTTAATTTAATAAGTGTGTTCATGGTTCTACAAAATCTGCATAATGATCAAGCTTAATTGCTGGGTAATGTTCCTGTAAGTAAATGAACAGTAATTTAGTTAGCCATTCCCCTGCTACTGAGCAAGAGGTTGCTTCCAGGTTCTATTATACCTAACACAATGGATATTTTTGTGCCAGGGCTTTTTCTGCTTTTGGATTACTTCCTCGGGCCAATGCCTAGAATGGAATTACTGGGTCAAAAGATGGGAAGGCTTTTAGGACTTTTAGTGCCCTCCTAAGGGGTTGTGCTGGGGCTCCTGACGCCAGCAGAGCCAGCAGTGGCCCAGGTCCACTCTGAATGCCGGCTCCTCCTCTTCACCAAGAGGCACCGCAGCATCACGGTCCCCGAGGTTCTGGAGTAGGACTTTCGTCATGAGCGTTTGGAAAGGAGTCCTGGGAATGCTGGTTCTTCATCTCAGTCTCCAGAGAGACAGAGCTATGGCTGGCTATAGGGGGAGGGGCTCTACCCAGAGGTGGGAATGCCTTGATGGGCCAGGTGGCTGCCTTGGGTGACCAGTGTGGTCCCGGGGGTTGCAGCCTGCAATGCAGATCATGGACACCAGCCTGGACTGTTACAAATGCTCAGAACATGGGATGGTTGGTCCCGATCATGTTCCTGCCTTGTTCACTGGAGTGTTTACACGAACTCTAATGGATATATACTTTCAACCATGTTTTTAAGGGAAAACAGTGTTTTGTGGCATTTTGCCCACAGCACTCGTTGAAGTTGACAATGTCAGATACCTTGAGCGATGAAAAGTGTAGGTACCGTACAAAATATAAAACAAAGAGCGGTACTTCACTGCAAGAGTGGGTCCAGCCTCCTGAATCTCTGTCAGTGTGCCATGATGAGCCCTGAGCTGATGCCCCCCCACCCCCTCTGCAGCGAGGCCTCTCAAATGCCCAGATCCCAGGCTGCCCCTGCAGCCACCAGCAGCCATTCCCTGGGAAAGCTTCCTGGGAGAAGAGGGGAATTCGCTCCCTATGGCTGCCCTACCAACAGCGGCTCAAAAGATCCATTTATCCTCTTGCAGTTCTGGAAGTCAGAAATCCAAAATTGGATCTCCACAGGGCTGGATGTTCCTTCTGGAAGCTTCAGGGAACATCTGTTTCCTTGGGTCTTCCTGTTTCGAGAGGCTGCCTGCACTCCTTGGCTCAGGCCCCCTCCTGGCGTCACTGCAACCTCTTACTTCCATCGTCACATCTCTTACTCTGACTCTGATCTCCTGCCTCCCTCCTACGAGGACCCTTGTGATTACAATGGGCTCACCTGGATAATCTCCCTGTTTTAGTCCATTTGGGCTGCTATAACAAAATGCCACCTACTGGGTGGTTTATAAGCAAAAGAAATTGATTTCTCACGGTTCTGGGGGTTAGACGTCCAAGATCACGATGCTGGCAGACTCGGTGTCTTGTGACAGCCCACTTCTTTGCTCATGAACTGCCGTCTTCTCTCTGTGTCCTCACATGGCAGAAGGGGTGAGGGCTCTCTCTCAGCCCTCCTTTATAGGGACACTAATCCCACTCACGAGGGCTCTGCCCTCCTGACCTAATCACTTCCCAAAGGCCCCACCTCCTAACACCATCAACTTGGGGGCTAGGATTTCAATATATGAATTTTCAGGGGACACCTTCTGTCCATCGCACTCATCTCAAAATCCTTAACCTAATCATATCTGTAAAGTCCATTTTACCACGTAAAGTAACATATTCACAGGTGTCCAGAAATTAGGACAAGGATGGCTTTAGGGGGCTATTAATCAGCCTACCATATGTGGTCGCACACACACACACATACGCCCCTACTATTTAAGTCCCCTACCAGAACAGAACTCTACAAGGCGGCACTTTTCATCAGCAGCACAGAAATACCTGAAAAGGTGACTTGACCTCAGTTAGCAACCAATACAAAAGAGTATGCAATGCAAAACAGGAGAGAGTGTGACAAACGCAGGCGATTTTAATACACTTGTGCAAGTCCAAGCGAGCGGCTCTGGAGGAAGGCAGCTCCTCTCAGAGCTCTGTCAGCTCCGAGGCCTGATTTAACAGGCAGCCTGGGAGGAGGGGAAGCACAGAAGTGCAGCCTGCAGGAGGGGCAGTGAGAGGGGGGCCTTTACAATCTGACTGTACAACGTCTCCACTGCGGTTACAGCGCACAGCCCTCGTTAAAATGCGCCCAGGGCTACTTCAGGGATTATGATGAAAACCTCAGTCTTACAATATTTAAAATACCACTCTGATTCAGTCCTGTTCCAAGATAGCTGTCACAGCCCATTTTATTATTTTTTAAAGGAATAAAAGGAAACATGATGTTTTCCCTGGGGGCCAGGGAAAACAGCAGTCAGAAGTTAATTACACCAGATACGTAATTAAAGTCATACTGGTTAGAATCTAATTGTCTGCTGCCTGGATGGCCCCTTACATCATCACCATCATTTAAGCCCCTATCTGGCTCAAATGCAAGGAGTCTGCCCGCTCACCGATACTACAGAGGATCCCAGAACTGGGTCCCCAAGGGTCTTGGTTAAGACAACCTCGCCCAGTTCCCTGTAACCACTTCCAGCCACTCTGTCTGGTCTCATCTTTGCCTCATCCTCCCCTCTCCAGATTAGACCCAGGACGCTTTCACCCTGAAGGGCCCAATAAAGCTTTTCCTAAAAATAACGTGCGCTGTCTCCACTTTTAGCAACAGAAGGCTCCAGGGGGACCTTGGGTTTTGCACATTTGTTTTCAGCCTCCCCAGATGAAGTCCAAGGCAAGGGCTACGGTCAGCATAGCTGTTCTCCCCCCCTCCTCCCCACAACAGTCTCTAAAGTCAGGTGGGACAGCGGAGACTCTGATCTCCAGGTGGAGCAAACCTCAGGGGTCAACGTTGAAGCCCCCATTCTATAGTAACTTCCGAGTACTGGTTCCCCAAGCTCACGCTCCCGGAGGGCAGCGTGTGCGCTTTATACATTCTGTCCCCTTCTGGCACTCAGCACTGGGCAGACGCTCATCATATAGTTCTTGCTTATTGAAATAGATTTCAGAAGACCCTGTAGGGACACAGGACCTGTGTGTGTGTCCAGGCCTGCTCTCCAGTGCCCTGGGCCTTGCTCCCCAGGAGAACTGGGCCTGGCTGGAGGGCAGGATGCATGCCCTGGAATAACCTAGAACAACACAGAACAGGTTGGAGCAGGTAGGAGCCGAGGGCAGAGTTGGACCCTTCCACCCTTATCTGCTCCACATCTAATGTCGCAAGGGCTGTTTCCCAACCCGTGCAAGGGGTCAAGTTTGGAACATCACTAAGGTCTTGCCCCAGGGAAGGCCTGGAGCCCACAGGACACTGTGGGGAAGAGGGAGGGGCACAAGTGCTGGTCCCGTAGGCCCGGCTTTGATGTCAGCTCACTCAGGCTGCAAGTCTCCCCTCTCGGGGCAATCCTCCACTAAAACACGGGAGCTGGAAATGTCTACCCGATGGGGTGCCACTGAGGTGGGAGAGCTCTGCTCCATCCGTAGAGAGTGCCAGAGGGAAGACTGGAGGAGATGGCTAAGGAAGGCGTCTCTCCCACAGCTTTCCTGGCAGAGGTCACTTTTCCTGCCTAGGATGCCCTACCCGAACCAGCAGGCACCCAGGCCCTTGCGCCAGGCATTGTTCATCAGCTAGCAGGCTGCCCCAGGCTGAGAAGTGTCCAGAGCCCTGGCTTGGTGGTACCATGTCATCCAGGTCAGCAAAGCTGGGCAGCCTCTGGGACAGCCCGTGCAGTTGTGTCCAGAGGTAGGCCTGGCTGGAAACAGAGAGGGGACTTCTCTCTTTCCATGGCCTGGCTGGAAGCCCTGGGTTGAACTTCTTGGAGTTGGGGGGAGGAGGAGGGAAGGGCACCTGGTGAACTGTCTTCAGCTGCTCTTCCTCTGGCACCAGCATCCCTCTGGGAGACTCACAAATGAACCTCCACTCCTTCCTCCCAAATACATACACACGGTGGGCACATGATCCAAGCCCAGCCAATCTCTCCCAGAGAATGTGAAATTGGGAGGGTTTCACATTTCACATCGAGTGGGCAGCTCCCTCTATGGCGTGGATTGTAAGGATGCGTCTGAGGCCAGGCCCCAGTTCCTTGGAGGCATCTGGGAGGACAAGGCCAGCCCCCAGAAGCCAAGACTCAGATGGAGTCCCTGAGGGTGAGGCCAGGTTCCCAGGTTCCCAGAGCTGACCTCCTTAGGTTATGTTAGCATATCCAGTCTTCTAAATCTTTTGTGCTTAAGCTAGTGAAAGTTCTGTTTCTGAAGGAGCCCCAGATGAAAACAAACTCCTTCTCCAGGAAGCAGGAGGGCCAACTTTGCCCCTTCCCTGGCTGCTGGCACCACCAGCTGCCTAAGGGGCGTGGGGCACTGGTTGAGGGTGAACCCCAGCTCTGCCACGTTGGGCAGACTGTGCCTCGGCTTCCTTGTCTTTAAAGTGGGCATAATAAAATACCCATTTGATGAGGCTGTTGTGAGGGCTACGTGAGTTAATAACCTAGTAAACCCTCAATGAGCCTCAGGTGAAGGCATGAGGCAGCCTCATGAAATGGAGCTAGAAAAGGTTTGATTTATCCACAATGGTGAGCTGTGGGCCATGGTGTGCTGCAGCCCGTTCTGTAGACAGCGCTCCTAAGTGAGTAAGACAAGTCCTCAAGCCATTCCAGTCCTACCTTCACCTGCTGTCTTGCTTCAAGGTCTTACTTTCTCTCGCCAGGTCTCCTGCAACAGCTGGAGTGTTCTGACCACCTGTTATGTGCCAGGATGGGGGAGTGGAAGGATGGGGAACACACAGGGCAGAGGAGGGCCTGGGGAGCTGAGCTTAGGGAAATGGCAGTGAGTCTTGAGCACCAGGACTGGGGAAGCTCAGGGCTCCAGTGAAGTCACAGAGAGCACCTGCACCTCCCAGACTCTGGGGCCTCTCTCGGAGCAAGTGATGTCTAAGCTTAGGAAAACTCAGAAGTCAGCCGGGTGAAGGAGGAGGAAACCGTTCCCAAACAGAAGGGATACCATGAGTTGTGTTCTTCCCTGGGCCTCCTGACTCTGGTCTCCTCTCTGCCTGGCTCCCTTCCTACCAGCTCACTCAGGGCCAGAGCCTCGTTTAGAAAGCAAATCTGATACTGTCACTCCACTGTTTAAAACCTTCCAGTGGGGCTTCCGGAAACAACATGCTAACTCCTTGGCTCTTTCTTCCC